>NC_134243.1:22937500-23248269 GCF_965152275.1 Natator depressus | reverse complement strand
CATGTACTCTCTAGGCAAACTTCAGATTTAAAATATTAGAAATACATATTAACATCTATTTTATATGCACTGTAATGCTCTTTCCTTTGCTGGGTGCACTGCTGTACATCAGTAAAATCCCAAACTCCAATATGAATTTATTGATTTGGTCCACTTTTTTGTTTGGGGGAAAAAAACAGGCTTTACCTTGAATGAGCAAATATTGACGGAGTATATTTGTAGAACTGGTTTAAATTTTATATCTATGGACACACACCAGAGTCCTGAAAATATCATGTATGCTGCTTCTGGGGTTTGTTAGAAATAGTGAGTTGCATTTGAAAGTGAATTTGCAAATTCCTTTTATTGCTGTAATGTATGCTGAATGTGGAATTATTTTCATAGATTAAGCCCATGAATGTGGAGTACTTGATGATGGATGCCTCCATTCTGCTCCCACCAACAGGGACACCACTAACTGGTATTGATTTTGTGAAAAGACTGCCATGTGGAGATGTGGAGAGAACACGAAGAGTGAGTGAGCCTAGTTTTCTTAAATCCTTTTGTGAAATGACACTTAAGACTTTCCCTAAATAGGCAGCTGGCTGCACCTTCCGTGGGAAAAATGTTATGTCAACACAGAGCATCAATTAAACAACTAAACTTATGACTATTATCCATATAGTAATGAACTCTTAAAGTATTTTTGGCCAATATACTGGAAATTACATCATAGAATCAAAACTAAAGATAGGAAAAGCCACAGTGAGGTCACCTAGTCATACCCTATCCAGTACAGAAATGTTTTCTCTACGGTATTTCTTGTATATGGTAACTTTAATTTGTATTTGGGCAATGGACAATTTTCTCTATTGTACTTGAAAAAGGTTCAGAAAATGGCAACAAAAATGATTGGGGGTTTGAAACGGCTTCCATATGAGGAACAATTAATAAGACTGGGACTTTTCAGCTTGGAAAATAGACGACTAAGGAGGGATATAATGGAGGTCTATAAAATCATGACTGGTGTGGAGAAAGTAAATAAGGAATTGTTTACTCCTTCTTATTACACGAGAACTAGGGGTCATCAAATGAAATTAATAGGCAGCAGGTTTAAAACAAACAAAAGGGAAGTATTTTTTTCACACAATGCACAGTCAACCTGTGGAATGCCATGCCAGAGGATTGTTGTGAAGACCAAGACTATAACACAGTTCAAAAAAGAACTAGATAAGTTCATGGAGCATAGGTCCATCAATGGCTATCAGCCAGGATGGGTAGGGATAGTGTCCCTAGGTTCTGTTTGCCAGAAGCTGGGAATGGGCGACAGGGTATGGCTCACTTGATTACCTGTTCTGTTCATTCCCTCTGGGGCACCTGGCATTGGCCACTGTCGGAAGACAGGATACTGGGCTAGATGGACCTTTGGTCTGACCCAGTACGGCCATTCTTATGTTTAATGACTCTCACGTTAGGATGCTTTTTCTGCTACTCAGTGTAAATTTTCCTTTCCTGATCTCATGCTGTTAACCATACTTGTAGTTTTTATCCTATACCAAAATCAAAAGTTTGCTTCTGTCAGAGTACCCCCACAACTCTGAACTCTGGGGTACAGATGTGAGGACCCACATGAAAGACCCCCTAAGCTTATATTTTACCAGCTTAGGTTAAAACTTCTTCAAGGCACAGATTCCTTTCCTTGTCCTGGGACGGTATTTTGCTGCCACCACCAAGTGATTTACACACAAATTCGGGGAAGGGTCACTTGAACTCCCTATCCCCTCCAATATATCCCCCCAAACCCCTTCACCTCCTTTCCTGGAGAGACTTGAGAATAAAATACCAAACAGTTGCCTTAGCAATGTGAGCTCAACCAGACCCTTTGTCTTTAGGACACTAAAATCAATCCGGTTCTTAAAAGAAGAACTTTTATTATAAAGAAAAAAGTAAAAGAATCACACCTACAAAATCAGGATAGAAGGTAACTTTACAGGGTAATAAGATTTAAAACACAGAGGATTTAAAACCTGGGCTCAGCTTCACAGTTACAAAAACAGGAATGAAGCTACCTCTGTAGCATAGGAAAATTCACAAGCCAAAACAAAACCTAATGCATTTCCTTGCCCTACTCAGTTTCTGTTTTAGATGGATTATTCCAGGTATATTTTTCAGAAGATAGTGTACCTGCTTGGTTTTCTCTCCGTCTAGAGAAGGAACACCACACAGCACAACAAAAATCCTTCTCCCCACCCCAGATTTGAAAGTATCTTCTTTCCTCATTGGTCCTTCTGGTCAGGTGCCAACTAGGTTTGAACTGCTTAACTCTTTACAGGTAAGGCAATCCGGTACAGCTGCCAAGGAGGGATTTTATGCTACTCTTCCCTCTTTATTCATGACAGCTTCATTGTCTAATTCACCCTTCAGTAGCAGCATGAAGCACCAACCAGAAGCCCCAACCTGGCTCCATTGTGCTAGACTTATAGATATAGCAAAATACTTTTCCTGCCCCAAAGACATTAATCTTAGTTTGGCAAAAAGTAACCATTGGGTAAAACAGAACAGAGTCAGGTGGGAGTGGGGAGAGTAATACAAACATGTTTTTTCATAACAATGCATGCCATTTGTAGGTATAAGTTTTTTCCTATTAATGAAGAAGACTAATTATATTGGTAGCAGTAATTTTAGGTTGCCATTTGTTAACATTGTCACCTGGCAGTGTTCTGCAGGCATCGTAGTAGAAGTAAGTCTTAAGCAGGGATTTGAATGAGGATAGTGTATTGGGTTCCCAAATTTTCATGGGAATGGTCATTTCCCCCCACAAGGATTGACCTATAGAGGGTGCTTGTTGGAGAAGCAGACAATGGAGGCTGGCATTTTTGACAACAGTGACAAAAAAGCAACTACAATGTTCTATTATATTAGAGCAGTGAGGAGGTGTTAAACTGTGAAGCACCTTGAAGGTAAGGAGAAGCATCTTGTATTGGTTGCAGAGGGAAAAGTCAGTTAATTGACTCAGAGGGAAATCCTGGCCAGGAAGGTGGTCTTAGCAGCATTTTAAATGGGATAGTCAGGATGTGAGATAAGAGCCTGAGTGAATTTTGGTGCTAAGGACAAGGAAAAACCAGCTCTCGAGTATGTTATATAGGAAGAAATAAGATGATTTAGATATTGCCTTGTTTTCTGAGCCTAGAGGGAAGGCTGAATCGGTCAAGAAAGATCTTGGAATCCTTATGGATAGATTTCTGAAAACTTCCGCTCAATGCACAACAGTGGTCAAAAAGGCTATAACAGTATGTTAGGAACTGTTAGGAAAGGGATAGAAAAATATCATGTCTCTATATAAATCTGTGGTGCTCCCACCCCTTGAATACTCTATCCAATTATGGTTGCCCCATTTCAAAAAGCATCTAGTGGAACTGGAAAAGTTTCAGAGAAGGGCAAAAAAGATGATCAAGAGCACTGAATGGCTTCCATATTAGGAGAGACCAAAAAGATCAGGGTTGTTCGGCTTAGCAAAGACAACTAAGGGGATACGATGATAGAGGTTTATAAAATCCTGAATGGTGTGGAAAAAACTAATGCAGAAGTATTGCATTATTCTTTTGCACAATACTAGAACCAGGGGCACTGAGGAAATTAATAGGCAGCCAAGAAGTATCTTTTTCACACAACTAACCTGTGGAACTCATTGCCATGGGATGTTGTGATGGCCAAAAGCATAACTGAGGTTTAAAAAGAGCTTGATAAGTTCATAGAGGATAGCTCCATCAATGGCTATTAGCCAAGACGGACAGGGACGCAACCCCATGCTCTGGGTGTCCCTAAACCTCTCACTGCCAGAAGCTGGGCCTGTATGGCAGGGGACAGAACATTGCATAATTGCCCTGTTCTGTACACTTCCCTTTAAACTTTGATATAGGCCACTGTCAGAGACAGGATACTGGGCAAGATGGACCATGGTCTGAACCAGTATGGAAGCTCTTACGTTCTTAAATGGTTCTTTCCCTTTAAGAATCATAATTTGAAATTTAATTCCCTTTGGTATTTAGAGTGCAGTACTAGGTATGCTGGCCTTGCCACTATAAAATGTTCGTTATGGAGATTAGCACTCTCCAACTTCATAAGTGCTTGTGCTTTAGATCTCTTTGAATGTATGTGTAATTGCTGGTGCCTGCTTATATCCGTGAGGAAAAAGTGAAACAGCAGATATTTCCAAGAATATTCTAAATATACTGTTTCTATCAATGCTTATTCATTTAGCTCAAACATGTTACCACAGTAATATAGTTCAGCCAGCTGCACCCTTGTGGGATTACAGGGGATAAGTGAGAAATTGCTTTCCATGTTCAAAATGGCTACTGACTTACTGAGTAAAGCCCCAAGAGGTATTGGGTCTCTCCTGAAATACTCAACTGGGAATTGTGAGCTCCAACGGGAGGGGGGAAGGCAGGCATCCTTTTAGGCTTCAAGGACATCTAGTGGTCCCGTATGTCCCATACCCCCCTCAGTTGAGTGGTCCCCCAGATAAGAATGAGTATAATGCTACTTCCTGTAAACAGCCACACACTAGACTAGACTCGACTCTAATCACACATGACACAGTTAAGAGATTAATGAAAGGACTAGTGAACATTTATTACTTCTTCGAGTGGTGTCCCTATGGGTACTCCACTCTAGGTGTCGGTGTGTCCCTGTGCTGGAGATTGGAGATTTCTTGCAGCAGTACTGGGTCGGGGGAAGGGCGCACACAGGAGTAGTCTCGTGCAACCATTGGCACCTCCTGTAGTGCTTGCTTCCCTGACCGTCCCCTCGGTTCCTTCTCAACTGTCCTCGGCTGCAGACGGAGCTCCGCGCCAGTGCTCTCTTTGATCATTTCTGGGGGGAGGGGGAGGGAAGTTACAAGTTACATAGGAACTTCTTTTTAGTCTATACTTAGTTACATTGTTTAGTTAGTCTTAGTCTATACATAGTTACATAGTTTCATTAGTTCCTCTTAGAGATTTTCCTTTTTTTTTTTTTTTTTTTTTTTTTTTTAAAGGGGGGTGGCGGAGAGAAGAGACTTTTTTCTCTCCTTAACTCCCCATTTGAGAACAGTTTCTACAGTTTACCGTTACAATTAACTCCCACCCTTATCTCTTGAGAAGCGGGAGAGGCTTAACTGCAGTCAAGCCAGGCTCAAAAGGATTTAAAACGTGTGACTCCTGCCGTGAACCGATTCCAGTCTCTGATGGCCATAAATCCTGCATTCGCTGTCTGGGAGAAACTCCTATCTCCCAGAAGTGGATACATTGCACCAACTTAACAACAAGGGCAAGATGTGACAGGGATCTCTGCTTGAAAATGCTTCTGCTGGAGAAATCTTTCCAACCTCCTTAAGAGATGTCCTCCGGGGAGTCTCATAAACAGAGATCCATGAGCTCTGATAAGGCTCCAACTTCCAAAACTGTCAGGAATCAAGCCTCAACCTCTCCAGCAAGGGTCTCTCAGAAAAAGAGAGCTTCCCCAGCGAGGTCATTACCCTCAGTGCTCCACTCATCTGGAGTGAGCACTTACGAGGCACCGGGCTCCTCCAGCACCGTCCCTCAGTGGACCCCCGCTGAGCCCCAATGTGCGGGACCAGAGTTGAGACATCAAGTCTCCTCCATGGCACCAACTACCCTGGTGTAGAGCGTGGCACAGGCAGCGGCACCGCAATCAATGCTGCCACCAATGGCACTGACCCAAGACTTGCTGCTGCCTAACAAGCTGAATCCAGCACCGGTCAGTGCTCCAACGGTCGACCACAACCCCAATGCGGGACCAGCGCAACTCCTGCGTCCTGCTGACATAGCAGTTTCTTCAGCACCGCAGTCACCACTGCGCGCCACTGAACACTCCCCGAGCTACATAGCACGGTACCATTCTTCATCTCCTGCACCACTCTCAATGCATAGTGGCGAGGAAGGAGATGTGCAGGACAACCGCTTCTCCTCTCAATGTTCATCCCCATCACAGATGAGACCTATGTGGAATGCTGTGAAGCCTAAGCCTCATCTCTCTGAGCATTCACAGTACTGGCCTTACCCATTACCACCTTACCCCATGCAATGGCCACAATGGGGTCCTTGGCCCAAATACCAGAACCCCTATTCTGGTCCCCCTTCCCCAGTAACAAGAGGTTCCAGAGTACACCCATCATTACCACACAGAGAAACCTCTGACCCCCCTGAGAGAGAGACTATCTCAGGCAGATCTGAATGATTCACCACCTTCCCCACACTCATATTCCACACCAGACAAAGCGGTGATGCCATCTACCCCTACGACACCAGATGACCTGAAACAGTTCCAAGAACTCTTCAGAAGAGTAGCAAGCAGCCAAGAAATTGCCTTACATGAGGTGCAGGAGAAACAGCATACGTTGTTAAAAATCTTACAACCAGCATCATCGACCAAGATTGCCCTCCCCATGGATGAGGCTATGATAGAGTCTGCAGAGGTAATATGGCAAACACCGGCATCGGCACCACCCGCCAACAAAATGGCTGACAGAAAATACTTTGTTCCAGCCAAAGGCATGGAATTTTTGTTTTCACACCCTCATGCCTATTCTCTGGTGGTAGAGGCTGCTAATCAGTGCAGTAAACAGCCTCATTTCCGCTCCTCATTGCAAGATAAAGAACACAAGAGACTGGACCTCTTCGGGCGGAAAGTTTACTTGTCAGCCACCCTTCTGCTTAAAGTTGCCAACTATTCTGCTCTACTAGCAAATTATGACTACTCTAACTATAGTAAAATACGAGAGCTCATAAAGGACTTCCCTGAGCATAAACATCCTCAATTGAATGCCATTATCAATGAGGGTCAGTTAATAGCCCGCACTGCGCTGCAAGCCTCAATGGATGTAGTGGATGCAGCTGCCCAAACAACCGCAACAGCTGTGGTTATGAGAAGAACATCACGGTTGCAGGCTTCGGGAATTCCAAAAGAACTTCAGCTAAAAGTGGAGGACCTCCCCTTCGATCGGGATAAACTATTCTCGTCTCAAACAGACGATGTCCTCCATACCATGAAGGCTTCCTAAGCAATGCTGCGTACACTAGGCATACACCCACTGCCTGACAAACGCCCTCGCTTTACACCATACCAGAGCTCACGAGACACCTCGTTTAACTGTCAACAACCACGATACTTCACTCAGAACAGACCCAAACAACGGGCTCAGAGACAACGAGCTCCACAGAACCAGACCTCGTCCATCCATCCAGCTACATCTAAGCCACAATTTTGAAGTCTTGGTCGAGGGTATGCGCGACCTCCCCACACCCCCAGTGCCAACACATACCCCATCCCACAATTTTTTGGTCACTGCCTAAGTGCATTTTACCATGCCTGGGCTGCGATTTAACCACAGATCAATGGGTTCTGGAGATCACACAGTCTGACTACACCCTTCCCCGACCCTCTTCAGGGACCCCTCTCACGAGCACCTTCTGCAACAAGAAGTAGACCGCCTCCTACTGCTGGGTGCTGTAGAACCAGTACCACATCAATACCAAGGGAGGGGGGTTTATGCCAAATACTTCCTGACAGAGAAGAGAGGAGGAGGATGGAGACCAATCTTAGATCTCCGAAAACTCAACAGGTTCGTACCCAACCACAGGTTCAAAATGGTCATTCTGGCCACAATAATCCCAGCACTAGACGGGGGGGGGGGGGACTGGTTTGCAGCCCTCGACCTCCAAGATGCATATTTCCATATTACAATACATCCTTCCCACAGACGGTTCCTGAGGTTCACAGTAGGACCCAACCACTACCAATACTGGGTCCTTCCTTTCGGACACTTTTATACATAACTCTGAACCCCTACCACCCCTGGTGGGGTACTGCTCTACAAGCACCTAGAGTAGAGCACTCACAGGGACACCACTCAAAGAAGAAGTTACTCACCTTGTGCAGTAACGATGGTTCTTTAAGATGTGTGTCCCTGTGGGTGCTCCACTACCCACCCTCCTCCCCTCGAAGTTCACACAGCCAAGCTCTGCAATAGAGAAGGAACAGAGGGGATGGTTGGGGGAGCGGGCTCACGCTACAGGAAGAGCCAATGGCTGCACGAGACGACTCCTGTGCATGCCCTTCCCCCAGCCGAGTATTGCTGCTAGAAATCTCCAATCTCCAGCATAACCTTCAGTACAGTGGTTGCTCCAAATACCAAATGTGTGCAAGAAGGAACTGTTGTCCCTGACAGAAGGAAAAATCTAGAGCAGAAATTTCCAAGAAAGACCTAGACAAATATTTTGCCCAAACCAACAAAACCCTTAGCATCTCAAAGTCAAAATGGGAATTTGTTCATAAGCTTGCAGTTTCTGTACGAGACTCTTCCTTTAGGTCTAACCTACACAAGTACACTATTTCCTACTTTTGAAGAGAGTAAAAGCTGTGGAACAGAAGTTGCTGCTTCACTAACATCTTGGTGTACATGTTTCTAGACAGTGTAATGGGAATATGTAGCCTAGAGCAGCTGTTTGTAGCATCTCCCTTTTTGTGACTAGCCATCCCCTCCCTTCCAAGTAAGCATAATCTCACACTTGCTGAGTTGTGTAGGTCACTGGTAACTACCTATGAGCTTCTTCATAGTTACCAATCCCCAGATGCACATTACCATATTTTGGGCCAGTTTGTTCACCTCTTCTGTGTGACATTTGGTCAGTGGGTGATAAGAAGACCTGAATCACTTGCCCCTGATGTATTTTAAAATATCACCGGTCTACTCTAAGAGTTCTGAATTTCCTCTAAAGTGATACTTCTGGTGGTGAAAAAAAGTCAAACATTACAAACTTTGTAACTCTTTGCCCCTGTGTTCAGTATTAGTTTCTTCCCCTCATTTGGTTAGTGTCAGAAAAAGGTCTCTCTTTCTTTACACTTAGCAAACCTAAAAAAGCCCCCTCACCATTCACCTAATGTGTTTATGAATGCATTCTTCAGACTTTCCATTAGGCTAATTCTGGTAAAAGTGTGCTGTGTGCTGTCCATAAATAAGAGTTAAAATAGGTTATCCTCGTAAGCACGTATTTATAGCACCCTTAAAGCACAGATTCCATAAACTAAGCCATAATAGGGAATGGGGGATGGAGGGTGGTTGTGGTTGTTCAGAACTTTAAGCTGCACTAACTTTTTACAGATGGCTTTAATTTTTGCTCCAGCTCTGGTCTATCAATGTTTTTAACATTAAATGTTGGCTGCAGAAAGAGAATGAAATATGAGCTCTTAGTTGAGTTTTCATGTATATGTTTGTGGAAATACATCCCACCTGTGTACAGCTGTTTAACAAAAAGTTATTCCCACTACCAAACTGAGCACTTGTTTTATATTTTAAGCTTTCAGTTTTTGGAGTGGGTAAAAACAGTGCAGGCCTTTTCTAATAAAACATTAATTGGTGTGTGTGTTAAATCATTGAACAAACATATACAAACTTTTATTAAACATTGACTTTTAAACTCCATGTTAAAAATGTGGTGGTCTTTTTCTGAAACAGTACAATACAATAAGGTAAGTCTATTGTAACTGCTTTCTAATAAATACTTTGTTTGTATGCAGTGGTGGTGTAGTTGTGTTGGTCCTACCTTGTCTTTTGTAATAAACACATTAAGTACACAACCACTCTGAATGTGATTCACACTAAGTTACTGTTTCTTGCACATGTGTAGATACTGACTCTCTCTCTCTCTCTCTCTGCGCTTTTCTGACTCTGGGGTCAGTGATATTCAAGCTAATTAGCTGTACAAGCCTTGCTCAGGCCTTCTCATCCCAATCACTTTGGAGCATTCATTTTACATTGAACAATGACACTCCACCCATCAAATCAGCTATAGTGCACCTGAAACCTTCTTCCCCTTCAGTTCCCTCTGAAGGTGTCAAGCTATCCTCTAACATGACACTTAAGTGTATTGCCTGTTGACTTCCCCTCCTTTCATCCCTTTGTCCCCAGCGGTTGTGAGGGCATCATCACTACAATATTCTTGGTCAAAAAAAGTACTCTAGAGAATTTGGGCTTCCCAAGTGAGAGCCCATAGTGCTACTAGCTATACTAGTAGTCCTGTCTTAAAAAAACAAAATAAAAATTCTTCCCCCTTTAACGGAAAGGGTAGTTCAAATTGGTCCACACATTTTAAACTATCACTTGCCTTATGATCTTAGATTGTAGAGGTACACCTTCACTGTGTTCTCTGCTGATTTCACAGGATGGAAAATCCACTCTGTGTGGTTCTGCCTTGTTTTAGTTTTGATGACAAACTGGTACACTAATGTGCTTTCTCAAATTAAACAGTTGACATACTGCACTACAATATAGTCAGTGGTTTTAAACACAGATGTATTTTTATACAACTCTTTGAGCACTTATTTCATTGTGCAGAGAGAGAAATTCTTTCTTTAGTCTAATGCAGAATAATTTAACAGCATGTTTTTAATTTCTTTAGGCAATCAGAGTTTTCTTCATGCTCCGTTCACTGTCACTGCATTTACGAGACGAGCCAGAAACTCAGTTGCCATTGACAAGGGAGGAGGATCTAATAAAAACGGATGATGTTCTTGACTTGAGTAAGTAGCTTCCTCGCACCTCCAGTTATCTAGTACGTTTAATGGAAAGTTGCCCATCTCTTTTAAGGAACTGACAAAAAACCAATAGGTTTTCTCTTCATGTAGCTGCATAATGAAGACTGATGTCTTGCTACTAACTTTAGCATCCGTTAGAAGTCTGTTAGATTGGGAACATGTCCCACCAGTGATAGATAATTAAATATTTTAATTCCATTTTTAACGGTCGTACTTCATTTATTTTTCCTTCCTTAGGTCCTTCACTAGAGTTTCAGCTACTTTAATACCTGAATAGGTTTTCCTAGTAGAAACACTGCTTGTCTTAACTAGCTGGTCCTGAGAGGATGCATTTTGTTCTTATTCTCTTGTGCTTTGGTTTTTCAATTCTGCCCTTCCAAAATGTGCACAAACCAAATTTAGAGGGCTAGAGTAAATCCAACTACATCTACACAATCTTTCTGGTATCACTCTACCTGTGTCCCTCTTTCCTCAACACATCTCTGTTCTAGCATTTAAAGATGGTAATACAGTGACTTTTTCTCCAATTGAATAGCACACCGACCTATCCCAAGGGGGTTTAAAATCTGCAAGTTCAGGTCAGTGCAGCATGCACATGGTACAGTCTCTGAGCCTTAAACGATGCCTGTGTAGGAAGTTGAGAGTCGAGGTAGTCTCCATCGGCAATATCGTTAGAATGAGATTTTTGGATTCTGTATTTGAAGAAACAGAAAACTGGGAGAGAAATGGAATCTAGTTCTGTGCTCTTCAAAATTAGTTTGTTCTTTGCCGTAATTTGTGAACTAAACCTTACTATTATGGTACTATTATGTACTATTATTATTACTTATTATGGTACTATTATATAATTTGTTCAAAATGATAAATGGGAAAGCTCACTGTACAATTAGGTGTAATCAACTGTTTTTACTTATCTGTGCATCTTGGTAAATGATAAGGTTTCTGTATAAATCAAACAATCTGCCACCAGAGCAATTCTGGCCTTAAGTCACAGAAGAACAAACTGCAGTAAACTTACTCCATGACTAAGATGCAGTGTAAGAAAAGGAAACTTACCATGGTTTTAGTCTCTATTTTAAAAAAAAAAAGTGTGGGGTGTCTTTTTTTTTTTTTTTTCATTAAATAAAATAGCAGTGTGTGTTCAGAAATATAATTTTGGTTTTTCCATCCTAGTGTAGAAAAAGTATAATAATGTCATGCATTGCATTACTGTAATAAAGATTAAAAGAATTTAACTATCAATTTTAATTGATTACAGATAGTGTACAAGCAGCTACCTTATTAAGAATTTACAGACAGTGCATCTGAATCTAATATGATTTAATACAGTGTAGCATTTTGTAACTGAAGTAGATTCAAGTCCCAGCAAATAAGTGAAGTTTACCTCTGTCTAAATGGCATACTGTAAACTAAGACAAGAGAGAGAGCTGAAATCACATTTCTGACACTTCAGGCTCATAACACTGTAATGGTACACTTGATTGTTTTGTTGATCCTATTTACCACAGCATCTGTTTTTCCTGTGTTAAACGCTTTCAGGTTGTTTATGTTCAATGGGATTATCTCATAAGTGTTGTAAGGGTATTTTAAAAGGAGAACTTTTTTAGCATAATTGATCTGATTTTGAGGCACAGAAACAAAAGACGTGTTTAATCACTTGAAAAAAGGAAAAGGAGTACTTGTGGCATCTTAGAGACTAACAAATTTATTTGAGCATAAGGTTTCATGAGCTACAGCTCACTTCATCGGATGCATTCAGTGGAAAATACAGTGGGGAGATTTATATACACAGAGAACATGAAACAATGGGTGTTACCATACACACTGTAAGGAGAGTGATCAGGTAAGGTGAGCTATTTACCAGCAGGAGAGCAGGGGGGGACGGGAGGGAAGAGGAGAGGAGAGGGGAACCTTTTGTAGTGATAATCAAGGTGGGCCATTTCCAGCAGTTGACAAGAACTTCTGAGGAACAGCTGGGGGGGCGAGGGGGGGGATAGTTTTACTTTGTGTAATGATCCATCCACTCCCAGGCTTTATTCAAGCCTAAGTTAATTGTATCCAGTTTGCAAATTAATTCCAATTCAGCAGTCTCTCGTTGGAGTCTGTTTTTGAAGTTTTTTTGTTGAAGAATTGCCACTTTTAGGTCTGTAATCGAGTGACCAAAGAGACTGAAGTGTTCTCGGACTGGATTTTGAACGTTATAATTCACCTGAGTGAGGGAAACTCTTTGAACCCACAACATGCCCAGACTTTTCATTTAATCCCAGAGTTTGACACCAGTACTGCTATGCCAATAGCCATGCGTTGAAAGAGCATTCAGAATAAAAATATACAAATGACATTGAACATTCCACTTTAATTCTTAGTAATATTATCAACAGCTTAAGTAGACCAGGCACACAATCCTGGACACACCCCAATTGGGTTTCTGATAGAGGAATTTGTAAAATGAAGTGATCTGGTTGGTGTGTTCATTTGGTTATCAATCAACTCCTGGAAACGTTTCAAGCAATTTTGATGATAAAACAGGACAGAGCTGATTTACTGAAAAGGGGATAGATGCTGTCCCAGTAGTTAACTAAACTGGATTACTTACTAAACACAGCAAAAATGTACTAGTTTGAATGTTTAGTTTCACTGGTAGCAACATGGAGGTATGGTATTTTAACAAAAGCTTAAAGATGACAAAAATGCTAATCGTAGGAGAGATAATGTAGGTGATGACACAGTAAGAAGTGGGTCTTTTTTAACTTGCGGTGTATATGGTAGTTTTGACTTTGTAAATCAAACTAGTTTACTTTGCATTAAAGTAAAAATTAGTCCTTTCAATCTTCATGAAGTATTCTGACAGAACAGAAAACATTTCACCAAAGTAGTAAGTTGTATACTTTATAAGAGGTTTCAGAGTAGCAGCCGTGTTAGTCTGTATCCGCAAAAAGAAAAGGAGTACTTGTGGCACCTTAGAGACTAACAAATTTATTAGAGCATAAGCTTTCGTGAGGTACAGTTCACTTCATCGGATGGCACAATCTACCATACTTCCTGTTGGATGCTGATGGAATTTGGAGGTAATTTTGCCAACCATATGGGTGAATGGAAACTTGCACTGCATTTGCTTATCCAGCTGGCATAAGTGATTTCAGAGGCCATTTCTATCAATCTCTATTTATTTTTTTAAAAGTCCAGATGTACACATTTAAAGCCAATTAAGAGTGCATACATTTTGCCTGCCTTTTTAACTGTAGCTATTAACATATGAGACACTAAAAAATCCTGTACAGATTTTTTTGTAGGTTTTGAGAACAGTTAATTATATTTTAACAAAGTATTGCAAAAGTCTTGGAATCTATGTAGAAACTATCCAAGAAGATGAATTTTCATTTTTGCAACATGCCCATAATTTTTTTTTAAATATAGTTTTTGCCTCCAAAATATAGGGAAAACACAATTAACAGTCGTTGGCGGGACAGGAAAGCAACAGAATCCTACCTGCATACAGCTGGTTATTTTCCAATGAATTGACAATATAGAACTAACATCATTCCCTGTGTTTTCCTGAATTACACTTTTGTTCTTCTGTTGGGTCTGTGAAGTGGAATAATGGAAGTTTCCCACTGCAGAAATCAAGTATATAGTTTATAATTAATTCGAAATGCAATATGATGTAGCTGTCAGTTTTGTTTGTGTGTTGAAGTAAATCAAATTGCAACATTCTTTTTCACTTTTAAAGTGGGATGATGTAGTTGTTTCCTGCATATTGATTATTTGATTGGTATCTGTCTCCTGCAATTTTTTACTTTCAGTAATGCTCATTGATGTGGTTTAATGTGTGTTCCTGTAATCTTTTCCTGTTTTTATAAAATAATCATAATCAGGTTATGGTACTGTACATTAGACTTGTTCTGCTAAAGTAAATAATTTGTTTAATATACTTTTCTCATGGTTTTTATATTCCCAACTCTCCCCACCCCCAATATTATTGCTCTTAAACAGTTTTAAGAGTTGTATTTTTTTTTTTTCAATCAGGCATTTTAGTGGAAATACAAATATTTTTTTCTTGGAAATATTAACTATATTCCTATTCTGTTAAATTTTATTTATTGATTTATTAAAAAGGCACATTTTAGAGTGCGCTCTGTGCAAAAATATAACTAAATGTAACTTTAAAAAATACACCTTTGACATAAGTGACTTGTTCGATTTGTTTTTAATTTGTTTCTTTGGGAGAGCAATTATACTGTATTGCGACAATAGAGCAATTCTTCTCAGGTAACACAGGATACAAGACTAATGAGTGGGTTTTTTTTTGTTTTTTTTTACGATGCATGGAAGATTAATCTATGTATCTTCTACATACATTTCATAGACTTTTTGAGAAGGCCTTTGATAGCATTCACAGGACCAGCCTATGGCACATTCTGCAGGCATGTGTAATTCCTTTCCATGTACTCTTCATCAAAAGCTTCTCTTTCAACTTTACATGCAGTGTTTGTTTGATCACAGTGAGCTCAGTTTTGAAGTCAAAACAGGAGTACGTCAGGGGTGTGTCATGTCTGCAGTCCTCTTCAACATTGCCATCGACTGAGTAACGCGGCATACAACAGAAGACATGCCAAGAGGCATTAAATGGGCACTCTTCTCATCCTTTGAAGACCTGGACTTGGCAGATGATGTCGCTCTCCTATCACATACCCAACACCATATACAAGAAAAAACAACTTGACTCAACACATTCAGCCAGCAAATCGGACTGAATCAACCACAATAAGACAGATGTATCATGACCTTTAATATTGCCTCACCATCACCAGTACAGATGGAGGATTATGTTGTCACCAACGTAGAAACATTCACATACTTGGGCAGCACCATCAGCCAGCATGGTGGAACAAGCCAGGACATCAGGAACAAAATCGGTAAAGCCAGGAACACCTTGAGGAGCTTAAATACAGTCTGGAAATCATCAAAATACAACACCAAAACCAAACTGAAGATTTATCAGATCTGCGTTCTTGCAGCACTACTTTATAGTGCAGAATGCTGGGGAATGAGAAAGTATGACATGACCAAACTGTCTTCATTCCATACAACCTGCCTAGAAAAATCCTCTATATCTTTTGGCCCAGAACAATCTCAACCCAAGATCTATTGACACAGTGCATCCAAGAGGATCTGAGCACCATCTTTGTCAGGAGGCTTTGGAGATGGATCGGTCATGTGCTTCGTATGGAAACTGATTCCATCACCAGAGTAGCAATAAGATGGACACCTGAAGGCAAGCGAAAACGAGGCTGCTAGAAAACAACATGGCGACGACCTGTGGAAGCCGAGCTGAAAAACCTGGGGCACGGCTGAGGAACCATTGAAAGACTTGCCAGAAACAGACAGGAGTGGAGGAGCTCTGTCACTGCCCTGAACACCAGAGGTGTAATAAGAACATGATGATGATCATCATCTTCTTTTTAAAGATGGTACATGTAAAAAGAGTAGGTGCTAGGTAGTAATACAGTATTGCCAAAACTTGGAGCTCGAAAGTCAGACCCAAAAAAATCAGATCAGCTTTGTCATGAAAGTGAAAAATAAGTTATTTAGTTTAATCATTGATGTGAAACCCTCATTCCAGTTAAACCATGTGTGTATACTCATACATTCTGCTGGTTTCCATATCTATAGTCCAGATAGCTCTCTGCTTGTCTGTCCCTAATCTGAAGTCACAAAGCTGCCATTCTATCCCTCCCTTATTATTATAAGACACCCTTTTCCATCTGCCAGACCCTTCTCTCACAGCATCCTGCCTGTCACATTTCCCGTCCTTGCACCATGGTAGCCTCCTGTGGATGCAATATTGCCTTCACTCCTTCCCCCCGAACGTTTGCCCTCACTTTTTTTTTTGCCTGAGTTACATATTGTGAATGAGGGCAGGCTGGCTTGGGAGAAAAGTGTTTAATATCTTTGTTAGGGGCAACCTAACATCTGCCTGCAAAAGCTGTAATGAAATAGTAGCTTGCTTTGCAAAGGCAGCTGTGGCTTCAGTTTCAGTGAGAAAATGGGAGATGACCATTGTTGGTAAGGGAAGAAAAAACAAACCAAACCAATACCAGTTTCTTTATGGGATGATGAGCAGCTTGAAAACAAACATCTAAAATCATTTGACATCTTGAGAGTTGGGCACTCAATAGTAGACACTCATAAAATAATTGTAAGATCCAACAGCCATCTAAAAGATGACTGCAAGTGGCTGGTCATCTGAAACTGAGTAAGCACACTGCCAGAATATGTAAAATCTCTTCCCACACTCTCAAATCAGCAAGATAAATGGGGAACACAAGCCAAGAAACTGCTTCTATTCTCAAGCCATTCGGTCATCCAAGCAGATCAATGCTATAAAAAAAAATCCCTACTTGGATCAGTATTCCTGCCATTTCCGGCTCCTTGCTGAACAGTTGGCTGTGTTGTGAAGGGAGACTATTTGATTACTTACACAGTTGAGTTCTGCACAGTCTCAGATTTATTGCCCTAAGGCACTTTCAAATTGGACTAAGGGAGGGATAATTGTGAAGAGATGGTAATTGGTTACTGTTGGTGCCCCTGAGGCTGTCTTGCACCTTCCTGCTTGGTCCAATAAAAGGAGTTCCACTTTTATCCCCCGTACCAACTGTGTGTCTGGTAAGATGCACCTATTGAAGACTGAGGAGCCCACCTCAGTCAAGTCCGCACACACACTCTTTGGTCACGCCAGGAAATTTCACTTCACATAAACATGCTAGAGCTCTGAGCTATTCATTGGGCCTGCAAGATGTTTATCCACCATTGAAAACCAGGTAGTAAAAGTTCTTATAGACAAAAACCACTGCCATGTTTTGTCAGGAGAAGCAGGGAGGCAAAAGTTTGCCTCAACTGTGCCAGGAGGCTATTCTCCTAAGGAATTTATGCATTCATCAGCATTTCCCTGAAGGACTGCATTTCACCTTCCAGGACTGAGAAACACACTTTCAGATCTCTTGTAGACACTTGTGTTGGTCTATCAAGAATGATGTTCTCCAGGTTGGTCATGAACAAGTCTATTACTGAGTACCCCCAGCGGTGGAAACTCTGAACAGCAAATGCACCAAGATGTTTCTCCAAGGCAGAAGGCTCCATCACAGATGCCTTTTTTTTTCCATGGTCCAATCATCTCCTCTGTGCATTCTTTCCAGTTCCTCTGATTCTGAGGATACTCAGGAAGCTGAAGTGAGACAAAGCATCATTAATATTTATTGCACCAGCATCGCCAAGACAATATTGATCACAGACGTGCATCAGCTTTCTGTCCAGTCACAGATAACTTTTACCACTAGTTGAGGATCTTCTGTCTCAGAACCAGGGCAAGTCTCTATTCCTAACCTCAGATCTCTCCACCTTATGACATGGATGATCTCTGGTTGAATACCAGTGAGAAACTGTGCTCCCAAGTGGTACAGCCCATCTTGTTGAGCAATAGAAAAGAATCAATTAAAGCCATGTACACAGCAACGTGAATCAATCCTGAAGCACTTACACGAGAGGAAAGTGATCAGGAACAGTCAGCATGGATTCACCAAGGGTAGGTCATGCCTGACTAATCTAATAGCCTTCTATGATGAGATTACTGATTCTGTGGATGAAGGGAAAGCAGTGGATGTATTGTTTCTTGACTTTAGCAAAGCTTTTGACACGGTCTCCCACAGCATTCTTGTCAGCAAGTTAAAGAAGTATGGGCTGGATGAATGCACTATAAGGTGGGTAGAAAGTTGGCTAGATTGTCGGGCTCAACGGGTAGTGATCAATGGCTCCATGTCTAGTTGGCAGCCGGTGTCAAGTGGAGTGCCCCAGGGGTCGGTCCTGGGGCCGGTTTTGTTCAATATCTTCATAAATGATCTGGAGGATGGTGTGGATTGCACTCTCAGCAAATTTGCGGACGATACTAAACTGGGAGGAGTGGTAGATACGCTGGAGGGCAGGGATAAGATACAGAGGGACCTAGACAAATTGGAGGATTGGGCCAAAAGAAACCTGATGAGGTTCAATAAGGACAAGTGCAGGGTCCTGCACTTAGGACGGAAGAACCCAATGCATAGCTACAGACTAGGGCCCGAATGGGTAGGCAGCAGTTCTGCGGAAAAGGACCTAGGGGTTACAGTGGACGAGAAGCTGGATATGAGTCAGCAGTGTGCCCTTGTTGCCAAGAAGGCCAATGGCATTTTGGGATGTATAAGTAGGGGCATAGCGAGCAGATCGAGGGACGTGATCGTTCCCCTCTATTCGACATTGGTGAGGCCTCATCTGGAGTACTGTGTCCAGTTTTGGGCTCCACACTACAAGAAGGATGTGGATAAATTGGAGAGAGTCCAGCGAAGGGCAACAAAAATGATTAGGGGTCTGGAACACATGACTTATGAGGAGAGGCTGAGGGAACTGGGATTGTTTAGTCTGCAGAAGAGAAGAATGAGGGGGGATTTGATAGCTGCTTTCAACTACCTGAGAGGTGGTTCCAGAGAGGATGGTTCTAGACTATTCCCAGTGGTAGAAGAGGACAGGACAAGGAGTAATGGTCTCAAGTTGCAGTGGGGGAGGTTTAGGTTGGATATTAGGAAAAACTTTTTCACTAGGAGGGTGGTGAAACACTGGAATGCGTTACCTAGGGAGGTGGTATCTCCTTCCTTGGAAGTTTTTAAGGTCAGGCTTGACAAAGCCTTGGCTGGGTTGATTTGATTGGGGATTTGGTCCTGCTTTGAGCAGGGGGTTGGACTAGATGACCTCCTGAGGTCCCTTCTAACCCTGATATTCTATGATTCTAAGTCTTTATATACTATTACTTGTTACTGCAGCACTTAGGAGTTCTAGTTGTGGGCCAGGACCGCACTGTGTTAAAAACCTTTAAGATTTTTCTAGCCATACACACATTTCTAAGCTTTTGTTTGTTTTTATAAAGGCTCACAATATGTCTGTATGTGGATGGAACTTTCCAAAATCATTTTAAAAAACAAGTCCTGTGAATGTAGCTTCAATACTGGCTTGTTTCACCACCAGATTTGCTTGGTGGTAATACTGTTTTGCTGCTCATCTGTTTCTTTCAGCAGTGAAGGTAACATTCACACTACAGTCTGGACAGCTGCAGATCCAGCATTCTGATATTTCCATCCACGAGTGACATTGCTTTGACTCTGTACAATGTGTGACTTGTTATATAGTTTGGACTTGATTGTGTGATGTACTGAGCATCTTCAAAAAAAAGAAAAGGAGTACTTGTGGCACCTTAGAGACTAACCAATTTATTTGAGCATAAGCTTTCGTGAGCTGTAGCTCACGAAAGCTTATGCTCAGATAAATTGGTTAGTCTCTAAGGTGCCACAAGTACTCCTTTTCTTTTTGCGAATACAGACTAACACGGCTGTTACTCTGAACCTGAGCATCTTCAGAGCCTCTAAAATGAGTGAATGGGAGTGGACGGTGCACAGCACCTCGCAGGTTTGAGCCCTTTTTATAGAGGTAGCTGTGGTAATGTCTGTGGCAAGAGATTCATGTATTCTTAAGGGAAGTTAGTATAGATGCAATTTTAGTTTCTTAAAATGAGCTTTCTGAACACTTCTCACGGGTGTACTACTAATGTATTTCTGCCAGTGACAGCGGTAGTGGGAATTCTATTGTAGGCAGTGTGCTGTTACTTCTGCCACCACGTTTAACTCTGCTGAGTGCAAGTCTAGAGGACATAGTGAAAATGCTGCTAGTGACTGATCTACACTTGACCTCTCACTTTGCTATCATTGTTGGGGCTGTGTCAATGGTAGTGCAAAGAAGGGAAACTTTTTAAAGAAAAAGCTTAATATAGATGAGGCCCAAGAGACCAGGTGTGGAAAAGCTAGTCTGCCTTGGATATCTTTTTCCTTACTTTGAGGAACATAATGGTTCCATGTGCATTATAAGTAAAGATCTGGAATTTATTTTCGTTTCCTGTGGATTTGTAACTTACATACAGTAGGTAAACCAGGTCTGTGTAGTTCTCATGTGACTATCTGGTGAAGTATGTTCTTTTTTTGTCAAACTCCTTACCAGAAAGATATTGACAAAATAGAGAGGTCCGAGAAGAGCAACAAAATGCTTAGCGGCTGGAGGTAAAGCCACTGGGAGAATTTGTTGGAGAGAGATGTTTAGCTTGGCTAAGCAACCACCGAAGTTTGTGTGTATGTGTGTTTTGAGGGACGTCTAATATTAATTGGATAGAACTAGGGTAATGGTATGATAGAGAATTTAAGTTGAATACTATATAAGGAAAGCTGCTTGACTGTGAGATCTGGTAGCTTCAGAAATAGTCTCCCAAAGGCAATAGTGGAAGCCTCATAACTTAAGCCATTTAAAGCTAGCCAGAAAAAGGCGCGCGCGCGCACATGCACTCTTCTCATCCATATCTAATTTCTATGTTTTTATGACATGATTTTGTGCACTTCTTCTGTCCTCAGCTGGTGTGTAGTGTTTGCGTGCTGTTAAACAGCTATATTCCTTCCCAGAAAATGGGTACATTTCAGAAGTGAGTGGGGTGATTCCCATATATCACAGATAGGTAAGGCTCCATTTAAGGTTTTTTCAAGTATTTTCTGAGAATTGTGATTGAGAGGTTACTAGTACCAGTGCTGTAGGACCTGGGTACAGTAGATGAGTGAGTTAAGGACACAGAGTCGTCATTAATTCTGAATTCTTGTGTTTTAAGTGGCTTAAAGTGAGTCTGCACCAAACATTTACCTGACTAAACATTAGAAGTTCTTTAGTCAGTTAGTTCTTGTATCCTGACTTTCTAATACTTCTTAAAAGAAAAATCTTGGTGACAAACTTGCTTTGTGGGCTTAATCTGTAAGATATTAGTGCATTTTGGGAAATGGATTGTGAATGAGCATTTAAGCATGTAAATTACTGACATGGAAATTCAAGAAGAAATCTGAGAGGTCTATTCCAGAGAGCTGTTCAGTGGATTGACCCATTTTACCCATTTGAAATAAATAAAGCTGCTATGAATTATTATAAATCCAGTGTGTTCATTAAAAGTCTGGCTAATACTGGCTATAGTTTTCTCCTTGATCATATCCTTTATGAACTTTTTATTAAAAATAAAGCCTATGTAGAACATGCTATTACTCTTATTAAAAATTAATAACTTGCTCCTTGAAGACAAAAAACCTTCAGAGTTTGGCATCTTACTGCATTTAATAAGTCATTTGCAGTTGTACTCCCCTCTATTTTTATTTATTTTTATTTTTTTTAAATTTGTCCTGTGGTTAAATGACTACCACTTACTTTTAGGATGACATCAGCTTCTTTATTTTGAAGAGTGAATGGAACCTGAGAAATCCTCTCCCTGTAATAACTTGTTGTCCCATTCAGTTTCTGAATACATGGTAGCTTAAATTTGCAGCAATAACTAAATTTAACATCCGTTCAAGGACAGCAAAGGTAGAGCTTGGGGGTGGGAAGGAAGCATGATCCGGTGGCACACTCTTGTGTATGCGTCTGAAACCTATTAGCTTTTATCCTATTGTTCCTTTGTAGAATAAATTAAGGCAGTGGCTTTTCACAATTCTCCATTAAAATCCTGGTGGTATCCTAAAGATAAGTTTCAAAGAACTTAAAAATTGGGCTCATGCCATTATTTTTCTTTCCTGAGGTAAAAAGAAGGCCTGATTGGGCTTTTAAAATTAGGAATACCAGGAATGTCAATTTTGGTCCCCTTGATTTTGCCCAAACTTATTGGCAGGTCTCAGAAGATGTATATGTTAGTACTTCAGTAGAAAAGATGTGGGATGTTAAGCCTTTAGCATTTAATTTCATTATCCAAAATGTTGGAGTCATAAAAATTAAATGTGTTCATAAAAACAAAAGCCGGACTTAAACAGCATGAATAAACATCCCTTTTCTGCCCATCAGTTACTTAACTTTCACACTTCCCGTTCTTGTGGCGTCATTTCATTACTTCTCCAGTCATACTCTTCCAGGGCAGGGAAAAATTTCTAGTGATACAATAATTAAAGGTTCTGCTTTTTTTATGTGGTGGTTTTATTCCTCCCACGCATTTAAAAAAAAAAAAAAAATTCTTCCCAGTCTTATTCCCAACTTGAAAGATTCTGGCCTCTGACTCTCCATAATCAGTATATTTTCTGTTAATTTAGTGCTATTTCACATATATCACATTTCCTTCAGATTTATCTTAATCCATTGTACAAGCCATGTGACAAATCCTAATCTTAACACACCACTCAGGTAACTAAGATGTGCACTGGAGAGTTCTGGAGAAGCCAGGGTGGGAAGCGAAAGGAATCCTTGTCCAGCAGATCACAGTGCATAGAGCTCGATAGCTGCTACTGAAACTTTAGTGCTGCATTGGCCCCTGCAACTCCCTTCATGGAACCAATGTATCCATTATCCCTACTGTATTCAGGAATCATTCTAAAACACTCCTTCACATCTTTACACTTGGGTGCAGAAAGACCTTGTGGAGCACAGCTTTGCAGGGTATGAGATAGAACCCTCTGTACAATGTCCCAGACTCTTACCCCTTCCTCCCCCCCGCCCCCCCCCCCCACACACACAATGAAACTTCACCAAGAGTGCTGCAGTCATGGGTTATGGAGGAGGCACGATCTGATTGGATCAGAACTAACATGCAAAAAATCCATTCTCCTATGACTAATATTAGTTGATTTCTTCATTTTCAAAATACTTCTTATATGAGCCCATCCAGCACTCTGGGTGCCTTACTATAAATTTAAAAATTACAGCATAAAGCTGTAGTGAAATGTAGTGCTGTAAAACTACCACTCTACTCTTCTGCACTCTGCATCCTGAATCATGTATCCAAACGAAGGAAGAGGATTGGATTTAAGTAGGTTGAATTTAATTAGTCGAGGAACTTGGGCAAGAGGTTGAGGCTGACATCCATAGTCTTACAAAGTGCACTTGGGTTCTTCATGTTTTTTAATTTTCGGTGGCATCTTTCATCCAAGGAGCTTGGAGCACTTAACATACATCAGCCTCACCACACTCCCGCAGCGTAAGATTTTCCCTCATCTCATGGATGTAGTAAATGAGACACAGAAACTGTGTTATACTACCCTTTTCTTGTTGAGGCCCCCAGCTTTGCAACTACTGGTGCTAGCAACCATTAGGAGCCCAGAATTCAACAAAGTGCTAGTGGCCTCTGGTAACACCACCATCCCTCTGAGCATGGTTAGATGATAGTGGTTAAAATGCTTGGAGCTGCCTGGAATCTCGTCTACATTAGTACTCCCACCACTGCTACCACAAGTGAAGCTGTACAGGTGGTAGTAATGGTGGGTAGTTTTTACAAGAGAGGCTAGTGAAAACATAACAAGAAGAGCTTGCTCAAGATAACAGACAAAGCTTATTTCAGAGCTGGGAATAGGGGGTGGGATTTTTCAAAAGCACTTGAGAGTTGGGAATCCAGCTGCCACGGACTTTCATCACTTCTGTGCTTTTGAAATTCTTACCCAGAACTCATAGATCTTCTTGACCCCCAATTCTGTGCTTTAATTCCTAAATGGTCCTTCCTACCATCTGATAGAAAGTCAGGATTTGTTTCAAATTAAATCTTTAAACTACCTGCTAACGAAGTTTCTGACTGCTTCTTCCACAATCTAGATGTCTTTTTTCTAAACTCAAAATAGTTGAAGGTTAAATCTTACTTAGAACTCTGGACATGTAATGGATAGTGTGGTATATGTGGGGGTCATATCACCAACACTTGAGCTTTTTCTGTATTAACCCACTGATGTGTCGCAACATAATTGAGCTGAATGAACTGCTGTAGAACAGCATCTCTTAATAGGTACACAAGAACTGTGTTTAATTACTCATAAAAAAAATTTTCCCCATGGCAACAGAATGGCTGGAGGAGAGATTTTTCTCTTCCAGGGAACGTCTGTAGTCATAAAGAATAGAAGTTTGTCTTGAATTCAAGCAGCAACAATAAACCGAAGGTGATGTGCTGTGAACTCTGACCTTGAGCTATGCACAGCTGTGATAATGTCAGCCATTAGTTTTAGTAGTAACTCTACCACCTAGGGTTACTACTAAGTACCAAGGAGATAAAAACCGTACAGTTGTTTTTAAAGGTGATACTAAATTCTCCAGAAAGATCAGAGCATCTGTGGGAGAAAGTGTATAAATAAAGGCATCTTGTGCCTGATTTTTGAGCTGCTAAGCAATGCACAGCTCTGATGGCACATTAATATCTCTGACAACTGGACCCACAGCCTCTAAATTGCGTCTCCAAAAGCTGAGCTCACAAAGCTAAAAACCTGTAAATACAGCGAAGTTGGTAAATGCATGAGTCTCTAGAAAGCACATCCGTCACACCAGTAGAGATCATTTGAATTTGACCTCTGGTATGAAGAAAAGAATATTCTTTTGTCCCAACCCTGTAAATCTCCCACCTGAATTAATGAGCCTAGATAAGCCCAGATATGGGTTGGAGAGGTTAAGGGAAAAACAGACTATACTGAAAGTATTATGCAGTATAATGCAGGTTCTTTTTTTTTTTCCACGTATAACATTTCATTTCTGAGGGAACACATTTTATAAACGGAGTCCTTTCCCTGCAACATCTAATTTAGACCATAGAGATTTATTATACATTCATGGTACTGTACTACCAGTTCAATACCTAGTGACGTGTGCAGTGTACCCTAAGTTGCTTTTTTGCAGGGGAGGGGACGTGGGATGGTAAGGCACAAAAGTAATTGAAAGAGAATGTGTAGGAAGGTAATAAGTGCAACTACCAGGAAAATATTGTCTTGCTTTGGTTACTTTTGATCAAGTGTGCCTTAAGAGAAAAACGAAGTAGTGTTCAGCACTATGGAAACCAGCTTTGTAAGATGAGCTATATGAACTAAAACTTATTATAGAATCATATCACCGGTTTAGATTTCAAAAATTTTTTCTCTGTGCAAAAATAAATCCGAGTTTAACTGTCCAAAAAAAATAGTTGCTGAAAATTTTCCAGTGACTTTGCTGACCAGTATGTGCAGTTTTAAACATGTTAAACTAAAGCAGTGATAATATTTATGATGATTATTTAGGGTACTTCACTGTCAGAGCCTTTGATAACATTTTAACTAATTCTGAAAGGTAAATAGCTGTAAAGTATTGATGCCCTTATTTTCTAGGGGAGTGCTAAAGACTTTAAGTAGCTTGCCCAAGGGCCCAGAAGCACCTCTCATAGTAGAGACTAGAATTGTGGCGTTCTTGATATCTGTTGTGGTGCTTGGGTTCCAGAATCATGAGCCGGGAAAGATTTACATGATTCATTTAGCACAGGAACATTCTTCATGTGCTAATTCTTTGTGAACATTACTATCCTGTATGCAGGTCTTCCAGTTAATGATGCAATTCATTCTAAAAATTGAATGATTTTTTTTATGTCAGTGTTTCTATTAACTCAGTTTATCTTCACGCATTAATCAATTTCTGCATAAGTAAAAGCAGGTGACTACTATCCTAATACTCTACAGCTACTGTAGAATCTTTTTTTGTGTGCTGTGACAAGCACTATGCTGGAAACTGTATTGCAAGGACCCGATCCACTAATCCAGTTATCTTATATACTTGTGCTCACTCTCTGTACAATACAATGCCATCGATTCATTGAGACAAGTCTGAACATCTAACTTTCATAAATATGCAGTTGACCTAAGGCATCTTAAAATGACAGTGGTGACACATGCAGGAGTATGAAGTTGCAGTATGGCATGCCAGCCCACTATCTCCTTGAAAGATCATAAGTAACTCCTTTCCTGTGTTAATAGTTTTATTCCTTACTGGAAGTAGGTCCCTCAGATCCAAGATTACCATCAATTGGTAAGGCAGCAGTCCAGCTGATGTGCTTGAGAACTGGTGAATCCACTCGAGCAAGAAAGCTGCCAGATGTTTCAAGTAGTTTCTATCTCAGTACTGTTATGTATGGATGAGTTTCAAAATTGCAAAATGTCAGATGAATATTTACTATTACTGAAGGTCCAAGACTGCAGAGGGAGGGGGAATTTTAAATGACCTTACTGAATGAATCTACTTACTCAAGCCTCCCACCTTCATTGCTGCTCTTTATTTGTAGCATCTGTCACCCACCTTTTCTTCTTGCTTCTCTGAAACAGCCTCCCTGTGGCACAGTGTTTCCATTTTGTATGAAACTGGAGTACCCTCAACAAACTCAGTTACTCTTACAGTGGAAATAACTCAACAGGTGTCAACCGAATCCGTATTTATAAATAACTCTGCCCCACTAATATAGATTTTTTTTTTTTTTTTTGCAATTTAGCAGGTGGAATGAATAAATGTGTGTGATTACTGACTGTGCAGGTACTTTTCTGTATGCTAGACTTTGATTTAGAACAGCTTGACTGAAGTACCTTTACTGCTTGATTTAAAGATAGCTTAATAGATCTCATCTGACTGTCATTTTCCTCTTTGCTTACAATGTACTGGAGTGTTTTCCTATTGTTAGATACATTTTGTTTGATTTTTTTTTATTTATTTTTCATCTTAATCCTCTGTGAAGGATTCTGTTCTTTCTCCATAAACTAAAGTATCTAACATAACTCCTCTTTTTAAGCACAGCTTCAAATACATAAATGGAAGAATTTCAAGCTAATATCTGATATTTGATCAAACAAAAATCATTGTTCAAATTCTAAGCTGATGCTAAATAAAAAGAAAAGCTGATCCCTTCTTGTAATACCAGCAGTATGACTAGCTTAGGTGGTGGTTCTCCTTTCCCAAGGGAAGTTAAAAATGGTGGCCAGCGTGGGTGAAGTGGCTGGGAAGAACTGAGACTGTTTTAGTCCCTAAAGTGTTGGCCAGTTTTTCTTTGTCATGGCTAAATTGTACCTCTTCAAGTCCTCTGAAACCAGATGTCAGAGTCTTCCCCTTCCCTCAGGCATGAGTTTGGAAATTTTGCAAAGGGTTTGAAGGTTTGAAATGTGCTTAATATTTCTTTGGGGGTGCCAGGTTTTATTCTTCATGCTGTCTTGCAGTCTGTTTTATAATTAGTTTGCTGCTATCAACAAAATTGACTTAATAGGTGTAGCTGGAGTTTTCAGAACTGTTGTGATTATCTATAGTTACTGTATTGTTAAGGTCTGAAACGTGTGACAAAGTTCAATAGACTTGTCTTATCTTACACTTCGAGATCTGTACCCAGATTTCGGTTAAAGATATTTCAGTAAACTCATTAACGTCACCAGAGGGCATTAATCCATGTAGGGTTTTTTAGTGTGAAAATACTTTATAAAAGAAAAATTAATTCTTTTTTCAGAAGAAATTCAGTTGCCAAATTGCTGTAAAGTGGAAATGACTTAATTTTTTTCTACAACACCCTTCTGCATCATTCAAAAGTAGATCTTTTATGTGCAGGGTTTTTTTTCTGTTTTGTGATAGTGACCTTAAGTTGTCTTCCCCCCTACTATTGACTAAATTTATCTATTTTGGAGGTTTTGTGGTTGACTAGTGTTGAATTTTACTAAGAATTTGCTGCAGTAACAGACTAGGTGTAATGTGATTATTTTTCCACTAAGTAGCTGAATAGCATTTCTAGGTGTCTTGTATGCCTCTTGTCATTTCTGAACTAGTTCTCCAGCATAGTGTAAGCAGATGCTGTGCTGCCAGGGGTGCCATTTTCCAAATGAGAAGTAAGAGATTTACCACTTGTCACAGAATGACACTTTTCTCAAGAGTAGGGGTATTAAAGTCCTGTTTAACCAAATTCAACTTGTGCTCTAACTAAACTTTCCCAGACTCTAAATGATTGTGGTGTGCTCTTAAACACTGGTTTGATTCAGGTATTATGGGAGATGGAGAAAGGATAGAGAGAGCTAATACAACTACAGAGAAAAATTGAACAATATTTATTTTAAAGTGCTTTGGATTTCCATTTATATGAAGGATGCTATAGAAATGCAAGTAAGAAAACTACAAATTCTTAACTAAGTTCTTCACCTTACTGGAAGATGGTTTAACACTTTTTTTTTTTAATTTCATGGCTTCCTACAGTGTTTTTCTCCCATTTCAGTCACACCCTGTTTATCTAAAAGCAATAAGAGACCCAAGATTTGTTAAAAGTTTAGAGTTTTCATTTTAACTCATGGTGGGAGGAATAAGTAAATTTGGGGTAATAGGACTTTAACACAAAAAGAATTAAGATAATAAAGGTTCTATTGCAGTTTTCTCAAAAGGAATCAAATTTGTATAGATCAAGATATTTACACTTCCTTAAGCTATCTTCTCCTTTTCTGAAGTGTTGGTATTTGAAATTTAATAGCTGAAATACCAAGATACATTTTGATTTAAGAGATTAATTGATGGATTTACCAACAATCAAAATGCCTTCTGAACACTGAGATGTCTACTATGATGCTCAAACATAAGTTGTATGATCATAATGTCAATATGGAGGGGACGCTAACATGACTGGATAATCACTTAGGTT
This sequence comes from Natator depressus, assembly GCF_965152275.1. Taxonomy (NCBI): domain Eukaryota; kingdom Metazoa; phylum Chordata; order Testudines; family Cheloniidae; genus Natator; species Natator depressus. Next base: position 23,219,192 of record NC_134243.1, on the reverse strand, counting down.
TTTTCAATTTTTAATTAAGTATAGTGATTCACAAAAAGTGTGTCCTCAGGTTACTTTAGGATTCAGGATGCAATTGAAAGGTTTACAACTATTGTGACTGTATATTTAGGAGTCAGGTGTTCCATAGAGTAGTTATATTGCATATTGATGGATATGATGCAACCATCAGGCATGGTATACTGATACTTTTCCAATATGGATAATCTAGATATGCAAAATTTTGTAGTTGGCTTTGTTAATCTTTATATGGCAACTAACCTTTTATGTGAAGTTCACCTGTAGCTTAAATTGACAGTGGCCCGTCTTGCTGCTTTGATCTTTGTTTCAGATTATTAGTTGAGACGGCTATAATTTCAAGTTTCCTTCCATTAATACGGGGTGTATATATATGGGTAGTAAAAAGGTTGCATATACTGGTGGTTAAAAATATTGTTGCGATGTCCAACAAGTGTACAGTGGTACACTTGGAATACACTTTAAAAATGGAAAAAATGATGATATTGCTCATTAAATCTCATCAAGATTTTGTTGGTGAGCTTCCGTAAGGATTGGAATTCGATCTGGTGCTCTTGAAGCATCAACAAGTTTTAATTCTGGTTTCTCTGTTTTACCATGATGGCATCCAGCAGGTGTCCATGTCTGTGCTGAGCCAGGCAATCTGTTCTGTCATTCAGACTTGTGTAGGTCTTAATTTATTCTTCTTTGAGTGATGGTCCCTACATGGATTCCAGACATGAGTGCAGCAGGTGGAACAGCAGGTGACAATGTGGGCTTCGCTGTTGCAGTAGAGACAGTTCTGGTGCTCATCCTCAGAGAAGGAGCCCAGGCACGAGGCACAGTTCTTGAAGCTGACTTGTTGGGTGATAGTCCTGGAGGAGCTGTGGGAGTCTCTGTATAAGGAGAAGCCCAATAGGGGAGTCTAAGTGAACTGTACAAGAACTACTATATACAACACTAACAACTATATATAGAGAGAAAACGGACAAGAATTCTCTTAGCAGGGGTTCCGATTCTGGCCATGTGGCAGTAAGAGGGATACTGTAGCAGTGTCGACCCACATGGCCTCTTATAGCCTCGGATGCAGACACACTGAAGACGCAAGACGTGTGTGGGTCAATGGACACGGCTGTTGAACAGTTCTGGCTCCGCTGCATGGTGCTCATGTGCAGCCACATCTGGAATCCAGATAAGGAGCACACATCTCAAAGAACCTCCAGTTATGGTAAGTAACCTCATCTTCACTGTTCATCATAAGACGAGGGGTTTACAACTAGAGATTTCACAGTGAATTTATTTCCATGTGTAAGTATGTGACATTAACTAACTTGACTCCACTCTGTTACATCCTTCTCGCACCAGTATTGGTGCACAGGGCATAAAATTGGGTATTCTGTTGCTCTGTCATTTACAGTTGCTTCCATATGCTCTGTGGTGTTGAGATCAACTGTTCTGCCCTGTTCTTCATAAGGCTTCTCTTGAAGGCGCTCATTTTCTCACACCAGTTGGTTTCACTTGACCATTTCATATGGGAATCATAGGGCTTGTCTTCACTACTGCAATCGATGCAGCGGGTGTTGATTTAGTGGGTCTAGTGAAGACCCGCTAAATCGATGGCAGAGCACACTCCACTCGACCCCAGTACTCCACCTGTCAGAGAAGAGTAAAGTAATTCGACCAGAGTGTGTCTCCCATTGACACAGCGCAGTGAAGACACTGGGGTAAGTCAACCTAAGCTACATTGACTCCAGCTATGTTCTTCATGTAGCTGGAGAAGCATAACTTAGGTCGACTTACCCCAAGTAGTGATGACAAGCCCTTTATGTTGGCATCCAGAGTTTGTGCACCAGATATGTCCAGCGCTTCCTTCTAATTCTGGAGGAGACAAGCTGTTGATTGGTGACTTCTTGGATCTCTTTGGAGAAACTTCATTACCATCCAATGCCCAGAATCTTTCATAAGCACTTTTTGAAGGCTCCTAGTTTTCTGTCTTTGAAGGAGTCTACTTTTTTTGTCTGACGTTGTGGTAGATCTCAGTTTTCGCAGCCGTATGTTAATATTGAGATTGTTTGAGTTGAAAACAGTTTTGTTCTCGTGCTGAATATCTTTGGTTTTTCATATGTTGTTGAGTTTAGTGAATGCTGTTGGATGACTTTCCTATCTTTGATGTCACTTCCTTCTTGAGATCTCCGTTGGCTACTATGGTGCTGCCCAGGGTGATGAACTATTCTTCTTTCTTTGTTTTTGCCTTCTGATGTGAATTTGTTGCTTTGCATCAGAGTTTCAAGGATATTTGTTGTGGCGTAACTGATTTTGAGCCCTATTTGACTTATTGTTCGTGTCAGGTTATCTGTCTTTGTAGCTTTTTGGGAGTGTCGCACAGTAGTGCAATATCATCAGCAAAGTCTCTAGATCTTCAAAGCATTTGCTATTTACCCCTGCTATACCAGCAATTGTGTTGCTAATACACTTCATAATCCAGTCTATGGCAATGTCAAACAGCAGATTCATAGATTCCAAGGCCAGAAGGGACCATTGTGATCTAGTCTGACTCTGCTGTATGGGGCAGACCATAGAACTTCCCCAAAATAGTTCCTAGAGCATGTCTTTTAGAAAAAACATCCAATCTTTGATTTAAAAATTCTCAGCAATGGAGAATCCATCCTTGGTAAATGGTTGCAATGGTTAATTGCTCTCACCATTAAAATTGCCTTATTTCCAATCTGAATTTGTCTAGCTTCAACTTTGATCCACTTGCTCTTGTTCGATCTAGCAGAGAAAGGTAGAAGAGCCTGTTAAATATTTGTTCCCCATGTAGGTATTTATAGATTGTAATCAAGTCACCCCTTAACCTTCTCTTTGTTAAGTTAAACAGACCGTGTTCCTTAAGTCTATCGCTATAAGACAAGTTTTCTTGTCCTTTAATCATTCTCAGGGCTCTTCTTTGAACCCTCTCCAATTTATCAACATCTTGAATTATGAACATCAGAACTGGACACCATATTCCAGCATTGGTCACACGAGTGCCAGATACAGAGGTAAAATAACTTCTACTCAAGATTCCCCTATTTATGCATCCTAGGGTCTCATTAGTCTTTTTGGCTACAGCATCACATTGGGAGCTCATGTTCAGCTGATTATCCCCCTCTACCCCAAAATCTTTTTCAGAGTCACTTCTTCCCAGGATAGAGTCCTTCATCCTGTAAGCATGGCCTACACTCTTGGGTTACTAGATGTATACATATTTGCATGTAACCATATTAAAATGCATATTGTTTGCATACAGTTTACCAAGTGATCTAAATCACCCTGAATCAGTGACATGACCTCTTTATTATTTACCACTTCCCCAACTTTTGGATCATCTGACAACTTTATCAGTGATGATTTGTTTTCTTTCAGGTCAAACTAAATAATGTAGGGCCAAGAACCAATCCTTGCAGGACCCCACTGGAAACAGACCCTCTTGATGACGACTCCCTGTTTACAGTTACATTTTGAGACCTATCGGTCAACCAATTGTTAATCCTTTTAATGTGTACCATGTTAATTTAATCTTTTTTTATCAAAATGTTGTGTAATATCAAGTCAAACACCTTACAGAAGTTCAAGTATATTATGTCAACATTGTTACTTTTATTACCCAATCTTGTAATCTCATCAAAAATAAGAGAAATCAAGTTAGTTTGACTGGATCTATTTTCAGTAAACCCATGTTGATTAGCATGAATTACAATACCCTCCCCCCCACCCCCCTTTTTTTTTTTAATTAGAGTCCCATATCAGCTGCTCTATTATTTTGCCTGGGATTGATGTCAGACTGACAGGCCTATAATTACTTGAGTCATCCTGTTTACCCTTTTTAAAAATTAACACATCGTCATCCTTCCTCCAGGTTCTTGTAACTTCCCCAATGTTTCAAGACTTATTGAAAATCAATGTTAACAGTCCAGTGAGCTCCACCACCCACTCTTTTAAAACTCTTGAGTGCAAGTTATCGGTCCCTGCTGATTTTTAAAAAATCTTGTTTCTGTTTAATGTTCTCCAGTGATATTAGTGCAATGGAAAGAGTGTTGTCATCATGAGATTGTATCATCCATTTTTTCCCAAATACAGAACAGAAATATTTATTGAATACTTCTGCCCTTTCTGCATTATCGATAATTCTATCATTTCCATCTAGCAATGGATCAATTCCATTTTCAGGATTCTTTTTGTTCCTAATATATTTAAAAAAACTCCTTCTGGTTATCCTTAACTCAGCTGGCCATAAATTTCTCCTTTTGTCCCTTGGCTTCCCTTATTAATTTTATACAATTCCTAACTTCTTTGGTTTATATGCTTCTCCTTTTTCTTCTATTTGCTCAGAATTGTTTTCAGATTTGTGAAACTGGCACTGTTAAACCATGAAGTGTGTGTGTATATATAACTGATCTGGATTTTATTCTGCTTGCACATTATAAATGTAATCAAGTCATGAACATTCCCCTGTGTTGGCTGCAACACTTTTTGAATTAAGAAATTGTAACCTATAATGTTTAGAAATTCCAAGGATGTTTTAGTACTGGCAGCATAGGTTGCTCAAACTGAAGTCCCCCAGGATCTCCTTCCCCCTACCCCCCACACACACACATTATAGATAGGTGCATAAGGAAGGGGTCATCCTGTTCCCTAGTGTGATTTGGTGGCCTGTAGCAGACACCAACTTGTACTCCATCGTATACTTTATCTGTTAGGACATTGATCCATAAGCATTCAAGATTATTTTCTTCTGAGTTATCAGTGACTCAAATAAGTATTGACAGGTTTCAGAGTAACAGCCGTGTTAGTCTGTATTCGCAAAAAGAAAAGGAGTACTTGTGGCACAAGTCTCTAAGGTGCCACAAGTACTCCTTTTCTTTTTTCAAATAAGTATTGCCATTTTTGACATAAAGTGCCACTGGATCCTTCCTAAATACTTTATAACCACTGATGTTAACATTCCAGTCATTTTAATCATCCCACCAGATTTCAGTAATACCAACTAGATCGTATTTATGCTTATACATGAGCAGTTCCAATGCCTCTTGTTTGTTACCCAGACTGCTAGCATTATTGTATAGACAATTCCAGAATTTCTTTCCTCCATGTTCTTCTTGATTGATTTTGTTCTGAGAGGAGACTGCAGCTCTGTTTCATGCCAGTGTCCACTGTGAACTACTCTGTCTGGTTGTTCACCCTTACAGAGCACTTCACATCTCTATATGTGGCCTTAATGATGATTACAACTTTAGCTGGGATTTTAAATGAAAGCAAATATATGTGTTTCATTCTAGTGGATGAGTTATCACTTTCAAAAGCAGTGCTGTTAATGTTTGTGGTAAACTCAGACCAATTCATATCTATAATCTTACTGTAAATTATTACTGTTAATATACTGAGATGTTGCTGTCTTTCAGTGTTGCCCACTCCCTCCTTTTTATCCTGTTTCATACTTGGTGTCTTATATGAGAACCCGTTTTTATATTTAAAAAAGGTTAGTTCTCCTTTGAGTGATTGTTCATGTATGCATTCCACTGCAGGTATAGGTGTACCCAATGCACTCGAATCAGACTTTTGCCAGCTGTACTACTAGACAAAACAGGTGTCCCTGCTCTCCTTGTGCACTGTGCCAAGGCCATAAAAGGGGCATGTCTGCTGCTGCTGCCCTCTAAGTTCTTTCTCAACAACCATCTGTGATGAGTCAGAGCTCCCCATAAGTGTTTGTTTACATTAGCCAGTGTTTTCAGAAAAGCTAATGAAAAGAATGGCCCCTTCTTTAGGAGTACAGGAGCTCATTCAAGAAAATCTTCATAATATTTTACAAACCCCTGCTCTGGGAAGGGTTGCCCTTCCCGTTACCAAAGCCTGGGTGTAGCTGGCAAAACCCCTCTGGCAGACCCCGGCATCTGTACCATCTATAGCCAAGAGACTGGACAGATGCTACAAAGTCCCTCTAAAGGACTTTGATTATTTTTTCATATATCTGGTCCCTGACTATTGGTGGTCATGGCTACCAATCAGCACTCCCAGCAGTCTCATCCCAAAGCAATTCCTAAAGACCAAGAGATTGGATGTGTGCAGCAGGAAGGCTTACAGCATGGCTACGGTTCAAATGAGGATGGCTAACTTTCAAGTTCTTCTGTTCAACTATAATTTTATTAATTTCACAGCATTAGCCAAGTTAGCGGACAAACTACTGGAAGAGTATAGGGAACAGTTTATGGATCTTTCAGAAGGGCACCTCATGGCATAAACATCCCTCCAGGCAGCTATTGACATAGCTGATACAATTTCACAGTCCATGGCCACAGCCCTGAGACATTCTTGGCTGCAGATGTCTAGAATTCCAAAGGAGCTACAAAATGCAATCAAGGATTTGCCGTTTGAGGGGTCTAAGCTGTTCTTTCAAAATACTGGTGACACCATGGATACCCCAAAAGACTGCCAGGTGACTTTGAGGTCTTCAGGGGTTTACACCCCAAGTTCAAAGAGGAAGCAATATACAACTCAGCCCTAGTACTGATGGCATTTCCATCAGCGATTCCAGGACTCTAAGAGAAGATCTAGGCATTTTCAGTGTCAGCAGATGACTTCGTCTCAGCCAGACCTTCTCACCAGACATTGACAGCCTCTAAGTAGTCATTCTGACTGTCTCCTGAAGGACTGTATACCAGTCTCTCCACCTATCCCGCCTTTTGGAAGATGTCTATTGCTCATTTACAGCACTTGGAATGAAATAACATTGGACAAGTGGGTGCTCCACCCTGTAAAGGAGGGATGTGTTATTCAGTAAACATCCCTCCCTTTCCCCAACTCACCGTCCCTGTCCTTTTTCAGGAACATGTCTCACAAGACCATGTTGCTTCAAGAAGTACTGTCTCTTCTGGAATTGGGAGCTATAGAAGAGGTTTCTTGTCATCGCAGAGGTAAAGAATTCTATTCCTGTTACTTCCTAATTCCCATTTTAGACCACAGGAAGTTGAACAGCTTTATCAAGAAAATCAAATTCAAGGCAGTTATCCTCACTTCCATTACCAATTCACTGAAGAGTGGAGATTGATATGCTGCCCTAGATTTGCAGGACACACACTTCCATGTGCCAATACATACTGGCCATAGGAGGTAGTATGCTTTAGAGCAAGGGACACCCACTACTCTGAAGCTCCCCTTTCACCTGTCATTGGCCCCAAGGGTCTTCACAAAATGCATGGCGGAAGTAGTGACCTACCTGCGCTATCCAAATTTTCCTTTACCTGGACAATTGGCTATTGCACAATGCCTCAAGCATCCAAATACGTAGCAGCATCCTCATCAGGCAGAATTTACTTAATTTGGGCCAGAAACTGAATTTAGACCAATTAATGTTACAGCCAACACAGCATATAACATTCTCAGGCCATTGTGGTTATAACAACGAGGTCTGCTCCTATCTTCTGATGGGCAGGTTTCAGTCCATAGTTGCTCTGTCTATTGGCCTTAAGCACAGAAGCTTAAACTATCACCATATTATTTTTAAGCCTTGTGAGTTTTTAGCTCACTTATGCTTCCAGAATTTTCTGTATACAAAGATCTTCCTGCTTTGTTCAGTTAGTCTTCTAACTTTGGGGGCAGATAGGTAATGACTAAAAAACTAGTCAAGGCAAAGAACTCCAATAAGTATTTCTTTTGTAACTTGATGGTGCGATAGTTTGACTGTGGTGGTGGGTGGGGTGGTTGCTGCCTCTTTCTTTGACTGTCTCAGCTGTTTACGAGGCAGTTCGAGTTTTGCTTCTTATGTTTTTGTTAAACGCAGTAGATTTCCCCCTTTGAATACCACGTGCCCTATTACCCATAACTCTCTGCGTCTTACCTCATCCATCGTGCCTTCCATGTGCTGACCTACAGGCTTTCTTCCAGCATGCTCCAACATGTGGAGTTGGGGGAAACTGCATAATCTGCAATCACTTTCTCTAACTTCTTCTGGATTGTCCAAGAGTTTCTCTTTGCCCTTGAGATATGGGTGTAGCTGAGGGCTCTTTTCTCAACTGTCTCCTGGGGCTGGAAGCATGCTGGAGTTTAAACATGTCATCCATTATATTTGCTTCCTGAGCACTGCAAAAAAATGTACTCAGGCATTAAGTGTTAATTTACAAAACAAGTGGTAGGAAAAATGTTTTGGCTACGTGGCCTATTCAGGAATCCAAAATGTTCAACAGCTTTGTATAATAAAATTAACAAATAAGCCTTTACTTTTTTCAAAATCTCTATTAAGGTCTGAAAAGAATAGATTGTCAATTGTAAAGGCCTGCCTAATTTCAGAAAGTTTTTATAGTACTTACTTTTGTTGTTCAAATGGCTTCCAAGAAACTTCACGCTTTTTCTTTTGGTTCCTTACCGGTTCCTTACCAGTTCCTTTACAGTTCTATGTACCGTTCATAAACAATGCCATGTACTTTCCTAGAAAGGAAGCTTGGTTTAAATGTATTATTCAAATATGAGTCATTCTGATAAATAACTGCTTAGGTAACAGTATGATGAAAGTGGCTTTGAAAAATACTTCCTCTTTTGTAGTCCAGCAACTTGTTGCTTCGTAGATAAGTTTATTATACATGGTATCAATGAGATTTTGGAGGGAGTCCAGGAAATAATCTCTGATAATTTAAGCCCTGGTTGCAAACCCTTTCCAAACAGCTAATTCAACATCTCCTCTATCACATTCCTTTACATCTGTCACCTCGTTATACAATGTCTGCATACAGAAATGAGATGCTGGTGTGAAAGTTATAAACCACCATGCTCTTCTGCCCTGTCTTTTGGTCTCTGAGTCACTCCCCAAGTGAAGAGCCTTTTGATGCACTCCTTTCACTGAAGGTGAACCTTGCAAATCTCTGACATAGGAAAGGTCTATATCATAAATTGAGGTATAATTGTAGTGAGGCATCCCCACTCTAATTTTAATCCGCCTAGTATGGGAAACAATAGCAGTGAAGTTCAACCTTCACTAGTGAGTAAATAATTATTGCCGTGCACAGTGTAGGAAAATGGATATGGAATTTTCTAGTACAGATACAACTCTTGCTCAATATCGGAGAATAAAAAAATGACTTTGTATAAAAATCTATAGAACACATTGGTTAACATGCCAATATCTACATTTTTCCTGCTCCTAAGATATCTCACCCTTGCCTTTAGAGTTGATTTTTTTTCCCCTTGCATTTCGTGTATCTTGTTTTCCACCAAATTGAAATTTAAGGGACACAGTCAACATAAAATATATATAGTTAAAAAAACTGAGTTAAAAGGGGTTTCAGATTCCACATTAGTCCCATACCTGCCTGCCAATTTTTGTAGCTTTAAAATTACTTTGGCACAGCAACCTGGAAATAAATGTTTTAGAAGACCCACAGAAGCAGGAGAGAGTGAAACTGTTCATTCCCAAAGTGGTGCCAAATGCATAAGGTAAACAAACTGATTACAGGTAAAAACCATGTAACATTCACAAGCATCAGAAGGATAGCCATGTTAGTCTGGATCCACATAAACAACAAAGCATGATTTCTAATTTGACTGTCCGTCAAAAAGGATGACAGTTTTTAATTTATGGTTTTGATCAGGTCAGAGAATTCATAATCTGTTATATAACAGTGTATCTGTAGAGGAGGAAGATGAGGAAGTACTAAAGATGCTGTTACTGAATTATGACTACCTGTGTTTTTAAATTCCATGTTTATGAATTGTTACCTGATTTTGAGATGCTGAGCTGAGAGAGCTATAGGTGCCGCTGAAAATCAGGCCCAGAACCCTCTTTGGATAGTTTGAGCATGTACCCTAAAAGTTAAGATACTTGTTTTTATTTTTTCTGGTGTGGGGGGGAGTAGTGACTTTTTTCATCTTTATACATGCTCAGTACTTAAAGATTTTGGTACAAGGGCAGTTTCACACTTTTGATACATATATTAACAGGTTGTTGTTTTTAGGCGCTTTTGTGATTTTATGGTTACATATTTTATAACCTTGCTAAATGTACAAGTAATATTAAAAAAACTATAGGCCACAAAATTGCCAGGCATCAAGACATCAAATAGGGACTAATGTTGGAAGCCAAATTAATTAATAAAAAATATAAAAGATTCTAACTCATTTGAACATATATGGATTTATATTTAACTAAACCAATATATCAAATATGTAGTGTTGTCATTGTCAATAAGACAGATGGTACAGAACCCTGAGTTTGCTCAGTCTAAAGGTTTAAGATATGATGCAATGTATTCTTGTAGAAAAAACTGCATACCTCACATACACAGTAATCATTAGTAACTGCTTTTTGTTTTTGTACAATTTTGTATTGAAAACTTATTTAAATTTATGACAAAATAAAAATAGGGAAACCATGTTCTATTATATTACTGCCTCCCCACTCACACACAAAAAAAATAGAAATTTCTCAGTGTGTTGGATTTTTGGCCATTATTCATGTTAAAAAAATTAATGTCACCTGTTTAATATGTGCAGTGTCTAAAATAAGAAACAAACAGGAACTCAATACTTATAGCAGAAATACTTCTAATGAATGTTTGTCCCTGGTTGGTGTCTGATGTATTTCCCCTAGAATCTTGGAATCATTTTATTTTGGAGTTGTCCGCTGCCTACTGTGTCTCTTCTACTTAAAGTGGGACAGAAAGTTCCAGTAGACACACCTTCATTCAGCCAAGAAGAATTCCAGATCGCAGTCCAGAAGTTCAAGTCTGAGAAGGCACCAGGGGTTTGTAACATCACCCTGAGTTGTTGAACACAAGTGAGAGTGTTATACCATGGCTGCATAGGCTCTTCAAGGCCATCTTGTGTATTAGTATCCTCCCAAATGACTCAAAGAAGGATGCTACTCTGCGTATGTTCAAAAAAGCCACAAATAGCTATTATAGAGGTTTTATGCTGTTGTTGGTCCCAGGGGCTGTCTTCCTGCTTCCATGTTAGTATCCCAATCAGCAGTGCACTTTCTGGCGAAGGATATTGAGCGCAGTTTTATACTTGGTTGTTCCAATGGCAACCAGCTCATTCCCTTCAGATAGCTTTTTGAGAAGATGGCTGCATTTAATAAATGGTGCTCAGCACTTTTTTTGGGGGGGGGGGAGGGGGGGGTGTTCTATGAAACCTTTGATTCTGTACATTGAGCAAGCTTGTGAGATCTGATGAGGCTACTTGCCCTCAGTAGGAAGATACCGTTATTGTTGTAGGAGTTCTATAATGAAAAAGAAAGCTGTGTTCAAGTCAATGGTAGATACATGGCATGGTTTCCAGGAAAGTTCAGCAAGGCTGTGTCCTGTCACCATTGTTCAGTTTTGATAGGTTGATAAGTTTTTTGAGGAGGCAGATGTTTGTGATCTCCATCTGAACACTATTTTGCTTCAAGATCTCCAATACACTGATGCCTTTGCCTTGTTGGCTCAGTTTGGGTCACTGCAGCTGATGCCTGATTGGTTCAGGCAAGAAGCAGTGAACATCAGTCTTGTTGCTAATCTGAATAAAATATATTAATTAATCTGAATACAGCTAAATCCCTGGCCAATACAATCAAGTGGCAGTTTGATGTTTGAGTCTCATCATCTTCATCAGCTGCTCCATATTAAGTCCTAGGACATCAACGATGAGGATAGTCCTAGTCAAACCCTGCCACCTAGATCTCAAGCATTGATTCGATTTTGGCAACTTTCTTGGTACTGATATATTAACATAAATATAAGCCATACTGGGTCAGACCAAAGGTCCATCTAGCCCAGTATCCTGTCTTCTTCCAGTGGCCAATGCCATGTGCACCAGAGGGAATGAACAGCACAGGTAATCATAAAATGCTCCATACCCTGTCGCTCATTTCCAGCTTCTGACAAACAGAGGCTAGGTACACCATCCCTGCCCATCCTGGCTAATAGCCATTGATGGACCTATCCTCCATGAACGTATCTAGTTCTTTTTTGAACTCTGTTATAGTCACGACATCCTCTGGCAAGGAGTTCCACAGGTTGACTGTGCATTGTGTGAAAAAATATTTCATTTTGTTTGTTTTAAATCTGCTGCCTATTTCATTTGATGACCCCTAGTTCTTGTGTTACGAGAAGGAGTAAATAACACTTCCTTTTTTACTTTCTCCACACCAGTCATTATTTTATAGACTTCTATCATATCCCCCCTTAGTCATCTCTTTTCCAAACTGAAAAGTCCCAGTCTTATTACTCTCTCCTCATATGGCAGCCATTCCATATCCCTAATCATTTTTGTTGCCCTTTTCTGAACCGTTTCCAATTCCAATATATCTTTTTTTTTTTTTTTTTTTTTTTTTTTTTGAGATGGGGCGACCACATCTTTATGCAGTATTCAAGATGTGGGTGTACCATGGATTTATATAGAGGCAATATGATATTTTGTCATCTTATCTATCCCTTTCCTAATGATGCCCAACATTCTGTTAGCCTTTTCAACTGCCACTGCACGTTGAGTGGATGTTTTCAGAGAACTATCCACAATGACTCCAAGATCTTTGTCTTGAGTGGTAACTGCTAATTTAGACCCATCACTGTATATGTATAATTGGGATTATGTTTTCCAGTGTGCATTACTTTGCATTTATCAATATGAAAGACCCATGAATTATGAAGTACATTTACCAAGGAATACCACTGCATGGTCAGCGATCACTTGGTCACCAAAAGCTTCAGTGTCGCAATAAGGCTGCCAGTAATGGGTATAGTCCTAACATTCAGCCAGAACATCTTAAGGATCTAGCTAGAGAGAGATCCAGGGTGGTGCTCAGCCATCAAGAAGGCTATGTCCCTTTGGGATTTGTCATTATGGCAGTAATCAGTACACAACAGCCAAGTGATTGTACACTTTGAGACAAAGTACTAGTACTTAGGTTATGTTTACATTGCAAGGTAGGGATGTGATTCCCCTGCTTAGGTACACATACTCGCGCTAGCTCTCATAGAGCTAGTGCCAGTACAAATAGCAGGGTAGCCGCAGTAGCATGAGCAGCAGAGGCATGGCTGAGCTGTGTCAAGTACATACCCACCAGTTTCAGGTGGGTTTGTACTCTGCACAGCTCAGTTGTGCCCCCGCTGCCTGTGCTACCGTGGCTACCCAGCTGTGTATGCTGGCCCTCTCGATGAGAGCTAGCGCGAGTATGCGTAGCTGAGCAGAGGGATCCCATGCCTACCTCACGATGCAGATATATCCTAAGGAAACACTTTGAGAGAAAAATGTGCAGTCAGTTGATACTATGTACTCATTACTTTCATAATGACAAATCCCATTTGTTTATATGATCAGGGGAATCCCATATCTAGCTCCCAGTGTAGATGTAGCCTTAGAGGCTGGTGGGTAAGGGCATAAGCACCCACATCAAATCCCAAGTCTCTTGTCCATGTGAGCCATTACTTGCTGTTTCTCGTTTTATTTCTCTCTGTATAACATCCATTTCTTGTTTAGCTTGGATTTATTTTGCTATTGCAAGTTTTGGCTAGTGTGTTTTTTAAATGTAAAATTATTTTCAAGTTGCTATGCTTGTCTGGCATACAAATATAAAGTGCTTGCCCATCCACATCGCTGAGATATAGTTATATATAAAAAGGTAATGTATCTATTCACATCCTATTAAAAAAAAAAAAAAAGAGGAGGATGGAGTATCAAGTTGTACCTATCAAATCCCCGGTCCAACAATTGGTGCAATGTTTGTTAAATGCATTAGATGAGTGGCTCTCATATACATAAAATACAAAATACTTGGTGTGGCACCACCTTTTGTAATTCTAATCAGAGTCATTGTAATGAATTCTTTCTGATACTGTAAAACAGTCTATGTACCAATAGTGGTTCACACACAGCAGTGCTGAGAATTGCTGTGTTAGAACAGCACCACATTCTGCGTATCTGTTTCTTCACAGAGAATGTACAGGATGGTTAGTGGCTGTGCAAGCTTTACCATACAAACATAACCCATACTCAAGAGTAACTTTTTTCTAATGTTCACTTGATTCTTGGCCTCAGTGTGGAGGCTACCAGTAAGACTGGCAGTTCTGGTGGGGAATTTTATTATTAGATTTACATAGTATCTATCTTCTTCTTTTAAAAATATCTGATATACAAACTGCAGGGTAAACAGGGATCATTTCCATTCACCTGTGAAATAGGGTCAAATTTGGCAAGTGTTAAATGGCACACAGTACTGCTCCCTAACAGTTTGATAGGAAGCTATCCAGTTGGAACTGGAAGGGAAATGTAAGTAGTTGGAAAGGAAATATAATTTGGTAGAAATATAATTACCTAAGTTGCAATTTGACCAGAAAACTTTGGGTAAAAGTTGTCTGCATATAGCTAACCTGCAGCTGCCAGCTCACTACACTCAGGTGACTAAACAACACTCAGGATGTGACAAATTCCATTAATTCTAGAACTGATCTATCACTGGAGCTGATGATTTTGTAAATAGTGCATTTGATCTGGAATACATCACTCAATCTAGAAATTCTTTCAACTAAATGCATTTGAGTTTCTGACATACAGGCAGATCGTTCTATGACTGGTTTGTAGCATAGATGAAAATACTCTCAAGTTCACGAACTGTTTAACCACATTTTTCTCCTTTGATTATTTTTAGTCATCAAATACATTATGTGGCATTAAAACCTCTAGCTACTGTAAATTAGAAAAAAGTGTAACTGGGGTACATAAAAGTTTCCTGTGACGTAGTTCCCTAATAAATGAGTAATTTTTCCTTTCTGCTCCCTGAATAACGTTTACAGTTGTAATGTGACCTGTGTTCCTATCAGATTTAAAATAAAACCAAATGCTCTGATCTTTGGGAAACAAAAAGTAAAGTTTTTCTTTTAGTAACTTTACTGTGGTGCTAACTTGCTGGATCTCAGTCTTAACATGTCAAGGTTTTGTAACTAGACTGTTCAATGCCTACAATAAAACTCCAATGACATAAACAAATGACTGTTCGTAGGATCTGAATTCATACTTTAGTTGTGGGTCTTGGACCTAATCCTGCATTCTTTACTGACTTAAATGGACAAACTGAGGAAACAGAAGTCCACATGGTCATTAACTGGGCTTGTGGTGCCATTAAAGGAGAATGGGAAGGGAGTAGAGGGCACTGATACAATAGATGTAACCAAATAGGTTCTAGAAAAATGTCTTGAAGCATTGCTTGAACTTCCTGGGCTGAAGGCACTTAAGGCTTGTGTGAAAGTTCTCTGAGTACCCAGGCCTGTGAGTCACCTTGTTACACTCTTGTCTGCAGCAAGAGGAAGAATTTCCTGGGCTTAACTGGCTGTCAGATTCCTGACAGCACCAGCATGTTAGCCACTCAAACTGTCTCCTCTGGGCTATGCCAGTCCTTACCTTTTCTTGCAGGTGTACTCCAATCCCCAAGTCCCTTTAACTCCAAGAGCCCATTTATGCCAACTGGCAAAGGGCACATCCAACAAACTGTTGGCATAATATTTACCCAGTGTCTTGTAAGGTACTGTGTAAAAACTGGTGACACACTGGTCATGAATATCCTTGTGTGATGGGTATACTGGTTGTTTATGAAGAGTTACATATGTGTGCTGGAAATAAGTTCATAAAATGTGTTTTTGGAGGCAGTTGATAAACAAGCGTGCCCTAGATAGACGAATGAATGTGGATATTACCTGATTGCCTGGCTTGATTACAAGCAAAAGACAATGAAAATACATTTATAACTAAGGTAAACAAAGTGATTTAATCCAATCAAAAAGCAGATTGGCCAGAGGATGAGGAGGACAGCATGGCATCTGCACACCAGTGGGGGAGAAGAACTGTCTGCAGTATGCTCTTCAAAGGAATACATTTTAAAAGTTTACTAGAGTATAAAAAGGTGGGGAGAGAACCAATTAATGATATATCACTTAAAGGACAAAGCGATGAACAGCACCCTCTGATTCTGTAAACCGTGGATCCTCCTGCCTCAGGGGCTAGAGATGCTGAGAGTTTGATGTAAGTGAGAAAGCTGCTTAGGCTAAGATTGTAGCTTCCTGAAGTTTAGTTTGAGACATTAGAAAGCATCATTTTTGTTTTGTGTGTAACCACACCTGTCTTCTTTCTTTTTCTTAATATCACTTAAATTTATGCTGTTAATAAATAAACTATCTCAGTGCTGTCATAGTATATAAGGTGTGCATCCTCTATTAAGCCAACAGGCTGGTGTGTATTCTGTCTGTTTGGAGACAGCAGACTTGGTTAATTTCTGAGAGCGTCCAGTGAGAGGGACTGGACACGGCAGAGTCACGCCTCTGGGGAACTGGGGTTCAATGAATGTTACCTGTAAGGCAAGGTTTAGACTAGCAAGAGTCTAGAGGAGTTTGCTGATGAGGTGGACAGACTGGTATGGCAGGAGTTATCACATAGTTTAAGCTCCAGCAATGCTCTCTTGTTGAGGAAGAGGAGTAACACAGTTGCGTGCCTGAGGGAAGCATGTCCCCTCTTTAGTGTCCAGCTCCTTATCCACTGAATACACAAGAAATACCATGTCTGTTATCTCCGAGGGAACATGTATGCACCAGGCTGAATGATTCAACGGATGAGTGCTCTGTATAACACAGCAGCACTGAGATGTTTTCATGATAAATACAATAAGTTTGGCTAAAGATTCAAAAGATAATGCAAATGGATAATAGGAACAGGGTTAAACATAAATGAAAATCATAGCATAACAGGCTAACTTTCTGTCTAAAGAGGTTTCTCATCCCCAATACCCTTTGCAGCATTTTAATCAAGCCCGATAGAGATTACATTTTCATGAATGTAAACATGCTGTCAGTTTGCTTCCCAGGCCTGGGATAAAAGGGAGTCCCCTTGCTTTCTTCTTGTATCCCCAGAGTTCGTCTGTCCTCAGGGATAGTAAAAATCCCTGTCACTTGTTTTTCCCAAGTCCCGCTTCTTCCCTGTTGATGTCACATTCTTCTGACTTCCTATGTAAATGGGGCTTCCATTTTACTGGCTGCTAGTGTTTAATTTACATGCTGACCAAGAGACGGGTGAATAAACATCTGGCAGAAAACCTGTTTGTCAGCTCTGCCTTGATACAAACTTTAGTAAAATATTTTCAGCATACATCCATAACTCCTTACATAGTATCTGTACATACATGTCATAATGACATTAATGACCAGGGTGACCCTGCCTTTCATTTAAGACATCACATAATATTCTTCGAACCAGATCGTGTGTACCAGAATCAGGATAATCTTGTAAACTCCTTGACAGTTAACACTGAGAGATTCATGTGTCACAACTTGTCTGTGGTGAGATTTTTTTTCTTAAAATTTCAGTGTTGCATTACCATTGGAGCCACTGCACCAGTGGTATCAACAGAGGGACTTTTAGCATAAAGAGAGCAAAGGTGTCTCTACCACCATGTTGTTTAACCTCACTCTGATCAATTCTAGATGTCACAGTAGTAACTATAGACAAGGTGTTAGCACAATAGCTTCAGTTATTGCTACCCTCATGGAGCTGCCCTGTCAGTATTGCAGCCATGTGAAAATTTAAACACCAGTTCAGTGTAGACTGTGTTATTGAAATATCGGACTATAAAAGGCTGAGCTAAGCAGGCTGTGGCAATTTGGAGCGTACAAACATTCTGTTCCTTTCAAATCAAAACATGATGTGGTCTGGTAGCATATTTTATAGATTGTTCAAGAAATCTGATTTTTATTTAAACATCACTAAATGGCTCAACCTCAACAGGAGAATGCATCCTTTTTTAGCATGCGGTAAAGAGTAAGAGTACAAAAGTGTTCTAAATGCTTTCCTGAGATGACCAATTTCAGTTTCAAAACAAGAGCAACAATGTACCAGTCTATTTGCATCTTGGTGAAAATATTGCTAACTTCCTTTCTCTATGTAAATACCATGAAATAGGCTGTTGGTGATTTGAGAATCTACCACTCTTGATAAATTCTCAAAGGCAACATATCAGAGACTAGCAAACCTTGGAAATAACAGAACCTAGCTGGGGATGCCTGATGGGGCTGATAAGAGAAAACTATCATTTTAGTTTGATAGTACTTTTCTAAAAAAAATCAATACTTTATTTCAGTGTTTTATCCAAAGCCTGTAATGAGATATTAAGGGCCAGATTAAAAAGAAATGATGTTCAGTTTTCCTATTGCTGAAGCCTGATATGGGCTTCAAAACCACATTTATTAGCTTGTGTGTCTTACTGACATTGTACTTCATTCTCCAGGGCTGCCTGCTCCACTTCTTTTACAAGGAAGATTCTATTTAGAACCTGTACAGCATTATCAACAGCAGTACATGCTTCTCCATGCTGTCCTGCCAAAGTTGAAACTGCCAACAAGCATTTTAGTCATGATGGTAGCTTTTGTGAGGGGAGTGTGCGTGTATTCAGTAATCAACTTTCTTGACATAGGGCCCATTTCTCCCCGGCTCCCAGTAATCAATTTGATCACTATTTACCTGTGCTACTTTGAAGCAGGTGGTTTAGAGCAGTTTCTCAACTGATGTTTCTCAGTTAACAGAATCACACAGCCTTGAATATTTCTTTACAACCTAAAGCAAAGAAAATCTCTGTTCCATACACCCTTTTCTCCCATCAAGGTCAAATATTCTGCCAGCCTCCCAAAACATACACAAATGTGTACATAGGCTTATCAATCGGAAAATTCATAGACGTAATAAATTTCAGTTTAAGGCCAGAAGAGACTATTATATCGTTCATCAGATCTCCTGTAGTCAGATCTCTGTACCCCTATATTGAGCCCAGTGTGTACATATTAAATCATATCAATCCTCAGGACCCTAAATAGTTATGCGTGCAGGAGAGACTGATGTGCCACCAAAGGTTGAGATTCCTGAAAAGGCAGGAAATTGACTAGGAGTAAGATGCTAGCAAGTTTTCTACACCACAGGTGGTAGAGGAAGGCAAAAAACTCCAAAGGTTGCAACCAAACTGGCCTAGGGGAAAATTCCCTGCTCACCCCTACTCTGGTGATTAGTTGGACTCTAAGCACATGAGCAATACATACCAGTGAGGTACGTGAGAGAAGATTCGCTGAACCAACTCAGAGCCCTGGCCTACTATGCCCGGTGTCCAATCACCAGCTGTGGGCAATATCTGATGTTTCAGAGGAAGGCAAACACCCCCACCCCCTTCCAAACGTCTGGCCAATCATGCATGGGGAGCAGGAGTTGATATTCCATTAGATTATAGATTATTCATAGAGTATAAAGCCAGAAGGAACCATTGTTGTCATGCAGACTAACCTCATGTATAACACAGGTCATAGAACTATCTTGAATTAAGTTGTGTCTGAACTAGAGCATATATTTTAGAAAAACATCCTAGGTTGAGGTAATATAACCTCCTTACTCCTACTCAAGATTCCCCTATTTGTACGTCCAAGGATCACATTAGCCCTTCTGGCTACTGAGAGCTCATGTTCAGCTGATTATCCTTTGACCCAAGTCCTTTTCAGAGTCATTGCTTTCGAAGATAGAGTACCCCATCCTGTAAGTATGCCCTGCACTCTGTTCCTAGATGTATGGTAATATAAAAACACATATATTGTTTGGTTGTACCCAGATTACCACTCCCCCAAAATTTGTGTCATCTGCCAAGTTCATTGCAATTGTCTTCTTTCAGGTCACTGATAAAAATGTTACATACCACAAGATGAAGAATCAATTTTTGCAGAGCCCCCAAGAAACATACCTGCTTTATCCTTCTCCTCCCCCCATTTACAATTACAATTTGAGACTTAAATCTGTTAGTGAATTTTAATCAATTTAATGTGTGCTATGTTAGTTCTGTATAATTCTAGTTTCTTAGACAAAATGTTCTGCTGTACCAAGTCAAATGTCATATCAAAGTCTACGTATACAATACTATTAGCACTATTAGCTTTATCCCCCAATCTTTTAATCTCATCTAAAAAAAAATTCCAATTAGCTGGATGAGATTTATTTTCCATAAGCTCATGTTGAATAGCATTAATTATAGTATTAATTCTTTTAATTCTTTATTAATCAGTTCTAGTATCAGCTTTTCCATTGTTTTGCCTGGGATCAATGTTAGACCAACTGGTCTATAACTGCCCAGGTATCCAGTTTTCTCTCTCTAAATATTGGCACAACATTAGCTTCCAGTTCTCTGGAGTGAACTTCCCCAGTGTTCTAAAACTTATTGAAAATCAACAGTAGTGGTCCAGAGAGCTCCTTGGCTAGCTCTTTTAAAATCTTGGGTGCAGGTTAGCTGGACCTGCTGATTTCAGAGTGTCTAACTTTAATAGCTGCTGTGTCAGATCTTTCTGAGTTACTATTGGAATGGAAAGTATTTCATCATGATATGAATGCATTATCTAGCCTTTTTCCCAAGCACAGAACAGAAATATTTATTGAATACTTTTTTACAGGGGGAGTGAGAGGGGTATTATTAACAGTTTTTTATCATTTCAATCTAGTAAGGGACTAATACCATTGTTAGGATTCTGTTTGTTCTTAATATAGTTCTTATCCTTAACTCTGCTAGCCATGGAATTCTCCTTGTCTTTTTGCTTCACTTATCAGTTTTCTACAATTCCTAGCTTCTTATAATTGATAGATTATAAAGTAATTAAAAATGTATGTAAAGGGCTTGTGAGAACTTTTTACTTCAAATTAAGGGTCACTAATCTGGAAATGTTGAGCACTGCCCCAGAAGGTTGAGTCATTAATCAAATCTGGCCCATTATCTTGTACCTGGGATAGTTACAAGAAAAAGAATAGAAGATTGTTTTATGTGGAAAACCACTGTAATACCTCTGTTTTACTTTGAAGTAAAAATACAAGGTAACTAGATTAAGACTAAGGTTATCAATAATTCCATACTTTAGCTATGGTGTCTCAATTTCACAGCACTAATAAAAGTGCCAGAATCATCTGGGAATATACTTTATGAAATTATCTTAATGTCCCATGTAACTGGAGCTTCAAGTGATATCCAATATTATCTTACCTGGGTCTCTAATACTCACCGAGCTTACTCAGTGTTTAATTCTTCTGAATTTTTGTGCATCTAATCAACTTCCTAGTAGCAATGAAGACACTTCAGGTGGTACATAGCAGGTTAGTTGTACTTCCCTTGAGCATAGAGAGCTTTTCAGTTACGTTATATTGCTTCAATTTAAGCACGATCACATCCTTAAGTACATTATCTATCTCATTTTAATTTTTCAGCTATTTCATGTAGTTGGCTTAATGCATGTCAGAAGTGAACAAAAATATTTTTTTTAGTTTTTAAAATCAGAGTGTAACACTCATTCAGTTCTAATTGTTGAAGTGTCCGAAAGCTGTACATATTGTGATGTGGTGGTGTTCTCTAACATACATTGAGGGACAAGATATCAGTGGAAAAGAACCACCAGACCATTTCACTTCTCTTCAAATGCAGAAATAGTCAGAGATGGAGGGAGAATGAAATGACTTGTGTGTACTGTGTTATCTTGGAGTTCAGCTACTGGAACTAATGGGGACTGCTTAAACTTACTGTAATATTTTCTCCTATTTACCAGGAATTGTTTTTGAATTCTTTGGTGATGGTTATAAATGCTTTTTGAACAATTATTGCGGTACTGTGTTAGAGTAAATTTTTCAAAAGCTCCTAAATCACTAGATCCCATTTTCACAAGTGACTTAGACTTCCAGGTGACATGGAAGCTTTTGAAAATGTTACCCTTAATCTTGACACATCCTGTATATTGCATTAGATTTGTGTTACAGGTAATTCCATGTTGCAGTATTTTGGTTTTAGACTGTATGCGCAATATGCTTATTCACACCAGACACCCACAGTTACATAGTAATCATCTGTACTCTGCAACTTTCCTCCTAGTCATTTGTCTAGTATGGGGGTGGCCAACCTGAGTCTCAGAAGGAGCCAGAATTTACCAATGTACATTGCCAAAGAGCCACAGTAATATGTCAGCAGCGCCCCATTAACTCCCCCACACCCAACTCCCAGACCCTCCCACCCACCGGCAGATCTGCCAATCACCGCGTCCCCCTCCCTCCCCGCACCTCCCCATCAGCTGTTTCGTGGCATGCAGGAGGCTCTGGGGGGAAGGGGGGAGGAGCGAGGGCACTGCAGTCTCGGGGGAAGGGGCGGAGTGGGGGCAGGGCCTGTGGCAGATCCAGGGGTTGAGCAGTGAGCACCCCACAGCACATTGGAAAGTTGGCACCTGGAGCTCCAGTCCCGGAGTTGGTGCCTATACAAGGAGCCACATATTAACTTCTGAAGAGCCTCATGTGGCTGCGGAGCCACAGGTTGGCCACCCCGGTCTAGTAGTTCAGAGTCTCTGGACAACCCACAGAATGAAACTGTGCTTCTTAGTATCCTCACCCCTGTTTTGTTTTTGTTCTTTTTTCTTATTGCAATTATGTTGAATGTGTTGCTGGCACACTAAAGAGATGCAGGATGCCAAAATGTAGGCACACTGAATTGTGAGTGACTGTGTGGCTCCCTTTTGATAGAAATAAATTAACTACCTGGATTAGAAACCGGTGTTTTGTGGTGAAAGACACTTTTCTTTTGTTACTGTAAAGCCTGTCCTTATCAAACCAATTTCAGCATATTTGTGAATTATCTGAAAAAATATGGGGTTTGGGCGAAAAAGTAGCAAGAGAATACAGAATGGGAAAAGAAAATAGTACATCCAGAAAGTGAGGAAGGCTAACCTCTATGGCAGGGGTGGGCAAACTATGGCCCATGGGCCACATCCGGCTTGTCAGACCTTTTAATCTGGCCCTCAGCTCCAGCCAGGTAGCAGGTCCTCCGAACCCCTTGATCCCAGCCCAGAGCCCCCTCTTGTACCCCAAACCCCTCACCCCCCCCGCCCCAGCCCTGATCCCCCTTTACCCTCCGAACCCCTCAAGTGTATCCTGGAGCACCCTCATGCACCCCAAACCCCTCAGCCCCACCCCGGAGCCCTTCCCCCCCTCCGCACTTCAATCCCCAGCCCAGAGCCCCCTCCCTTACCCTGAACTCCTCATTTCTGGCCCCGCCCCCAAGCCCACACCCCCAGCCGGAGTCCTTACCCCCGACGCACCCCAACCCCCAATTTTGTGAGCATTCGTGGCCCACCATACCATTTCCATACCTCGATGTGGCCCTCAGGCCAAAAAGTTTGCCCACCCCTGCTCTATAGGCTAGTCTGTTCAACAACTGATGCCAATAGTGTGGTCTTCCACCATGGGAACTGGTAGGAGAGGGAGGAAAACTGAAAGGGGTACTTGGATAAACAAACGAGCAATTGCAAAAACAAATAAATGCATAGCTTTAAGTTCAGAGGTATCTCAGCAGTCCTGAAGAGGGAGATATCAGCAATAACTGATTTAAGTTCAACCCTGAAATCATGTTGAGTGTAACACAAAAGCCTGGTGAACTAAAACCCTTAACCATCTAAATAGCACACCATGTTTGTACTCAAAGCATTCTTGACAAAATAAGTCATCATCCAGTGTATACCAGGAATTAATTCTGAATGGGCATGATAAAATGACTCTGAATGTGAAGAGGAAACGAGTATCTGAAATGTGCCAAGATAACTTTGGTTTCTAATGCAAAGCATATTCCTTGAAAAATCTTGAAATTCCTAACAAAATAAGCTATTGCAGAAGTTAACTGTGATAGCTGCCTATCTTAACTATTTTTTTCTCTTTAGATAACAGCGATTTAATTGCTTGTACAGTGATTACAAAAGATGGCGGTCAGGTTCAGAGATTTCTGGCTGTGGATATTTACCAGATGAGTTTAGTTGAACCAGATGTTGCCAGACTGGGCTGGGGAGTCGTTAAATTTGCGGGCCTTTTGCAGGTAAGATATCTGTTGACCCGAGGATTTGTTTTCCAGCTGAAAAGTCTGTTAATGTAAGAAACAGTGTAATCAAATTTAGTATTGGTTTTATCAGTGTATGTTTTAGATCAATAGCATACCTCCCTATTTTCTGTGTACTTAGTATCCCTTTCTAATTCTATCTTCTATTAAATTGCTTTATGCTATTTCCAGCTTTCCAAAGAAGTTCTTTAAAAGTTCACTAGCTGGACACTTGCAAATGAAGTAACTTCCTCATAAAGGCCCTGCTTCAAGAAAGCATCTCTGTTAATCAGAGCACTGAAGTCCCACTAACGTCAATAGCAGTTAAACACATGCTTAAAGTTAAATCTGTGCTGAAAGGCTCTTCTGAATCACAATAGGGAACAGATCTTATAATACTCATGAAGAAAAGGAAAGAGATGGTTTCTCATCACAAATTAAACTGTGTTTTTAAACTCTGAAATACTTAAACACGAATTCCGGTATTTGCTCTATTAAGTACACTTAAAGAAAATAATAGCTAAAAGGTGCCCTGAAAATTGTGTGTGTGTGTTCTATATGCATGCAAGCACACAATACATCTGGGTATATATTGGGAAGATATTTTAAGTGTGTATTGGGATTTGTTGTGGAATAGTATGAAATCTTTTATTCTACAAAATTACCTAGAACAGTGGTCACCAACTGGTAGATAGTGATCAGCTGATCGATCCTGGAGCCTTTGCCAGTCAATCGTGATTTCCGGTTGCTAAAAGTCCAGCAGCACAGCAGGGCTAACGCAGGCTCCCTGTGTGTCCTGGCCACATGCTGCTCCTGGAAGTGGCCAGCACATCCCTGTGGCCTCGGGGGAGCCCCCTCCCGGAGCCACACCCCAAACCTCCTCCTGCACCCCAAACCATCTTCCCCAGCCCTAATCCATCTTCCCAAGCCAGCACCCAAACCTCCTCCTGCACCCTGAACCTCTCCCGCTCCCCAGCCCTGAGCCCCCGCCCAGAGCCTGCACCCCAAACCGCCTTCCCCAGCCCTAATCCCTCTTCCCAAGGCCGAACCCAAACCTCTCCTGCATGCCAACCACTTGCCTCAGCCCTGACCCCCCCCCCAGAGGCAGAACCCCATATCTCCTCCTGTACCCCATACTCCCTCCTGCACCCCAACACTCTGCCCCAGCCCAGAGCCTCCTCCTGCACCCCAACCCCCTGCCCCAGGCTTAGCCTGGAGCCCCCTCCCACACTCCGAACCCCTCGACTCCAGCCCAGAGCCCACACCCCAACCCCCTGCCCCAGCCCGGTGAAAGTGAGGGAAGGTGGGGGAGAGTGAGCGGGGTGGGGCCCTGGGGAAGGAGCGGGGTAGATCCTGGGTTGCACTTAAATTCAAAAAGTGATATTGTGCATAAAAAGGTTGGAGACCACTGACCTAGAATGTTACAATGAAGAAAGCAAGTATAGATAATTCTAGAGTCTAGTCCTTTGAATTGTTGTTACCCGAGAAAAATGGGATTTCAGCATCTTTCAGTCTAGTTTATAATAATTCTTCATTTAGTCCAATGTTTTAGTACCTAATTCAAATTTCTTGGTATTCCAGCTGCATCAGAATGTAAACATCTTAAATGAGTTGCTCAGCAGTAGTAGTATCTGTTTATGTTATGCCAAGCTCAATAGTCATGTTTCTAGAAAATGGAGAGAGAGAAGTACTCTTTCACAGTCAAACCACTTAATTGAATTTTTGCCTGACTTAGCCCTGTTGGATTTACTTCACAAGAAATTTATACCAATATACTGCAGCATTTGTGTGGGGTTTTTTTTAAAGCAGTACCTCATGTCTCTGTCTTCTTATAATGATATATTGTTCATATCTAATTTAAATATTCACAATGAACAATTCAATTTCTTTCACCGCTGACTGTATTCCATTTCTTTATAGGATATGCAGGTAACTGGAGTAGAAGATGACAGTAGAGCTCTGAATATAATAATTCACAAACCTGCATCTAGTCCCCATTCTAAGCCCTTCCCCATTCTCCAAGCCACATTTATTTTTTCTGATCACATTCGCTGTATCATTGCAAAGCAGCGTTTGGCAAAGGGCCGCATCCAAGCTCGACGTATGAAAATGCAGAGAATTGCAGGTAAGCAGATGCCTTAAATGTTTCTCTTTGAAGTGGGAAACATGTCTCATGACAATTCAGTGTAAGATCTGCTCTTGTGTGTCATCCAAAGCATCTGAAATACTGTGTCCCAGGAGAGGAATCTTGAAACCAGTGTCCAGTTTCTAAACAATAGATCTTAACAATATCTTCGTATTATAGCAAAATGCATATTCATGTATGAGAATGTCTGCCCCAGCAGGGAGGAGGAGAGAGTGAATGAACCACATGTTAGTGTTGCTCGATTCACTAATGGAAGTTACTCAGATACTATGCTGATAAGAACAGTATGAGAAGCTACATAAAATAGAATGTCAGCAGTTAAATTTTCTGAACTTTTATGCATTAAGAGATGTAGAAAGGAGTGTTACCTATGTAGGTGGTTATCCATCAGGTAGGGTGTCATAAAGGGAAGGGTAACCACCTTTCTGTATACAGTGCTATAAAATACCTCCTGGCCAGAGGGAAAACCCTTTCTCCTGTAAAGGATTAAGAAGCTAAGGTAACTTCGCTGGCACCTGACCCAAAGTGACCAATGAGAGGACAAGATACTTTCAAAGCTGGAGTGTGGGGGAACAAAGGGTTCTGTCTGTCTGTGTGATGCTTTTGCCAGGAACAGATCAGGAATGCAGCCTGTTAAGTTAGTAAGTAATCTAGCTAGAAAATGCGTTTAGATTTCTTTTGTTTAATGGCTGGTAAAATAAGCTGTGCTAGAGGGAATGTATATTCCTGTTTTTTTGTCTTTTTTGTAACTTAAGGTTTTGCCTAGAGGGATTCTCTGTTTTGAATCTGATTACCCTGTAAGGTATTTACCATCCTGATTTTACAGAGGTGATTCTTTTACCTTTTCTTTAATTAAAATTCTTCTTTTAAGAACCTGATTGTTTTTTCATTGTTCTTAAGATCCAAGGGTTTGGGTCTGTGTTCACCTATACCAGTTGGTGAGGATTATTATCAAGCCTTCCCCAGGAAAGGGGTTGTAGGGCTTGGGGGGGATATTTTGGGGGAAGACGTCTCCAAGTGGTCTCTTTCCCTGTTCTTTGTTTAACACGCTTGGTGGTGGCAGCATACGGTTCAAGGACAAGGCAAAGTTTGTACCTTGGGGAAGTTTTTAACCTAAGCTGGTAAGAATAAGCTTAGGGGGTCTTTCATGCAGGTCCCCACATCTGTACCCTAGAGTTCAGAGTGGAGAAGGAACCTTGACATAGGGATTGAATGTATAATAGCTAAGGCCTAAATCAGTGCAGCACATGGTGAGGATTGGAACTAATCGGGTGAGTGAATGGAAGAGGATAGAACATACAGGGAAAGGGGATGGGCAGGTGAGAAAGGAGACTGAACATCTTAGTTATTTGATTACTGGAGAGCATCAATCACTGTCTGGAATATCTGTAATATGAAACAATGTATAAAGAAAATCTGGAGTAGTATTAAAATTAGTGACTCAACTTCAACTGAGAATTATTCCGTCTAGAGTTTTAAAATCCGTTTCTAATGTTTCAGTGCTATGTGAAATATACTTATGCTTTGGTCCTGTGAATTATAATTGTGCAGTCTAATTCTTTGGTCTTCTTGATTTCTGGTATCTAAATTAAGAGTAAGTTCAGAGTTAAGATCTTCCATGGAAGTAGACCTAAAATAGTGTGGGTGGTCACACACACTGCAGATATTTACTTACCAGATTACCTGTCTCCAAATGGCTTGGCCCGCTGCCGTGCACAAACATAACTAATGAATGTCCTTGTTGATGGATATTTCTTACTACGATACCAATTTTTTGAAATGGCTTGCAACCATCACGTTTATGTAATGGAGACATATTGCAAAAGGCCTGTTTCCTCCGTTAATAAATATTGGGGTTTCCCTAGTATATACATGAAAGGGAGTGCAGTTTGCAGCCACTTGTTGCCTTTCCTGCCCTGTAATTACAAGGCAAAACGAGCAGCAAGCTGTTTTTATTCAGAAGATGCACGTATGAGCAAGCTATGTAGATTGATCTAAACTAGCTATGGTCCCAAGGTTCTGGGCAAGTTGGCAATGTAATTCTCACATTAGATCTCCTTTTTATAGATTTTTATTAACAAAAAGTCAATTTGTTTAAATGTAGCTCTCCTGGATCTTCCTGTCCAGCCTTCAACTGAAGTGATGGGTTTTGGACACAGCTCTGCATCTGCATCACAGCACCTGCCATTTAGATTTTACGACCAGTCACGGCGTGGCAGCTGTGACCCTACTGTACAGCGATCTGTTTTTGCATCTGTTGACAAAGTCCCAGGTAAGCCAGAACTTCTGATGAAGCAAGCTGCTGCTCCACATCAGTCAAATATGTGAAACGTGTGGCACAGCCTTTGCCTCTTGAACTTTTTGAGCAAAACCTCAACCCTCACCAGAAATGTATTTTTTTTTCTTTCAATATTATCCTTTTTAAACTATCTTGTTCTATTATATGTAACTTATCAAGAAGTGAAACCATTCTATTTTCAGATGTTAAAAACAAGTAAGTTGTTTCTCTAAACCTAGGTCAGAGTGTCTCCTTAAATAAGATATATCTAATGGTTGGTATTTTGTCTGTCTTGTTTTCAGATTATAAATAGGTCTGTTCAAAAATTTCTTAGAATTACAACCTTGAAACTTCTTAGAAACACTCAAAATGTTACTAATCAAGTTGTGGTAGTTTCATCAGTACTACAAAATGACTAGTTCAGTAAGGTGTGGTTACCCAAAAACACTGATTCTAAGGAAAAGATGACTGCACATTTTAATGCTTATGTTCTGTGGTGTAAGCTTAAGATAGGTAAGATCCAAGTCTTTCAAAGCTCAGTTTCTAAAAATTCAAAAGTTGGTTTACAAGTTCAAGGCTGATTAGCCCAAGCATTAGGAAATATATTATAGAAAATGCTCTTGTAAGTGGCAGAGAAGCACAAGCTAACCTGATAAGTCTTTCCACCTCCAGCTTGTGATGTGAAGGTGCTTGTGCAGATGAGTATGCACTGGATACCTGAATAATTAGTGATATCTGGTACTTATATGAACGCTTGTTGTATAGCTTATAATAGTATCATATGGTCCTAAATTTGTTGCTTTTTTAAATAATGCAGTAGAAATGTCTGTCAGATGGCTATTGGTACAACTTTTAAATATATTAAAATTGCTTGGTGACAAATCTAAGTGTTTTGGCCTCCAGTTCCAAAT
Organism: Natator depressus; assembly: GCF_965152275.1. NCBI lineage: Eukaryota > Metazoa > Chordata > Testudines > Cheloniidae > Natator > Natator depressus. The sequence continues at coordinate 23,189,967 of NC_134243.1, read as the reverse complement.
GATTCAAAGCTAACTGGGTCACTGGGAACAGTAGATAAAAAAAAAAATTGGGCTAAACTCAGATGTAGAGACACACTCCGGGATGAGCCTCTAGGAAGAGTTGTTTAGTTAAGCAATATTTCATAACACGAGGTGCATAAGTAGCTTCTTGATGCATGCCTCAGTTGTGTTGTGAACAAGATGCCAATGGTACATCTTCAAGTACCAAAGAAGTGTACTAGGTCTTCTAGTACACACCCTGTCACATATTACTGCTGTTGGAGTATGGGTCATTTAATGTCACGTCTTTTAAAAATCACATATCTTGTCCTCTCTGAATAGCTACTTGTGATACAGAGGTTATAAATAGATTTTCTCAACTATAATGTGAAATCGGGCTAGTGACAGATAACGTCGTCTTTAGTATGGAAATAGCAACATTTATAAGTTAATAGAAAGGTTTGAAATTCATTTGAGGGCTTCAGGAAATGCAGAGTGCACCTTTGCAATATCTCATGGAAATGAAAAGATGGGGCACCTGTTCACAATGTATTCCGTGGTTCGGAGGTCTCTGCATGCGTACTCTGGCGAATCTTTGATTCTCCATTTTTGCATCAGGTATTCGATGGTGGGATCATCTAGGAGGTGCTTTTTCTTTACTTCAGAGCCTGCTCATTGCACTCACCAGGTGTCTTCTGGGTAGGAGTTGGATGACAAAAGAGCTTTTTCAGCTGCCCAGAATGATTGGTGGAACTTAAAGCAAGTGTGAGGTGGATGAACAAGGTTGTCATAGAGCATTTTTTGTTAGCGAGAGCATTCTTGTACCCGTGCAAGATAGCCATCTCTTAACAGATGATTGGAGGAAGGATGTTTGGGAGGACTGGAATCCAAGGCAGTAGAGTGGACTTTAGACTCATAGCTGTATTTAGCTGGATATAAATGAGGTCCATGTGTGACCTTCTTCCCCAAACTTGTGCAGTATTTGGCCATGCAATAAATTAAAGCCACTTTTGCCATTTGTAGCGCATGAGCATCACAGCACCAGCTAGAACCTGCTAGCTTTTGGATGATATTGATGCAACTAACAGAGAAGTGAAACCATCAAACCTTGTTAAACTGTGGTTGAGAGATTTTCACAGGACCAGTAAGGGTGTAACCAGTGCAGATTATGTGGCTAGGTTACTGTTTCCCTGTCACATCTGACTCAAGACTTCCATGGGAAAGGTGTGGTTGGAAAAGATGCCAAGATTCTGAAGGGGAGTAATCTTCTCTGAGTAGGTTCACTGAGTAAGATCATTATCATAAATTATCTCAGCAAGTAAGAGTACTTCTGCAAGGAGGACAAGATAATCAGTGCAAATGGCTGACACTATTGTCAGGCATTCTTAATAAATAGTTATAATTGGTAGAGACTGGAGACTGTTTCATTGTTTGCATGTGCAAAAATGGAAAAAGCATTAACATTTAACATGGTGTCAAACACTCAGGACAGGAAATTTAAAATATTAAAGTTACTTCCATGCAGTTCACTTGGCCATGGTGTGCATTCTAAATGTTTTATGGGTGTATATTACAATAGTCAATGATACAATGGGGTTCATCTTTAAAAAAAAGCAGTGGATATAACAAAGTATAAAAATGCTATAATAAGTGCATTATGGCCAAGTTAACATTATTGGAATCGCACACTTCTCTTAGAGTTATAAGGCTAATGGTTTAATCTGACTTTTTTGGGGAGGAAGTGAGCACCCATAGCTCCCATTGACTTCAGTAGAAATTGTGAGTGATCATCTTTAGTAACTGACTGAAATGGAAGATTAGAAATAAAGCTCAGGCACTTTTAAAATTCATCTGACAAGTTGCAGTTGAGTTATATTGTCCCTGTACTAGTCATTTACTACTGCTGTATGTTTCAGTGCTATTAGAAACTGATATTCAGTACATGTATGCTGATGAGGCAGCAAAGTTCTCTTTATATTTATAGAGAACACAAGACTTGCCTCTTCTTTCACAGACATGGATTCACAGAGTAAAATAGGCACAAGTAGTCTAAATTAATATGCTTCAGCTATTCCAGAAATATTTTTCCAAAATAACTAAAGGTACCTGTATACAGGAAAATTCAGTTCATTATGTCTGCCTACTCTATGCCACTCACTCCATGTTCTCGACTGTTAGTGCTACACAGCTAATATAGCTATTGTAAAGTCTCCTGTGCCTCACATATAAGCAAAATTGTCAACAAGGTTCTCATTGCGGAATCTTTATTGCTTGTTGTAATCAGCAGAATTAAATAGATTTATCAGATCTGTTTTGGTTTAAAATGCACCAAAAAAAGCCGCCAGAGTAGCTTCCATGAAATTTTGCTTGGCATAGAATGTATTAGCTCAGTAGTTCATTTAATGTTAATATACTGAAAATAGAAGGCTAGGGCTGGACTGATATGTTTTTGAACTCCTCTCTGCACTGGTACCTAAATATGACTGTACCTGTAGACAGGGTCCATGTCCTGGGCAGAATGTTAACAAGAACCACTGCTCTCTCCTGACCCTCTGCTGTTCCGATCACATACATATCAAAGGGGCATAGAGGACTAAAGAGCTCTACCCTGTACAGTTTAGGAGGCCTGGACAAGTGCTGGGACAATAGTCTGGTCAGAAGCTCTAGGTCCTTTGTCCACTGCTCCCTCTTAAACTGGAAGTGAATGAAAGTTAAGTTCCTAATTTGCACAGAAGTAGGTCTTTTGTCCCTTCATGCCCTTGTTCATCTCCTGGCCCCCCAGAAATCTCCACCTCCCCTGAACAGCAAAGTGTCAAGGGCCCATGTACTCTGCATCAGGCTGCACCTGAACTCTGTAGCATTCCCATGTGGCAAATCAGAAATTCTGTGGTAAAGCCAAAAAGGAGAGAATTTGTGAATTAAAATATGAAAAAATGTAGTCAGTAAAGAATTGGTGTTGATATTTTTGTTAAAATGATCAGTGGAGAAATGGCTAATGGCATTTGAATGATCATAATTTGGCTTTATATACTTACACTTCTCAGAGCTACTATTTCAAACTGTCTGCAGATTTCACTGCATGAGTTACACTGTTCACCTTTTGAAGGGTTCTTTAGCCGCTGCAGTTGTGAAGACCTAAATTTAGATGAAAACTTGAATTTTCAAGCACAATTAGGAGGCAACTTTTAAAAAGAGCAGTTGAGACTATTTGCATCACATTACATGTACACAGATTATGTACATTATATAATTGCCTTATCCAAATAAGTCTTCTGCTCCACCTTGCTCTTACTGTTTTATGGCGCAACATGAAAGTTGCTTAAACAGTGTGTGTGGCAATGGTGGTTTGAAAGAAAAAGGGCACGAAGGAGTACTGAAATGTGACAAGAATGCAATGTACCACAATGACTACTCTTCTTCTTATTGTGTTTATGACGTGTATTATGCAAATACATATTGAAAGGTTTTTCTCAACACAGATGATTCACCTGATGAATGGAGCATGTTTTATCGGAGAGGAACAAGGAACAATTTTAACATATTCCCAGAAAACCCTTGTAGCACATTAGTGGCCCCAATCTGTGAAGACTGAGTAACACTTTCCCAGAATTATTAATCAGTCTTCACAGATTGTGGCCACTAATGCACTAGGAGGGGTTTCTGGGAGTATGTTAAAATTTCTTCACCAAACTGTAGAGAACTTTGAGATCCTTTCCATGGCTGTCATGTTCACCACCTTCCTGGATACTGCTAAATCGTTCCTGCCAGAAATGCTGTATTCTTGGAGCTCATAATAGTACTTTTGAAGAGCATTTTTTTGTGGAGAGGATCCGACTTCCTCAAAAGGGGAATTTACTTTATAAACGTTTCCTTGTGAAATATTTCCAAACGGAAATATCACTTAACTTGCCCACTAGCCTCCTAATTTCAGATTACACCAGTTGAACGTTGAGCTGTATATTCAGTATATTTTACAGGAAGGACTCTTAAATATTTCCAACATAATGCTCTTTAATCTGTTTTACCAAGTGGTGCCACTTTCCTACTTGCTTATGATTCAGAGGGACTTTTCTTTAAATAAGAAAACAATAGATTCCTCTGTCCCCTCATCCTCTTCAGCGCTGTATATACCCCTTGTACATGGGGCTTATCGCAGACTAATGGGAAGAGTTTGTGGAAAGCCTCTGAAGAATATTAGCTGTGCATTGCTGGTCATTGCCCCTTTCTCATTTCAAAATCTGAACAAAAAAAAAAATTTCCCTGTACCACTCTAGGTTAAGATTCTTTTATGAAGATTTTAGTTAAGGGTTCTATACGTTAGCCAAGGAGCTTCTGGAGAGCAAAGCAAGGTAATCTGAACAAAGAAGAATTATTTCAGCTCTACATGAATGAGACCTTTCGAAATTCTGTGAAGAAAATGTTTCCATTCTTTTTAAATTTGCATTAAATAAATGAAGAGTGTAAATGCAACGTAGGAGAGGGCAGGGCAATTGTCTATGGTGTACAAAGGGATACGATCTAGAACAAATAGGATGAAATTAAGAAAAGGATAATTTAGGCCAAATAACTGGAATATCATTTTACAGTTTATTAGCTGTTGTAATCTATGAATGTGGTGGAAATCTCATCACTTCAGTCATTGAAACTGGACTGCACAGACACTGAAAGCATTCTGTAGATTCATGGATTCCAATGCCAGCAGGGACTATAGTGATTCTAGCACTGGCAGGGGCTGGGCTAGATGATCAAGGTAGCTTTATTCCTACTTAGCGTCTGGCATCTGTGAACTCTGTAACATTCTGTTGTAACTCGTAGATCAGAAAAAGACCTGTTTTAATTTGAAAGATTCCCATGTTCCAGGATTACCAGAGCACCTATTGGGCCTTTGGAGTTGGGTGAGATCTTTCACTTCAGAATTAAAAATTACAACATAAAGAAATTCAAATTGGGATAAGCCACAGCTCCCACGGACATACTTGCCATTAATAAGAATCCTACCAAATCAGCTACTCATTTCTGAAATATGCATAAAGTATGAGAATAGGAGACTGCAGATGCAATGTCAGTATCTAAACTCTAATCTGATTCAGTATTGTACATGACAGTCTGAAACCCTGCCATTAATGAAAGATTGCAGAGGATGGGGAATGGCATTGAGGATTTAGGTACTAAGTCTCTAATAAAACTTTTTAAAATTAAGGGAAGGTGATGACATCTATCCCCCTTTTGGGGCTCAGGTTGGAGAAGCACATATTACAGTTGGGATAAATGAAGCCTTGTTCATAATACTACTTTGGTTCACTAATATTTTTGTTAGGGATGGCAGATGACTTGTGGACAAGGTCAGTTTTGTAGTCTTTTCCTCCGCACGGGGCAAAGGGATATGTTTACCTAAATCATTGACTAGTGACTTGATTTGTCTGAAATGCTGACCATCTGTACCTCCAATTGACTTCAGTGAGATTTTTGAGCACGCAGTACTCCTGAAAATCAGGACAAAGATCTGTTTGACCTGGACTATGGGACTCCTGGGATATTCCAGACCTTCATGCTGATCACCACCCACCTTCCTAATTATCTGCTGAGCATTGTAGCAAAGAGACAGCTCTGCTGTACTTTAAGACCAGCTTTCTGTTGAAAGCTCAACTCTTCTAAGTGCTCTAAAATCTCTGTGGTTACTTGGATTGTCTTGTAATTTGGCGTGCCTCATGAGGACATGCAGTTCTACTTGTGATCCAAATTTGAGGCCACTTGACCAAGGGGGACTTGAGGTACCCCAGACCTTCATTCTCATCACCACCCACTGTCTTAACCTCACTTCCAAGGTAACTTTCTACAGTACTTGTAAATTCTGTTTAGTTTGGATATCAGATAAATACACCGAAGCATTTACTTCAAAAAAAAATATAGGTCAGCAGTGGTTTTAGAACATCTGAAGGGCTGTTTGTACTTAAGGAATTGTAGTGCTTTACTTTTTTTTCCTGTTACAAAATATGTATTAATGTCTCCAAGCAATGAATACTTAAAGATTAGTTGTTTCTCATTAAACAAAATGAACTGCTGATTTCAAAAATGATACCTTAACATTTACTTTAGCTCCTGGTTCATAAGCTCCCACAATGGAATTGTGGGAAAATCAAAACATGGATGAGTTCCAATTTGAGAAATGCTGTGGAGATGGCTAAATTATCCCTTCCTTGTTTCATAGTTCACTGAATAGCATGGTGGATTGTAGACCATAGGTAAGTTGAAACAAACCTAAATCACTCCCATTCTCTGGGGGGGAAAAACCCCCATGCACAGTACTATGTCAGCCTGCTATGGAAATAATCACTATAGGGGATATAGAGGCTTTTGGCAAGTCTAAGTGCAAGTCTAATTTGAAAAATTCACATTTTCACGCATTCTTACTCTATAGATCTGTTCCGTGTTTGTAGTCAGTCATATCTGCTGATTTTAATGACAAGATGATATTGCTTTTTACTCCTGTTAACACTGCAGGGCCAGAACAGTAATGAGGAATGGACTGGATTCTATTTCTTCTTGTTCACTGTCAGCAGAAGTGTTTGAAATGTAATCAGTTAGATCTATGCAAACTTATTAAAGGAAATGGGGTTGGATCAGTGTATCTGAGCACACAGTTTGAAAGCATTAGGATTGCACAAGTGTTACTGCCTAAGGTGGACTGCAGAACATTAATTACTATTACTGTGTGAAAATGAAAGAGATCATCTGACCTCTTAAATCCTAGCATTGAATTTATAGGAGTCATAGTTGGAAAAAATCTGATTTGGTAAAAAGCTAAATGTATTTGAGGTGGAAATAATGGATTCCCACAATGGCATACTTTAAATGGTCACTTTTCTAAAAAGAACTACACTTCTAAATAACACGTTAAGGAAAAGCCCAAGAATTTTGGACTCCTATAATGTGTGCTGATGCTTTTAAATATCTGTGTCATTTATTTCCGTTAGAGCCCCTCCACTCCAGTTCAGTTGCATTGTTTGAATTTCTTTGGCTTTACAGAGCAAGTGCCTCTCCAAATGGCAGAAAAATGTTTGGCAGATTGTAGCACTTAGTGCGCTCTTCACATCATCCATCCGTCTTCTAGAGGGATAGCGAGGGAGCAGGGGCTGTCAGGAATACAAAGGGCAGCATAGTTCCTGGGAAGAATGTGCTGTGAGGAGTATAAGATGATGTGGTGAGTAGCTGGGGTTCCTTCACTGGTGTTTTAGGGTCCTCTGGCTCCACAGTAGATTTCCCTATGTACCCACAAGCTTAAAAGTTTTTCCCCACAGTAGTCATCTGGATAGGCCTTCCTAATTGTCTATATTGAGTATTATAGCAGAGCAACAGCTCTGCTGTAGTTAAAGTTAAGACCAGCTTTCTGTTTAAAGCGCAACTCTTCTAAGTGCTCTAAAATCTACACCTTTACATTTGGAGTGCCTAATAAGGACATGGGGTTCTGCTAGTGATCCAAATTTAGGGCCACTTGACTAAGGGGAGCCTGAGATAAAAACCAGAGTGCAGATCGTCACACCAGGGTCTCCAGCAGTTGAGGATTACACCAACAGAGTGCTTGGCACCCAGCAGCTCTTTGGGGAAAACCAAATTAAAACGTTATATGAAAAAGATTTTGCTTCTCCAGTTAGCCTCACATGCTTATTCTTGCTCCTAATAGATTGCACTGAGTGTGAATAGACAGAGGAGATAGCAGCAGTGCTGTGCTGTGATATTTTTAGTAAGGCATGCAATTCTACACATGTACTAGGTGGTCCAATATGTCATCCTTCGTGCAGCATTACCTTGTATACATGGCATATACAAGCTCAAACTGTGTGGAGGACACCATTTTGTTCTACAAAATGGCATCCTCTGTGTGCATCTGGGGGCCGGATAGAATTGTCCCATGGGCTGGACCAATGGGCGTACAATGCATGGCTTGCATACATACACAGCATACCACTGGTTAGCAGGATTGTTAGTCTTTGAAGTTTCACACCAGCTGAATACCTCAAGAGGATAAGCAGTTGTTCTTTGAACCCAGCTCCCCCAGCTAGTGTCCGTTCAAGTCCCACTTTGGACAGAAAACAGGAAATGGTTGGGAGGCGTATTACTAAAATCTGCCTCTGTCAGGGTGGCTTTCTGTTTTGGGGGAAGTAATCAAAAATATTTTGTTTAAAAATAAATAAAAAGATAGCTGAATGCTTGCTGGCAAGGAAGGTTCATTTTAGGGGGTGGAGGAGTTGGAGGAATAGGGGCGAGAGGGGCTTGGGGCTGCATTGAGGGGAGAGGGGATAGATGGAGATGGGTGGTAAGGGAGGTGAGAGGGGTTGGGAGCTCAAGAGGGAGGGTGTAGGTCATTGGGAGAGAAACTGGGGAGAATAGGGGCAAGGACAGCTGTCAGTCTCAGGTTCTCCTCTTCTCTGTGTGACAGGATCTAGGGGGTGTCTTCCTACTCCATGTGACTGGGATCTGGGGGTCTCTACCCCCTTTTTTGTGTGCCAGGTTCAGGGGGCCTTGCCTTTATGGGGAAGGGTCACCTTCTTTGAGCAATGCCCCATAATACCCAGCAGACATACTCGCACTCTACCTTTTCACAGCAGAGCTACCTGCACTTTCCATACACTCTGAAATGGAGCCTGTGCCCCCAACAAAATCCCACACTTGTAAAATTAACAACCACTTCATACCTTTTTATTTCATACCTTCACATTTTCACACAGGATACCACCTAAACCTATACTGTTCCCTGCCCATCTTTAAATCCACAGACTGATCTCACATCGCATCTCACTACTGATATTACCCATGGCAAGAAGACCCCAGGGCCCTGCCACTGACACAACCTACACAATTCTGTATTGAGATGATGCAGAATGGAACCTCCACATACATATGCTTCTCTTTCGTTGGATAATATATATGAAGGGACTGAGAGCCAGATCTCCTCATATCAAAATCACAACATATTCAATACAGCTACACTTAACATAGTGAATGCAGCTGGAGTGCTTGCAGCTAATTTCCAGTGGCTATTGCCAGCTCCAGGGGGTCAGAATTAAGGTTCTGTGGGCGTTTACATTAACTCTGAGTTTCTAAAGTTTGAGTTTTGCTGAATTCGATGTTCAGGAAGGACATGAGCTATCGATGGACAGCCTAAACTCTATTAATGAACTTTTTTGCCCTTTAATCATTCCGAATAGGAAGCTTGCAAAATGCATGTTAAATAATTTCTACTAGGAAATACGTCACTGCCAGATAATCAAAGCTCTAAAGCATTATGAAATATGTATTTAGCAACAGTTCCAAATGTTTCATGGCAGACGCTGCTTTTGGTCACTTTGAATAGCTCTTTGATGGATTTCTTGATGGCAAATATATTAAGTTAAATTACAGTGCTAGGTAATTTTTTTAAATGTTTACTTTTTGGAATGCTACCTTATGAAAAAGAGATTAAAGTATTTTACACAAAGGGTGGCACTTTCAAAGTCATCCAAGTGACTTAAGAACATGCGTCCCGTTGACTTTCAATAGGACTTGGACTCCTCAATTCTTGGTTAAGGTGAAACTCCGGACTTCAGCAATTTCAGTATATCCAATACTTCTATGCCTTCTGTGCCTTTTATTTTTTTAGACACCAACATCAGTTAACTATGAGTGGATCTAATTTTCAATCTCATCTCTGCATTTTCCCCTCATTTGTGGGAAATTTTAAATATAAGATCATCACTTACGTAATCTAGTTTTGTTGTGATTTTGATATGAGGAGATCTGGCTATAATTATATATAATATATATATATATATAAAAAATAAAGAGCCAGGCCACAAAAATAATCATAGAATCCTAGAATATCAGGGTGGGAAGGGACCTCAGGAGGTCATCTAGTCCAACCCCCTATTCAAAGCAGGACCAATCCCCAATTTTTTCCCCAGATCCCTAAATGGCCCCCTCAAGGATTGAACTCACAACCCTGGGGTTAGCAGGCCAATGCTCAAACCAATGAGCTATCCATCCCCCCTTAAAAACGCTTTTTTTTATTTGCCTTTTGGTTTGTGAGCACTTGAGTCACATTTTCTGGCTTTTCTCCACACTCATGAAGGCTAGAAACCTTTATTTTATTTTATTTTTTTTTTAATGACAGCAGAGATTGTTGCATTGCAGGACTCCAGAAGTTTGGGGAAAACACCAGATATGAGACTTGTGATCGAATTGCAACAGCTGTCAGTACAAGGGATGAGATTATCATGTGTTTAAGTGCTTTGTTGAATCAGGACGTATATCCCTGTGCATGTCACTAAAAACCTAGCCACTACCATCTGCTAAAACTAATATTTCCACAAAATATTTGGAAAGCTAAACTTTGGTTGGAATTGCAGCTTTATACATACAATAGCACATTTTTCTCTTCAATGAATTTGTTCATCTTGTGTTCAAATAGTTATGTCTGCTTTTTGATTGCAGACAGAGCGTCTTTTTAATGCACACTGAAAATAATGTATTGGAACATTTTGATAGTCATCTGCAAAGGTAAAAGAAAAGAAGATGGAGAGACATGACAAGCTAATGGGGAGGAAGATAAGTCATTGAAGCTCAGAAGAGAGGCAAAACCCAAATCAAGGATTAGGAGAACTGTGGGTGGGTGAAAGGACCATTGAACAAGAAGCTACAGTCATCTTAGTGAAAAGCTATGGACTTAAAAGGTGATAGGAAGGAGTGGGGGTAAAATTACAGTCATTGAATACCGAAAAAACATGTACCACATGGCAAAATGTTGAGACTAAAAATTATTAGAGCATGTCTGCCGTACAATCCATTTTTGGGTACTGATTAGAGCTGTGCAAACTGCTGGCAGCAAAACCCCAGACTCCACAAAACTTGTCAAGTTTTGTGTTTTTTGTACCAAACCTGGTCTGAGCTTCACATATGTAATATTTGTGACCACGGATGGATTATTTTGAACCAAAACAGTACAAAATTTGCAGTGATGGTTGACGGAGTTTTTGAGATTTGGGGTTTAAACCTATGCAAGTTGAAATTGAAGAGAATGTTTGAATGAAGTTGTGTGAAGGAAAACCACCACTTTTTGGCAAAGATGTGAAATATCAACAAAGAACATTTGAATTTCAAACTTTTGTTTTTTACTTACTGTACATGCACAGAGAAGCCTGAGTTGTGGATTGTTTGACTTATCTTGTAAAGTTAGGAAGGACAATCCAGGAGGAGGTGGAAAGTTGGCCAGAACCTGCTGGTTTGCTCTTGGGCACTCTCAAACTGACTCTGCAGATTAGAGTTATTAGAGCAGTATGGGGAGGAAAAGAAACGACGACACCGGAGCTTAGGTGAATGGAGATATGACTGTATGGAAGAAAATTGTGTTTCTCGGTGGAGGACTGTGTACCATGTCTCAACTTTGTGGATTTTTTCCTCCACTATGTTTTGTCTGATCTGTAGGACTGTCTCCTTATTTGAGATGACAGAATTAAAGCTAAACCATTCAGAAGTAGAGGCAGAGGGGGAAACTCTGAAATTTAAGACAGAGCGAACATGGCCTTCATCACCCTCAAAGAAATACAGTAGTATTGTTAAAGTAAAACTGAAGAGATACGGCAACTTCATGTCTGCACTGAAACATCAGTGGCATCTTATAAAGCATTCCTTGGCAATACTGTTAATATGTATGTAAGAAACTTAATATTGCTCTGTGAAACTTGTCCATTTTCATCATGCAGAAAAGGCATTCTTCTATAGCAGCTTAGGGAAATGCATCCTTCCTGGTATCAAGTCTTAAATTTCAAGGGAGCATGTTGACAGATACAGAAGGTTCACACCTTCTTGTCAACTGTCAAAATGGGCCGTCTTGATTATCACTACAAAAGTTTTTTTTTCTCCTGGTGATAATAGCTCATGTTAATGAATTAGCCTCTTACAGTTTGCATGGCAACTTCCACCTTCTGTGTGTGTGTGTGTGTGTGTGTGTATCTTCTTACTATATGTTCCATTCTATGCATCTGATGAAGTGGGCTGTAGCCCACAAAAGCTTATGCTCTAATAAATTTGTTAGTCTCTCAGATGCCACAAGTACTCCTGTTCTTTTAGAAGGTTCATGGTTATTGGAATGGAAATGGGGCACATGTATCAGTGTCTGCATTTCTAAATTTTACCATTATCACCACTTGAAAGCAAGCTGCAGAGGTTACAGATGAAGGTACTTTAGGACAGGGGTGGGCAAACTTTTTGGCCTGAGGGCCACATCGGGTTTCCAAAATTGTATGGAGGGCCGGTTAGAAGAAGCTGTGCCTCCCCAAACAGCCAGGCTTGGCCCGGCCCCTATCCGACCCCCCCTGCTTCTCACCCCCTGATAACTCCCCCGGGACTCCTACCCCATTCAACCCCTCCTGTCCCCTGACGGCCCCCCCCAAGACTCCTGCCCCATCCACCACCCCCTGCTCCCTGACCGCCTCCGGAATCCCCGCCCCCCACCACCCCATCCAACCCCTCCTCTCCTTCCTGACTGCCCTCCCAGGACCCCTGTCCCATCCAACCCCCCTCTTTCCTGCCTTCTGACAGCCGCAACCACTATCCACACCTCCAGCCCCTGACCACCCCGTCGAACTCCCCTGCCCTCTATCCAACCCACTCCCCCCCACCCCCTTACCGCGCTGCCTGGAGCACCGGTGGCTGGCAGTGCTGCAGCGGCGCTGCCGCGCAGCACAGACCACCAGGTCAGGCAGGGACTCTGCAGCTGCGCTGCCCCAGGAGCTCACAGCCCCCCAGCCCAGAGCATTGCGCCAGTGGCACAGTGAACTGAGGCTGCGCGGGAGCGGGAACAGCGGGGGAGGGGCCAGGGGCTAGCCTCCCGGGCCAGGAACTCAGGGGCCAGGCCGGAGGGTCCCACAGGTTGGATGTGGCCCGCGGGCCGTAGTTTGCCCACCTCTGCTTTAGGACCTCTTAGGTCTCATTTCACTTCCAATAGCCATGACTAACTCTGCTTACTTTTTTCTTTGCAGATTGTTCCTGAAGAAGTCTCATGATTGAAATATATCTTTCTTTATCAAGGCTCTCAAGCTGAGGCATTTTAGACGATTGAGATTTTTTTTAAAAAATGAGATTTTTAACATCCCAGTGCAGCACTTCTAAAATTCATCTGCAGATAAAGTGCATAAAAACTTGTATTGATTATTTTTATTCTCTATTGATGTGACTTGGTGTGGGTCATCTTTTCCTGTTTTCAGCATGCATTCTTACTGAATCTGCTTTTGTTTTCTTGTGTGAGATGATAGCCACATAAGATACTATTTCTTTTCTCTCATTAGTCAATGTAGCATTGTGTTAATTTTCCGAAATAATTGTTCTGAAAGTTTGCTGTACTTCTAGTTCAGGCCCTGCAAGGAGGAAAATGTTTTATAGAGGGATACATTTTCATTGCAAAATAGTTGGCAAATTTTGATTAATATTTCGTTCCAGATAACTTAATATGAACCTTCTACTTGTGGTCACAATTTGGCAAAACCTGTATTGACCTAACACTCAGTTCATGGGAAAATGTTTGGTTTTTTCCCACTTACTGGTTATTGTGTGACTTACTTTTAAAAGTGAATGTTGGTAGCAAAAAGTATATAGCTTTGTGATGGGTAAATCACATTTTTTACTATGTAAAAAGCTCACGTTTTGGCGTATGCTCTCATCTGAGCTCACCGAGCTCACCTTACTTATCTCCTACTCACTGAGATAAATTATTCTCCAATGTATGTCATTTGTATGGACCCAACTTTGATTATTTATAAACATTAACTGTAATGTAAATTGCAGTCTTCTGTTCTCGTCAAACAAATTGAGGCACATTAAGCACTTTTGGTACGTGCATTCTATGATTTGTATGTTTGTAGAAAGCTCAACATAACGAAGCTGAGCAAGCTGCTGGAGTGAAATAAATCATAACTTATGCGTATTTCCAATGGCAAGAAACTGGATTTTGTTAAACTTCAGATAAAGAATTTAACACTGAAAAATTACTTCATAGTTTTGTCTGATTGCAAAGAAGGTATATTTCTGCTAGGTTTAACTATTTTAGAGACCAGGTGGGTGAGGTAATGTCTTTTATTGGACCAACTTCTATTGATGTGAGAGAGAGCGGTCTCTCACCAGCAGAAGTTGGTCCAATAAAAGATATGACTGCATCCACTTTGTCTCTAATATCCTGGGGCTGACACGCTACAACACTGCACAGGTTTAACTATTGATGTTTGTGAACTATTAAACTTTTGTCTGAAAACATGGCATATCTTTTTGCTTTGTCTCTCTCCGTGACACACACAGAAGCACAGGCTCAAAGGGGGAGCGCCCTGCCTCAGAAAAAATGGGCTGCATGTTTTTCAGATATTTCCTGCATCTATTATGGGAAATATGTCTAGGACTATAAACCTGCAGGTGTATAAGGAGATACTTCATTTTAATGAGAAATTGAGGCCGCCTTTACTGTGCTTTAATTTCTGTGTGGACTGTTTTTTTTCATCCATTTTTGAATGTATTTAACTTAGTGGCCTAATGTCTGCCTAATTCTACTCATACTGATAACATAAAGTGCCTGACTTGCAAAGAACACGATGAATGTGGGAAGTATACTGGAAAAATTGCCAACAAAAAAGAGCAGTGTCCACAGAACAGCAGTTCCTGCCAAATATCAGTCTAAGTCCTTTAGAAGATTTCAGCTTGCTGGTCAGCCCAGTGCAGAGAAATTATGAAACTTTCTTTCTGAATGACAATATTGAAAAGCACACTAGTAGTTACAAGTGCCTTTTATGCAAACTAATTGAACTGTCACAGACATAGACAAAGACATAGCAGCAGGCTTACGCAGAGGCTTTCAGTCACTGAAGAGCCACAACCCCAGTCCAATTAACTTTGGTAAATGTAATTAACAAAATCACAATTGTTGTTTTTATATTTTCTTTTCCTGTCATTACTGTGTACTGTTGATATGTATGTTAACCAGAAGCTTCCTCTTCCTTGTTCATCTGCTGCTGCCTGATTGATTAAATGCTACAATTAGATGATTGTAGCATCAGAGTTACTTTGCATGGTGTGAAGGATTCAGATGATAGGATAATTAGAAATGAGCCAAGCCGTGTTGGAAGAAAACAAGTGACCTCTACAATTAACAGGTCAAATTGGGAAAGGTGGTACTGAGGGGTGTGGTGGGTTGTTTTGTTTTTTTTAAAGGTGCTTGTTGATGCTCACTTAAACTTTTCTCATCTATGTGATCTTGTACAGATACATTTGTGGGAGTTCATAGCCAATAAAAGGAAGAAATTTGAGGTCCAACATTAATTTGAGATTTGGAGAAAGCTCCTAAGTCCTAGATGGCCTCTGGCAGGGCATCCTCTTCCTGTTGGCAGCCTGAGGTACTGAACAGACTTGCCACACTCAGCATATGCCTCTTGGCCAACAAAACGGATTTCACGTTGCTGGCTCTGCAAGACAGTCTTAAGTGTACTGAGACAGGTAGCTTGCGTGCTAAAAAACTGTAGTTTGGACAAAGCAAGTTATATAATAATGGATGCAGACAACCTCAGAAAAATAAACTCTCAGTTTCACCACTGAGAATCTAAATCTGTGTTCTCTAAAGTAAATTTTGGATTTTTTCTCTAGACTTCCAATATGTTTGTTGATAGAGCTCTAGCTGTGCAAGCAACCCTTGTGGGCTTACAGAAATGTATGCGCTTAAAATTAATGAGAATAAAATTTCATGCTAAAAATTTAAGCATAGATGTAAAAACAGCTGCAACAGACTAGTCATTGGTAAAGCTGAGGAATTACAAATCAAGAACAGTGGATGGGATTTTACTTCAACATAGCTGTTGACGGGACAATTGAGTTAAGCAAAAGCAAATTTATACGTAATATTTTAATAGTTAGAGAATGAGAGCAGGAGATAGGCTTCCTGGTTTCTATTCCCAGCTCTATTGCAGATGTTGTCCATGGCTTACTGGCGTCTGTTCCCATAATCTTTAAAATGGGCATGAAACTTTCCTACTTCACGGGGGCAATTTGAGCATAAATGTGCATAAAGCTTTTTGAGATCCTTGGCTGAAAGTTGCTGTAGAAGCATAGATTACACGAAAGTCAGCACAGCAGTATAGTTTTAGGTCTTATTAGATTTAATAGGCAATTAATGTACAGTTCTAAGGTCTAATTGCTTGTCCTTAAATTCTTAATTATGAAAGCTGGAATTGATGGGGTTTTCATCTAAAACTTCTCAGGGAGTCACAGCAATGATCAAGTGAGGAGGTCAAAAATTCAAAATTAAATGTATGTTTTCATTTTTAGAAGTTTTGTGATGTTCAGAGCAGGATGTCTGTAGGACTAGGTATCCAAGATAAGTGGAGGCCTCTTCAACTCTTGCAAATGGGGGTGTAGTAGTTCCCTTAAGCCCATATGAGAGACTGCACACACCCCCTTCTCAAAAAAACAAACACACATGCACCCTTCTCTGGAAAGAGACACTAAAGTCACACTCATTGACTGTACTAAAAATGGATTTTTATCCATTCTGGTAGACAGCACAGCTTAGTCAAGTAAAGACACGAATGAAGGTAATGGGTATGTTCCCGAGTACGTACCTTACATGTCTCTCTACATGCCCAAGCCATGCCTCCCCGTGTATGCTGCTGCCGTTTGCAGTGTAGTGTCTCGAAGCCTCTCTGCTGCTGGAGTCCTTCCTTGCCACAGTGAAAGGCTGAGAAAACGGGGAAAGTCTCCACCCGCTCCCACTTCTGGAGCCTTTCCCTGCTGCCTCCTCCCTCCAGAGCCTTTCAGTGACACATGTAGCTACAAACCACTGTGTGGAAGCAGCTTGCATTTCACTGACATGGCACACTGCCTCCAGTGGTGTGTAGATGTAGGCCTATGGTGCCAATATGTGGTAACTAAAACTTAATGGGACTTAAGCTGGCCAAAACCTCAAAGAAATGCTCTTTTGGCACAGTGCCATTTGCAAGCGATAAGTTGATTTTTATAAGCAATAAATGTGATTTATAAAAGTCATGTACAAGTTCTCTCCATTTCAGGCACATAGAATAGTTCAAAACTGAGTCTATGGATTTATTGCTTGGAGTTAGTCCAAAAGATACAAACAATTTATACCTAAAAGAAACAGTCTCTCTTAATTATTTTGAGGACAATAATTGCTAGTACACTACTGGGACTCGAAGAAGAGCAGCAAGTTTGGTAATCAAACTATTGTTGAGAGTTTAATAGACCTGTCTACCTGGTCTTTTTCCTTGTGTCTTAAAAATACTTGATTGAGTTTCAGATGCTCTGCAGTATTTGTCCAGATCTGTTCTGTTGACTATACATTTCCCAGTGTGATATTGCTTAATTTGCTTGCTCTAGTATTTTTGTCTGTTAATGTTTGGGGAAATGTGTATACTATGACATGTCTTGTTAATTTTTCAGTTAACTGCCTTAAAATTCCTTGAGGGCACATGTACTGGCTTTAAAGTGAAGGTGTAATCAAGGAACCTAAATTTAATGGTAGCCAAAGAAATAATGCTCGGACATGGGGAATCTGAAACAATGCAATCATTAAGAGATTATACCATATTCTTAACACAAACAGATTTACATGAAATAATTCCATTATAGAGATTACAAAATGACAAATGTAAATATCCTGGGACCAACATGGCTACAACACAGCAAACAACAAATGTAAAAGCATATGGAATCTACTTTTTTCAGCACATTAGTGCCATAGAGATTCCATGTTTGTAGTGTCTCAATGATTGCCAGATCAGATTTGTTCATTTGACAAGTCATTGTTTTTTCTCAGTCCTGCAATTTTACCTTTTCTTTTCTGCAGATATATCTTCAACACAGCTTAACTAAGTCTGGTTTGCTGGTGTTGAGTGAGAGATCTCAAGTAGTTTTCAGATCCAGGATATATCTGCAAAGCTGCCAACTGAGGTAGAGTAGAAATCCCTTCTTAAGCCTAGCAATATTGATCTGACTATCACTGAGATACCAAAATATAGACCCTTCTAGTGATACTTCCAATCACTTTTTAGAGTTGAACTACTTTTTAAAGAAGTTATTACGATTTCAAACTACAGAGGGCTTTGCCACCAAAAAAGAAAAGTCAATATCTCTCTCCCCTGGTCCATTGTGATTTCTGTCATGAAACTTCTAGGCTTCCCATATAAAAAAGGATTTAGCAGAGCATTCTCCTTCCATCTGACTTTTCATCACAGATTAATTGTAATCACATAATTAGCAAGCATCACATAATTTCCCCCAACACTAACCAAAATCTGAAAGAAAAATGAAAGCCCTATCCTTATTCCTTAGTGATTTGGGAAAACTGGATATGCATAAAAATATATGTATATATTCTGCATTGCATTTCCTGTTCCCAAAGCTAATAATCTCTTCTCTGGTTCTTGTTTTAAAAGCACTCTACTATTACTGGTAACATGTAATTGTTCCCATTTTCCTCCTGTAATTTATGAGATAAGTTTTCATTTTATACTTTTCCAGAAATGTTTGTTTTGGTTATGGTCTCCCCTCAGACTCATAACATATGGGAAGGAAAGGCATTTTTCAAAATTGCTTTCTTGTACATTTGAACAGCTTTGACAACTGAGAGGAGATATTTGTGAAAGTAGCTGAACTTGTGGATGGACAAAAATTGAATATAATCTTTTAAAGTATTAAGAAGCTCCTTTTATGCGCTGTTACTCCTACCCTTTGTCATTCATAGTGTGATCATGGCTATATGTAGCTAATGGGGACTAATTAATTATTGCTTAACCTAGCCAAAAAGTCAGAAGTGGTTCTCTTTAATAGATGGGACAAATAGTAATCCTAGTGAGGAAAGTGCAGTGTATTGCCAGACATCTGCATCTGATATTGTGTGCACAGCTCAGTTTATCTAATAGCACTGGTTATGACACTGTTGCAACAAACAAGGCCTTTTTTCTGAGAGATGTAGAGCATCTGCAAAAAAAAAATTTAATTCAACAGTGTCAACATCCATTGGAGTAGACTTCAGATTTGGGAGTCAGGAGGTACTTAGCTTCCTTCAGAATGGGGATATCTTCTGTTATATAATTCAAAGGAAAGAGCAGTATTTTTCTAGAGTGGATACATTTTAGGCAAGTAAAAAATTATTAAACTTCGTTCACTTCTGTAGGGCAATAAAATGCTAACGAGCTAGACCATATTAAAAGTTAAGGAGGAAAAGGATTAATCAAACTAGTTAACATAATAGAAGAAGGAAGTTGTGTTTTATAAGCTGTATGAACTGGGATGCAATTTACAGCGATCTGACTCAGTCAAAGCATAGATCATGCTGGCAGCAGTGTGTATAGTTTCTGTTATAAGACTCTGTTTTCAGTTGCTTATAACTTTGATAGATTTTACCCATTTGAGCTGAAATTTCTGTGCCAGGTGTCTATCTCTGACATTAACTTTTTTTTTGCTAAAATATAAAAAAAAAAAAATTTCCAAGAATGAAATTAGGAAAATACGTTTGGCCAATGCTTAAAAAAAAAAAAAAAAAAAAAAAGGGTCTTAACTGCTGAGAAGTTCTTGTATCTCTATGCTTTGATGCAGGGACTTGAAATTTGGCAGAGAAGTTGCTCTAGTATCAGAGGTGCCTGTCCCAGTGAATAACCACGCACATTTGTATGTCTCTGAAAATCACTATTTGCACATTCTCAGTAGAAGTTTATTAGAGTTTGGTCACAAAATTCTCCAACATTCCTTCTTCACTGAGGAGGACTCTTCCCATTTGTCACTGTGGCACTGGACACCAGACCTGATCAGGGACACGTTCTTCTGTGTTCTCAATGCTCCCACTTCTGACACCTAAACATCATGGATGAGAAGGAGAAAGTACCTGACTCTACTGCAAGGGACTGACTAGTGAGGGGAGGGATACAGTGTGTGGGGAGGGGAGAATGACAGGAGTAGAAGGATTTGTAACTGCTAGAGAATATTCTTCTCTGGCCTTGGAATGGAACCCAGGATTCCCCGTCACAACATTCCTCTGTTGCCAGCAAATATTCGTTAATCCCACTGTCAAAATGTCTCATACTCTTTTGTTGTCTGGAGGATCCTTGTGTTGTTTGTTTCATAATATGGAAGGTGTGTAATGAATGAGGATTGGGATTGCAGGAATGGTCTCATAGTTAAGACTGTAGAATGGCACCCCGGAGAACTGGATTCTGCTCTGCCACAGAGTTTGTATGTGATAGTAGGCAAATAACTTACAATGGCTCAACGTGAAAAAAATAGTTTTGTGTTCCTCATGTGCTGGGTGCTCAATTTGAGATCTAGGGTCTGATCTGTAAAACTACTGAGCTCACACAAGTGCAAGTGAAGTCAATAAGTGTTTGATCCAAGTACATATAAAGTGCTATAAAATGCTGAGTACTCTGCAAAATGAGGCCCTATGCTTCTTAAATTGATCACCCAAACTTAGCGCATACTTTTGGCAGCTTTGGCTTTAATCTCTCTCTGCCTCAGTTCTCCATGTGTAGAATACCCTTTTTCTGACACAGGTATATTGTGAAGACAAATTCATTAGTGTTTGTGAAGCAGTCATAAAATATCCATGAGGAAAATAATTCTTTATTCAGTGCAACATTTGGAGAGTGTGCAGTAAATAAGGTGTGAGACTACACACTGATGAGAATAAAAAGATGTAATAAATATCTGAATCCCTTTGCATTGACATGAACATTAATACTCTACCTTCTGTTTCGTTCCAAATACATAAATGACCAATGCAGTTATGGGTGGATCCCTATCCACACCCTGAGTATCTAGAAAGCTGCAGCCTGGGGATATGAAGGTACAAACTAAGAGCATAGTCCTGCAAAACCCTCATCATCTCACAGAAGTCAGTGGGGCTATTTGTGTGACATAGGACTGATTTACACACACAGTTTTTACCAGTATAACTATTTGGGTTAGGGGTGTGATTTTGTTTTTACCAAAATAGTTAATCCACTTCAGTCCCTAGAACAGATGCAGTTCTACTGGTGTAAAGATGCATTATACCGGTATAGCTTATTCCTGTCCTTGTTAAAGCACAGTGAACACTTGCAGGAGGAGCAAAATAATAAAAGTTAAGTTTACAAAAAATTAAATATAAGCAAGTTAGAGGTAAGGAGTAGCAACGTGAACTTTAATTTGTAAAACTGGCAGAACAGAAGGCAGTCAGTGATGTGAAGCAACAGGCTAGAGTTCTTAACAAATTAGTCCTGACTACTTCGCCACGTGTTCTTTTTAATAACCTGGCTGAGAAGCAGCTGCCAGCTCTGTTTAATGTGCACCTTCAAACGTCCGCAGATCGGCACCTAATTTCTCTGCTCAGGGAGGAGCCTACAGTTGTTGCAGAATAGGGTTGAGGATTCATAGTTATAAAGCTCTCTGGAAAAGGTTACACACTGCCTACTCATACTACACCCAAATCTGGCCTATGTCAGGCCCACTCTTCAAAGAGCAAAAAAAGTCTTGTAAAAGTGAGCGCGAGAGAGAATTTTCCTGTGTCTAACTCACTGTCGGGGTTTGACTGACATGAAAAAATGGAATCGAAACTTTTGTGATTCTCAGAAATGATTGTGCTTGGCCTGTGTGGTCTCAAGGCCATTGATTGTTCCCTGTTTCCCAGCATAACTGGTCTTCCAAAATGTGAAGTATGTACCAGAAACCTAATATGCATTTATTTTTGCAAAAAATAAACTTCAGTGGGCATGAATGCTACAGAACTCCTTCAGATTTGAAGTAGTTCAGTTTGTGGTTCCCTTCACATAAACCATCAGGCGCCATTGTATGCAGCCTCAGTTTGTTAATTCATCTAAAAGATTGTGGAAGATCAATCAGTTTGGTTTCTGAAACAAACATAAATAAATCCTTGTGTTTTACAATATAGATAGCTGCTTACTACACTGTTGTTGTTTTTCTCTAAAATAGGTCTCTTCTACTATGGTTAGGTGTACGTTTTTGAAACAGATTTTGATGTGAGACTTTATGAACATTGACTTAAAATATCAGAAAATCCTGATATGTCACTGTAAGTCTTCCACAGTGGATAGGTGTATGGTCTTAATGAGATGGACAGAATAGTGTGTAAACATCGAGCTATATGAGTATAGACACAGCTTTTATCTGCACACTTCATAATCTTTACTGTTACTACCATGTTCTCCATAGATTCTTTAAAATAGAGTCAGGAATGGCACTGTATCCTAAAATGAAGGATTGTGGTTAAGTTAGAAGATTTTTCAGGGAATTATGGAACAAAGTCATAGGAGATATTGTAGGAATATCATGGCATGTGATAAGAGATGTTATGGTGGATTTATGTATTATTGTAACAATGAAATTTAGAATTACAGCAAATGACATTCAAAAACTTATTTAAATGGAAAAGTACAAGCAGTGTCTCTAGAGCCAACTAAGAACTAAGTCCCCAGCCCTGCAACAAGCTCCATGTAGGTCTAAAACCGCAGGTTGCCGTTATAAGTATTAACTTTCTCATTACTTAACATTACTTAGCAGCAGGTAGTCTTAAAGTAAATATGTATTAAGTTATCATTTCTGTATTTAAATATTTCCTTAGGAGCTTAATAAATTTTCTTTCCATTCAAAGTACCAGACCGTGATTTAAATTGAAATATTTATGTAAGCAACCATAGGTGCTGGAACTAGGGGTGCTGCCACAACCCCTTGGCTTGAAGTGATTTCCATCATGTATAGGGTTTACAGTTGGTTCAATGGCCCCTCTATACAAATTGTTCCAGCACCCCTGTAAGCAGCCCTAATTAAAAAGCAGTGTCTTGAACTGCAAAAGCTTGAGTGAAATTCGAGAAAATTATTTTAATTTTTAATTTTCCATCTCATTACAATGGATGTAATTTTAAAAACTGGGATTTTCAAAGACACCTAAGAGAATCAAGCACTCAATTTCCATTGAAAATCAATCAGATTAGGGGACCTAATTCCATTTAAGCAGAGGGAAAATCAAAGCCTAAATGCATGGAGTGAAATGCTGGTCCTAAAGAAGTCAATGGAAGTTTTGCTGTCCACTCCAGTAGGGCCAGGATCATAGAAGGTTAGGATTGGAAGGGACCTCAGGAGGTCATCTAGTCCAACCCCCTGCTTGAAGCAGGACCAATCCCCAATTTTTGCCTCAGATCCCTAAATGGCCCCCTCAAGGATCAAACTCACAACCCTGGGTTTAGCAGGCCAATGCTCAAACCACTGAGCTATCCCTCCCCCCTATTTCACCATAGTATGCCATGTGGAATTTACTATGGTATCTTGTATGTTGCAACAACGTATTTGTACAGTGATAAATGTTTACGCTGAGGAACACTGAATTTATTATGGTATATACAAATGATGGAAACAAATTTAATCATTTAGTATGTCTGTATTTTTGCATAGCATTGGAAGTATTTATTTATCTTACCTTTGAGTATCCAACTAAGGTACTGACAAAATGTTTAGTGAGGGAAGCACTGGTCATTTAATGTTCTGCTTTGTGGGCTAATTAAAAAACAAAAAACAAGAAATTCAATTGTCAAAATAAAGTGTCTGCCAATAGGAAATTGAAATATCAAGTTGCTTAATTTATGGTTAATACAGAATTAGTTTCCAGATAATAAATTCAGGGATCACGTCAGAAACAACAAACAAACAAAAAAGAGCTAAATGAGGGATTCAATGGGCAAATGCTTTTGCTAAGAAACAGGCATCAGAGTTAAGTTCTGCTTCAAAAATCAAGGCCAAGCTTTATCTAAGAGTATGTCTAAACAGAGATCTGATTGCAGTACATGTAGACGTACCTGAGCTAACTAATCTAGGAATGAAGCTGCAGCACCATGGGCTTCAGTGCCAGCTAGCTGCCTGAGAAAGTGTCCACTGTCCCACTTATATGGCCCTTGATGAAGCCTTTGCTGCTCCAGCTTAATTGCTATTGGTACCTTGATAGGTTGGGTATATCTACAAGAAAGGTAGTTACAACCCATGGTTGCAGAGTAGTCATATCCTTAGAGACTCCACCATCCTAACATATATGACTAGCCTCTAACCAAAAGGAGCGCACCTTACCTTAGACCTTTGTTCCTCCTATGGCGCTGAAACTTTGGGCAGTCCAGTTCCTAACTGTGATACTTCTTCCTAGGTGATGCCTGTTATCATAAATATAAAAGGAAGGCTAACCACCTTTGAATCCCTCCTGGCCAGAGGAAAAACCCTTTCACCTGTAAAGGGTTAAGAAGCTAAAGATAACCTCGCTGGCACCTGACCAAAATGACCAATGAGGAGACAAGATACTTTCAAAGCTGGAGTGGTGGGAGGGGTGGGGGGGACAAAGGATTCTCTGTCTGTGTGGCTTTTGCCGGGACAGAGCCGGAATCCAGGTCAGAACTCCTGTAAAGAGTTAATAAGCAATCTAGTTAGATATGCGTTAGATTCTGTTTTGTTTAAATGGCTGATAAAATAAGTTGTGCTGAATGGAATGTATATTCCTGTTTTTGTGTCTTTTTGTAACTTGAGGTTTTGCCTAGAGGGATTCTCTGTTTTGAATCTGATTACCCTGTAAGGTATTTACCATCCTGATTTTACAGAGGTGATTCTTTTACTTTTACTTTAATTAAAATTCTTCTTTTAAGAACCTGATTGCTTTTTTCATTGTTCTTAAGATCCAAGGGTTTGGGTCTGTGTTCACCTATGCAAATTGGTGAGGATTTTTATCAAGCCTTCCCCAGGAAAGGAGGTGTAGGACTTGGGGGGATTTGGGGGGAAAAGACGTTTCCAAGTGGGCTCTTTCCCTGTTATATTTGTTAGACACTTGGTGGTGGCAGCAATAAAGTCCAGGGACAAAAGGTAAAATAGTTTGTACCTTGGGGAAGTTTTAACCTAAGCTGGTAAAAATAAGCTTAGGGGGTTTTTCATGCAGGTCCCCACATCTGTACCCTAGAGTTCAGAGTGGGGAAGGAACCTTGACACCCAGGCATTCAGTATCCTCTGTCAATGTCTTCTCCCAGTTCTTTTTTGGCCTTCCTCGCTTTCTCTCTCCTCCCTTGGGTACCCAGTTTAATGATTGCTTGTCATGCCTCCCATCTTCCATATGGTGTATGTGTGCCAACCACCTAAGCCTTCTTTCTTTGATGATATTGTGCAACAGGTCCTGACCTGTCAGCTCCCTTACTCTCCCATTGGTTGTTTTCTTTCCATAAATGTATAATATATTCCTCAGCCATCTGTGATGAGCAGCCTCCAATCTCTGTTAGCCACTGTCATTGTCCAAGTCTCTGCTCTGTATAGTAGTGGGCTCAGTACTACCTCATGGTATAATCTGACCTTTTGTTTGATGGGGAGACTTCTGTTTGACCAGATGATGATCATCCTTCCAAAAGTGTTTCCTAATCTTGTATGAATACGTTCAGATGTCGCCATGCTCCCCAGATGACAGAACTCTTCTACTTGTCCAGTCTCTTTTCCGTCCAGTTTCCTTCATAATGATGGTTTTCTTTGCATTTACTTTCAGTCCAATTTTTGCTGCTTCCCTCTAATACAAGGGCAGTCATTAAGTTCCACATCGTACTTAGAACAGTGATGTTGGCAAAGTAAAGGTCGTGTAACTCGTATCTGCTAAACCATTTTACATTGTCCACAATGCTTTTTGTTGCCTGCTTCATCACCCAATCAATTGCTAATGCAAAGAGGATTGGTGATACACACACCTTTGTCTAACTTCAGTTACAATATTGAACTATTCACCCAGGCCTGTTTCTGACTTTACAGCATATCTACTTCATCATGTAAACTCCTTAACATGTTGATCAGCTTGCTGGTCTCCCATAGCTTTTAGTCTCTCTGTGGACATTAGCTTACGCTTTCTTGAAGTTGATTAAGACACGCTTTTGCCAAGCAGTATCTTTTTTGGTGATCTGTCTAAAAAGGAATACCTGTTCAGAACATGATCTACCTGGATGGAACCCAGCCTGTTCTCATAATATCTCATTCACTGCCTTCAGTGATTAAAATGTCGTGATGTTTTAAAAAATAATTTAAGCATTCCAAATTCTAAATGATTTGTCAGAGTAATCTACAGTGGGTTCTTACTACACTTAGCTATTTACAGTGAGCAAGTATTTCATTGTGTGTGTGTTAGTGCTTTAACTGGGACTATAGTATAGCAAGAATACCACATTTTCAACTTTCCATCTTTTGTATTAGTTTTTTATTCAAAACTTCCTTGATATTTTCCTAATCAGAGCAACCTTGATAATTTATTAAGTAGGAGCTTAGGGGGCGTCCACTTCGTGCATTTAAACTTAATCAGTGCAGCCATGCTTCTCACATGGTGCAGGACATCCCACATCTGGCCCCAATTTTTAAATTTGTACCACATTGCCATTTCAAAGTCTATATTCATCTAGTCTGCAAGTTTTCCTGGTTCTGAGCTGTACATCTTGGTGCCTGATGTCATCATCTCTTACACCCACAGCCAGTCACTGCCATGTTTGCACAAGCAAATGGAGCAAGGCAAATATGTGAAGGTAAATAGCTATAAACAGCTATAGCTACAGTCTCTAAAGTGACAAGAGCTTGCATAATTTTTGCTTTATCATCATAAGAGAACCATAGCTGGTGTTTCAGACATAAAGGCCATATACAAGTTGCAAGATTACTGGCGTTTCTGGAGTTCTGCTGCATTTTCCCATTTTCTTCATTTTGGATATTTACATACCATTATTTTAGCATAAACATGAACAGCAAAGACTGCCATTCAAGCCCTCAGGTCGTCACAGCAGAGCAGAGGGGGGGAAAAAACACAAAAGATGTCAATGGAGGTCCTCTGGAGAAGACACAGAAGAGGTATTCCACATTGTAGAACAGCTGGTACAAAGAATTCGCCTGGGTCACTGATAGTCGATGTGGACAAATATTTGATTTCTACAATATCTGTGGATGTGACTATACTGTGATCCAGGAGGATATCAGATAATGTGGCATCAATGACTGGGAGAAATAACTTGGTGCTGTTCAGGCTGAAACAAATCAAGCAAAACAGAGTCAACGTGGGTGGTCTCTGCCATGTAGGAAATATCTACAGCAAATCCAGAATAAAACTTTTAGTACCTGCCGAGGAACTTATTTCTCATGTATACTGTCACTTCTCTTCAAGCTCCTAAAGGTATCAGCTACTAAAAGAGTGTGCCCTGTTCGTCAACACTGAGTCATTGACTATAATAAGCTTCAGCAGGGAGATGCCTTGGAACTTCTGTTGAAATGAACATATAAAAAGACTGCATTATTTAATGGCACAGTACTAGGTAACATTATTTAGAAATTCCCCTTAAGAGATCAGCTGTTTAAAAAAAAAAAAAAATGCAGCCAAAGCTATGTCTGTTCTGCTGCCACATTAGGGATTACAAGTAGAGCTGAAGAAGCCAGTCAGAGTATGGATCAGTTTTCAGTGTATCAGATCCAAGATAGAGCTGATCTTCTTTCTACAAGAGCCAGTGGAGAAATAAAGCTTTATGAGAGACTTGTAATGACTGGCTTGTGTTTGCCCCACTCAAATGTTGAGCCTGAACATACTTTCAGCATTGTGACAAAAGTCAAAACTGAGCTGAGACAAAGCCTCAACATTAAAACACTTAACGCTGATTTCTGTTAAAATAAGCGGAAATCGTGAGTGCTTTCAGCACAGTAGCCGAAGGAAGTGTTGGGGTTGGCAAAAAAGCAACCCCAGAGTGCAACAACAGTGAGTGTTTGAACAAATTGACTTTTTATTTTAGTGTCAATAGTGGGTCTACAAAAAACACAGAATCATTTAGTTTCATTGAAACAAATTCCGGGCTATTTGCATGCTTATGTATTTTTTTAATAAAACTGTGTGTTCAATAAAAATTTGATGTCCCCCATTTCAAGGTGTGTTGTCCTTTGTGTAGAGGGTCACTGTCTCTCATTTCAAAGTCCGGGACTTGAGAGGTATGGATACAACTGGTTATACCAAATGGCCTTTGTGGGATTTCTGGGAGTTCAGTAATCTTTTGGGGATTTCTTAAAATCATAGATACTCCTGACAACTACTCCTTGACAGTTCCTGTGTATAGCATCAGTGTACACATTGCTGGGAAATAGTACACATCATATTTTCTGAATAACAGAAAAAATCCCTAAATTTCTTATCTTAGACTATATAGAATAAGGAAGTAGTGGAAGCCCCATTGCTAGTCATTCAAATCTGGACTGGACAAAATATTTGAGAATATACTTTACAAAACAATTGGTATGGGATGAACTAAGCATTGGAATGAGAGCTGAGCAATATAAATTTTCAGATAAATTATAGTTGTGTGAGCACAGGAATTAGAAATGGACAAGATGGCAGTATTTTGATACTGAGTTGGCATGAAGAGTGAATAAGCGTTTGCTTAATATTGAGCATATACTTATCCCTTTAAAAAACTGCACAGTATAATTATGGGCTTCAACTGAAATCTTTTGCAGCACCCTGCAGAATAGGATTCTTCATTCTTTCAACCTATTCAGCAGAAGTATGGCTGTCACATAGAACTGTTTCATAGTCCATTTCATGCAAGTCATTCTGAAGGGTTGGAAGTGGAGAAACAAACACTGTTGTCCACCCTTCTGAACAAATCAGGTCAAGCAATCTCAGAATACAATATCAGTGTTCCTTTGTATAGTAGGAAAGAACAGGTCCCTCCACAGCAAATATTGGTGCAATGCTGTGGCCTGATTTGTGCAGGAGGTCTAACAATCCTTTCTATTCTTTAAAATGTATAAACCCCCTTAATTATAGGTGCCAGAGCTGAGGAAACAATGACATTAACTGAACAACTTGTATATAGCTGCAATGCCATCTCTCTCTGAAGAAAAATGGCTCTTGTAGCTTTATGTTGGTTGACCATTGTTAGAACATCTGTTTCTGCATTAGTGAAATCCTTGCCCCCTTGTGAGTTTGCAAAATGCAAAATCACACAAGGACATTCATGCAGACAAGCAATAGACCATATCTGAACACCTTCTCTTAAGGCAGCATTCTAAAACTATCATATCTAGGTGATGCTCTTCTACTAACTAGTAGTCTCTTAATGACCTTTGGAAAGCTTTGGTAGTAAAATTCTGAACTCCACAGAAGTAGCATCATCTGCATTGGACTATCAGTTTGAATTGTAATTGGATGGCTACATTTTAACAGAAAGAATCACTAAGCTTACCTTTTTATAAACAAGCGCACGCACAAGACATCAGTCTACACCCAATCAGTGATAGCCAATAACAGTCCTAACCCAATAACTATCCAATAATTGTCAAATAAAATACTGTCCTAATCAAGGGATTCCACAAATTGTTAGATTAAATATGTAGTGAGAGTGAGTCATACCAGAAGTTTATGAATATTGATATGCTCATAGGTCAGACAGTATGCTTTGTATTTGTGTAATAGCATCTTACGATAATCTGAAAGTCCAACAATCTAGAGGGTTCAAGATGTTAAAGTTAATAAACACATTTGTTGTCAAACCCTATAACAAGTTGTGAGGTTCAGACACTGTATCATCAGTGAGAGCTAAATCTGTAAACTGTTTAGTGTTGGTGAATGATCAGGTACATCCAGGTAAAACACACTGGCAGTCCTG
Source organism: Natator depressus (assembly GCF_965152275.1). Lineage (NCBI taxonomy): Eukaryota > Metazoa > Chordata > Testudines > Cheloniidae > Natator > Natator depressus. Next base: position 23,160,292 of record NC_134243.1, on the reverse strand, counting down.
GAGAATTTAGTAGATAAATCCTAATGTTTACTTGATTTCAGTGAAATATGAATGGATGACAGTACAGCTGTTGCATCAGAAGACTAGTAGCCAAAAGGCTGAAAGTCTGTCGTACTTAAGTTTATGGCACTACCTCTGTATATAAAAATGAAACTCCTTTTCAGTATTGTGCAAACTTCTAAAGACCAGAACAATTTTTCTTTCTGATCTAGGGGATTTGGCTATATCAAGAACTCATAATTTCTAATCCTGGCTTTGCTGCTGAGTTGCATTGTGACCTTGGGCAAATCACTCAAGCTAAAATTTTCAAAAGTGTCCACTCATTATGGGTACCTCAGTCTTTGGATGCTCGGGTTGAGACAGGAGGGACCTGATTTTCAGTACCTACAGTTTCATCGGATGTCAGCTCATGCTGCAGGTGCTCACTATGTCTGCAAATTTTGTTTTGGGTGTCAAAAGTTGGGTACCCAAAAATAACGGTCAGTTTTGAAAATGGCCTAGACTTCTGTTTCCCTATCACTAACGTGGGAATGCTGAAACCCGGCCTTAAAGGGGTGAAGATTGTTGTGTTCTGTATCTTCCTTCATCATTATTACTCCTGTAGCAAGTAGCAGCACTAAATGACTCTTGCAGTGATGTTGAGGCAAAAAGAATACACAGTGATTGCTATAATACAGACTAGCAGAAAATCTTCCTAAGCAGCTGAAAAGAACTGCCACTCACTGTGCCCTGTCCCTTGTAAAGAGCCACAAAACACTGTGTTTTGGGTAGAAGGAAAAATGGGAGACTGTCCGGTTTTACTAATAGTCATAAGAATGGCCATACTGGGTCAGACCAATGGTCCATCTAGCCCAGTATCCTGTCTTCCGACAATGGCCAGATGCTTCAGAGGGAATGAACAGAAAAGAGCAATTATCAAGTGATCCACCCCATCATCCAGTCCTAGCTTCTAGCAGTCAGAAATTTAGGGACACTCAGAGCAGGGGGTTGCATCCCTGATAATCTTGGCTTATTGCCATTGTGGGATCTTTCCTCCATGGACGTATCTAATTGTTTTTGTAACTCAGTTATACTTTTGTCCTTCACAACATCCCCTGGCAATGAGTTTCGCAAGTTGATTGTGCATTGTATGAAGAAGTACTTCCTTATGTTTGTTTTAAACCTATACGTTTTGTTGGGTGACCTCTGGTTCTTGTACTGTGTGAAGGGGTAAAAAATACTTTTTCTCAACACCATTCATGATTTTATAGACCTCTAACATATCCCCCCTTAGCTGTCTCTTTTCCAAGATGAACACTCCCAGTCTCTGTATTTTTTCCAACTCTAATATGTCTTTTTTGAGATGTGGCAACCAGAACTGCACACAGTATTCAAGGTGTGGACATACCATGGATTTATATAGTGGCATTGTCATATTTTCTGTCTTATCTATCCCTTTCCTAATGGTTCCTAGCATTCTGTTAGCTTTTTTGATTGCTGCTGCATGCTGAGCAGATGTTTTCAGAGAACTGTCCACAATGACACCAAGATCTTTCTTGAGTGGTAACAGCTAATTTAGATCTCATCATTTTGTATATATAGTTGGAATTGTGTTTTCCAGTGTGCATTACTTTGCATTTATCAACACTGGGCAACAAAATGGCAGATGAAATTCAATCACCCAGTTTTGTGACATCCCTTTGTAGCTCTTCACTGTCAGTTTTGGACTTAACTACCTTGCGTAATTTTGTATTATCAATTAACTTTGCTACCTTACTATTTACCCCTTCTTCAGATCATTTACTGCACTGGTCCCAGTACAGATTCTTGGGGGACCTCACTATTTACCTCTCTGCCCTGTGAAAACTGACCTTTTATTACTACCCTTTGTTTCCTATCTATTAACCAGTTACTGATCCATGAAAGGACTTTCCCTCTTATCCCATGACTCCTTACTAGGCTTAAGAATCTTTGGTGAGGGACCTTGTCAAAGGCTTTCTGAAAGTCCAAGTATGTGATATCACCTGGATCACTCTTGTCCACATGTTTGTTGACACCCTCAAAGAATTCTGATAGCTTGGCAAGGCATAATTTCCCTTTAGAAAATCTATGTGGACTTTTCCTCCAACATATTGTGTTCATCTATGTGATTCTGTTCTTTACTATAGTTTCAGCCAATTTCCTGGTACTGAAGTTAGGTTCCTGTAATTACCAGGAACGCCTTTGGAGCCTTTTTTTAAAAAAAATTGGCATTATGTTAGCTCCCCTCCAGTCATCTTGTACAGAAGCTAATTTAAATGATAGCCGTTGGTAATTCTGCAATTTCATATCTGAGTTCCTTCAGAACCCTTGAGTAAATACCATCTGGTCCTGGTGATTTATTACTGTTTAATTTAAAAAAAAAAAAGTTGCTGTTAGTTTTTGTGTCTTTTGCTAGTTGCTCTTCAAATACTTTTGTCCTGCCTAATTATATTTTTACATTTGACTTGCCAGAGTTTATGCGTCTTTGTTTTTTCCTCAGTAGAATTTGACTTCCATTTTTAACGGATGTCTTTTTGTCTCTAACAGCCTCTTTTACTCTGTTGTTTAGCGATGGTGGTATTTTTTGGTCATCTGTTTTTTCTATTTACGGTATACTTTGTGTTTGAGCCTTGATTATGATATTTGTAAAAATTGTTCAGGCAGCTTGCAGGCATTTCACTCCAAGTTCACTGTTTAGATATTTTTCTCATTTAAAAAAGCACAGGCCAAACAAATAATAGTGCTAAATATGTTTCCACATCTTCTGCAGAGACAATAGACTTCCAAGTGATGATGGTGTACCACAAGGACATAGAAAAGTGCTGCATAATAGAATTTGTACACTACATTTCTTGAATAGGGGGTTAAAAATATTTGTTAATTGAGAAGATCAGCTATTATGTACTACTCTGCTATATTCTGACTTGGGAAAGTCTCTCAAACAGCTGGAAAAGCATCTGATGTCAGCATTTGGTTTGATGGATAATATTCCCCAAGGGTAGTGATTTTCCACTGAAGTGCTATACAGGTTTTCAGCCTCACAAAGAGACAGCTGTCTCCTTAGTAAAGCTCTCTTTTTGGCAGGTCATCTTTGAATTTATTGAAGCCAGTATTTACTACTACTTAGCCTATGCGCAGCGTGCCTCAGGGGGGCACGTGACCAGGATTCATCACCTGGAATTTGGTCCACTGGTTGGATCATTAGGTTCCTCGGCTTGGGCCGGGTCGGGTACTGATGGGGAGTGCGACATGAACGCTGATTTGTGCCCCCCAGTATTTACTGAAAATTGGCAATAGCTTTCAAGCATGCATTGGATCACTGACAGTCCATTTTGTTTCACAGATTGATTTTGTGCCTCTTACCAAGTATCTCTACATCCTTCCATCATCCACCTGCCGGTTTAAGTAGCACTTTTCAGTTAGGAGTCGCTTTGCTTCTCAGCTGCAATTGACCTTTAGGTAGCTCTTTGTCAGTGAACTGAATCGACACTAATGTGAGGCACTATTGTGCCTCTCACCCTTTCCCAATCTGCCCTTACCATACTGTCCAACTTGAATTATTTCTGTTATTAAATTTCATTGTCTTGTCTTGTGTTGTAGGTTTTGCAGTAGCCCAGTGTATAAACCAGCACAATCCATCACCGCTTTCATCGCCATCTCCTTCTTCCAGTGGTAGTGGGAGTACTGGACACTGTGATTCAGTTACTGCCAGCTCAACTTCCACTCCTTCTACAGCACAGAGTCCATCAGGTAAATCACTGTTTTAAGTCTTGGCATCCAGGGTGCACACTGGTTTATTTTATAAATGCTTACTGGATTAAATTGTAAGTCGTGTTTCAGACCTCTTTTACTATCCTGGATGTTTTTGCAACACAGATTGTGAAGATCTTTTCAGCTTTCTGGACTGCTTTAGTCTGTGGATACTTTACTATTGTCAGTGTTGATTTGAATGCTGGTTGAAAAATACACCTTTACCTGCTTTCTCTTTGTCTGCTAGCAGGTTGTCTGCTTTAGTTTGTTTTACCTGTAATTATAATACGGCAGATTTATAGCTCATCATCTGATCAGCTGGAGCCCCTGTGAATAAGTGTGAGATTCTACACTCAGTATAACTTTACGCAGCTGAATGGTTTTGTTCACGTACCACTTTTACAACTTTTTGTGGTTGTGCCTTTTATTTTTAAAAATAAAATGACTCACTTTTGTATATTTAAATCTGACAGTTATGTTTGTATGGTATCTATAGGGCAAACATGATATATTTCAGCACATGTATATAGGTTGTTATATGGTAAAAGTTGGGCCATGATTAATGTGGCCTTTTGGTTAAACAGGCATTTGAGGAGTCTCAAATTCATGCATTCCACTGGTGGAGAGGAAGTTGGCACGTATGCTAACTGACAATAGTAACTTGCTTTCAAAGGTTTTACACAGCAAACCACAGTGGTGTCATTGTGTAAAAGTGCTTAATGTGAATATTTACAATGAGATTCCTTTTTGCAATCCCAATTGGGACTCCCTTTTCCATTCTTCCTTTATTTGTGAAGTATTTGTAGAACATCCCATACTGGCATTTATCCTCAACATTCATTACATCAATCCTTTCATTGACATATGAGAGTCAGGGAGCTGCTAAGACACAGAGCTGGGGGCAAGGCAGGAAAGTTATTCTGCAGCAGATTCTCCTTGAAATGCTTCCACTGTGCACCTGCTCCACTCTGACCAGTTTTGGTTTTGACAATTGAGGTGACTGTTTTTAAAAATAATCAAGTTGGGCAGCCATTCCCAGGCTTGAAATATGGATAGTCACCTGCAATTCTGATTACCATTCTGAGTGGCCATTTCATTTTCTGATCATAACTTGTAGGCATTCAGTTGTTTGCATCCTTGGGGAGCCTGAGAGAGACCTGTTTAAATTTATTGCAGGGGGCTGTGTTCTAAAAATGGGATTTTTGATGGTTATGACAAGCATTCCATGATCCACACTTATGAAATTCTAAACCAATTAGTAAATGCTAAAAAATGTGGTAACATCAACCTTATATCAACATTTCAGAGGTAGAATGAGTTAAGTTGCATGAATTACTATGTACTCCAGTACCAATAAAGTGGCATTAAAAAATCGTCAGCAAGTATATAACTTTGTAAAAGATAATATGTTGTGTGTTTACATAGCTACTCAGTCGTGAGGTACAGACCCAGCATACTTACCCTAAGACACATCTTAAATGTTGCTTAATTTTTCAGTGTCTGATTGTCCTTAATTACCACCTTATCAGAAAGTGAAGGTCCATTCAACTATCACTCTCTAAAGAAATGGACACCAGAAAAAAGCCTAGTTTTGAAATGACTAGTTTTGACTAAAATCACTTCTCAAGCTTCTGCGTATTTATAAAATACCGTTTAGTGTTTTTATCAAAATCCAAGAGGCTCTCTGTCACAAATAAAATCTCTGGGAAAATGCATGAATTCTCATACATTTAACTGATTGGACTCCACTCTGTCAAGAAGGGAAGTGAGTTAGAGTCTAAGATCCCTTCTGAAAATGCCTGCTGCCAGCCATTATCCAAGAAGCTGTAAACTCCATTATCTCTGATGATCATGACCTTTGTAGTCACCTGGGGAGTGATGCTGTCTCTAAGGTCGCCAGGATCCAAAGCACTTAGGGCTTTAAGGTCATAATCAAAACATAAACTTTACCAAGAAACAACCTGGCGATCAGTACAGATCACATAGCACAGGTGATTATTCTCCCAGCTAGAAGTGCCACTTAAGTGGGCTACAGCATCCTACATCATTTTAAGATTGAGTGTAACCCCGTATAGAGCAGCCTGCAGGTGTAACCCCGTGTAGAGCACCCTACGGTCATCCTAAATGGAGGTTAAGGCATACACTTTGAAAAGTCCTCATCTGAAAGACTGAGGACATAACCTTCTTGTCAGAGATGAAAATACTCTACCATTAGTCACAAAAAATCACTGCCTGTCATAATCCTTTTCCTCACCTCTATCTACAACATATAGAGATACATTGCAGCACCATTTTGAAATAAAACAAAATATGAAAGTCAAAGTGCTAAACTAAAACTCGTCTCTTGCTCCAAGTTTTGAAATGACCTTGTAGACATTTATCATTTTTTAGTATTACAGTCCTTGTTCACTGGTGATCGCTGAAATCGGATCTGTCAAAAGAGAGAGAAGTATGTGGGGACTGAGGGAATGAAAAGATGGTAGGATTTTCAAAAGCTCCAGTCTGAAATAGCTTCATATGCAAGATAGATAGGAAACATATGCTTATATAGCTGAGGAGAATGCGACCCTAAAACTCCATCTAATATCTATATGCTGTACTTGAATCTTTAGTGTGATCATGAGCTGGCATAAGTAAACATGCAATCTGACTTTTGTCAGTGGTGGCTGAGAAAAAAATGAGAACCATACATTAATTTTTGTTACACATATTACAGTAGTGCCCAGAGGCCCCGTTGTGCTGTATGCTGTACAGACAAAAAGAGAAGACCCAAAGAGCCTGCAAGTTAGGTCTTCTACCACTATCAGAAGGAATCCTTCTACAGCAAGACAAAGCATTCTTCATTCATATAGCACTTCCTTATTTTATACTATTAAATAATGGTTTCTGGTTACACATGGTCACCCCAAACTCAAGTATCTGAATTCATGCCTTGAGTCATATTACTTATTTCAGGCGGATGTCTTTTATTTGTGAGCAGCCATGACATCCACGAACAATTCAGTTAATCAAAAGCAGATATTTCCCTATGTAATAATATGGAAAAATTATAGTGTATAGCGAATGCCATAGTTCACAATCTTCCAAAATCTATTCATTGAGTATGCTGTTTCAGTAAACTTTTATTTATTTAAATCCTGTAATTTAAAGTGCTCAGTCAGGTGAGGCTTTTTATTGTTGACTAGAGATATCAGAGTAAGGTTTTGAAATGTTTGTTTTTCAGTTTCAAGATGGGTGAGGTAATATCTTTTAGTGGACCAACTTCTGTTGGTAAGAGAGACAAACTTTCGAGCCAAACAGCGCTCTTCTTCAGGCTGAAAAACTTGCTTCTCTAACCAACAGAAGTTGATGCAATAAAAGATATTACCTCACCCACCTCATGTCTCTAATATCCTGGAACCGACATGGTTACAACTACACTGTTTTTCAGTGTCTGCACTTTGAAATTCTGCTAAATCACTTAGATTGAGTGAGCTACCCACGCTAAACGTAACCCATGTTCTGATTAGTTCACAGGTACAGCTTTAAAATTCTACTGTTCTGCAGGAAGAAATCCTTAATTAAAAAAAAATAACAACAAAAAACAGGATCTCACTGTGTTTCACTGAATAATCGGATCTGTCAAAAGAGAGAAGTATGTGGGGACTGAGGGAATGAAAAGATGGTAGGATTTTCAAAAGCTCCTCTCTGCAGATGCTGCCCCTGCAGCTCCCATTGGCCACAGTTCCCGGCCAATGGAAGCTGCGGGGATGGCTTTTGGGGCGGGGGCAGAGTGCGGAGTCCCCTGGCCGCCCCTACGCCTAGGACCGCAGGAGGGACATGCCGCTGCTTCCAGAAGTCACAGCACATGCGGAGCGGGGCAAGCCCATGACCCCTCTCCCTGGCGGGAGTTCAAGGACCAGATTAAAACATCTGGAGGGTCAGATGTGGCCCCCAGGCTGTAGTTTGCCCACCCCTGGGTTAAATGTAACTCTTGCAATATCTCTGATTGTTCCTTAGAAGTGAAAAAGCAGAAGTTGTTGTGTACTGGAAGAAAGGAAATTCCCGAGAGGGAAAGAGCAAACAATACAGTCCAAACAAGTCACGTGCATTGCTAGCAGGTTTTTTACTTGTTATACTTGTGATCTTCCATGAAGTAACATGCCCATGTGAACAGTTGCTGTGTATAAGATGAAAACATTCTCCTGGTAGTCATACCTTCATCATTATGCCTTTTGAGCTTACAATGTAGCCCTTTTGCTGTCAGTAACTGAAAATTGTATTATTAAATGTGCTTATGTATGTATAGTAAATGGAATAGGGACGCTTTATACTTGTGTAGAATTCATATACTAGCCTACAGTATATATTCATTGTTACACCATATTTTACTGAGTATTTTTAAAACTGTCAAGTCATAAAATGCAGCTGATTTGATCTTCCTTTTAGAAAATATTTAAGGGATGATAACAGGACCTGGAGATATATAACCCAGCACTAAGTAATGAGTGTTTGGGATTTCAGGAGGTTTTTTCCTTCTTGTGTACCACTTACAGCATACTGCGCTCTTAGTTGGGGCAGAAGTTGCTTTGGAAGTGAATGGATTAAAATGGAAAGGATAGTCCTTTGTTGCTGAGTTAGAGTAATTTGCATTCTGATTTGTAGAGAATATATATTCCAAAATTCTGCGCACTGGGATCCTGTAAAAAAGCAATCAGGCCATCTTGCTGACACCTCCTCTGTCCCTTCCATTTGTGATTCAAGTAACGTAACTGTTGTGGTGTTTCATTCTGTTATGCTAGTAATCCTCTCTGTTAACTAGGTACAAAAATACTTTTGTTTAACTAAAGTTTCTTTTCTAGAACCCTACCTATGTGCTAAGCAGACTTTCTCTTTTCTTAACTGCTGGTTTTCACTAGATATATCTCTCTAAAATACTGCCCTTGGCTTTGTTACAATCCAAGTGCAATATTTCAGTTATATGTCTTTAAGTAGAAATATTGGATTGTCCAAAATATTATCCTTTTGGAAAAATAGCACATGCTATCCTATAATTTATTGCCAATGAGGGATCGGAATATTACTACCACACCAACATTTCTAAAAGATTGGTTCTGTTTAATATTTTTAATGTGTCTGGCCAGATTACAGTGCAAAAGCCTACCAATCCTGCCTCCATGTGACTTCAGTGGGAGTTCAGCTGGTGTCAGAATTGCAGGATCTGGCCCTAAATACCATAAGTAAATCTCCAGATATGTAGGTAACAAAATAACATGATTTTAATTGGTTTGTAAGGAACACTAAATACACACACACACTACCTTCAGAAGTATTTTCCTAACTTACAAGACTCTTGATGTGACTTAAGATACCACTCAGAATACCCGCAGTTATGAATAAGTCCCTGTCACTTATACTTGTTGATACTCTAATATTTATCCTTTGTGTCCATTCCAGTTTCCCTTCTGTTTCATTGTGAAAGCCTTTGTATGATATATCACTGTGTTTTCCTCTAGTAAGGTCTGGCAGGAAAGGACGACGGCGGGTGTTTAGTCTGTCGGAGGCTGACAGTCACGGTGGACACTGGGTTTAGGTCTTCAAGCAGCAGCTGCAACCGCAACTCGTGCAAAATCAATGCAGGCAGGTTCCTCCATAAGATTTCAAAAGGCCACAACGTTTAATAGAGCATAGCCATTATCTATTTCCATACTAACAGAATGACTATCTACTATTATATGCATGAGATATAGAACTTAAAATAGCATCCACCTGTATCTAGTTAAGAGCATCATTCATAGATCTAGCAATTGACTTCTAAAAGGTTTTAACTGGTGGCTTCTCATGTTGATTATTCTTGGTTATCTTGCTAAAAGAATTAAAACTCCTCTCCTTGCCTGGAAAAGGTATGTCAAGTCCCAGCTTTCAAATAGCCATGTCTTCTCTTGAACAGGGGCAGCTATGGCTCCAGTGGAATTCAGTAAGCAGGGGTTTCTAAATTGGCATGAATGCAGACAGCTAGCCAGTCCAGCCACAGGATCTCTAGCCTGTAATTCAGGTGAAAGAGAAACTTTCAGCTAAAGACTGTCCAGGATTTGACCAGTCATATTTTCTATTCCTACAAAAATCCTCATAATCTAGTCAGATGTTGTTATGGAATTATTTTTTCTGGCTTTGCTTCAACCAGGCAATTTAATATTGGATATGAGAAAGTGGGAAAATTAGCCTCAGGACATTACTGAAATTTACAAAGTAGTAACTGTGTTTACTAGGATCAGATTAGTCTCTTTTTGTATTCTTTATAGTAATGGCATGAAAATAGAAAAATATTGCCAGTTTTGTTGGATGATATATAAACAACTTCCCTTATTTTTTTTTGTAGATTTATTAATACTCTTCTCACTTAGTTTCCTAGTTGTGTTTTAATTGTTTATTTTTTATCCTATTGTAGGTTTACTGCATGATTTAATTAAGAGACTTTCCTTTAGACCATTTCTGATTTTTTTTCTTCCTCTGCTCCTTTCTGCCTCCTTTTTCCAAATTACCCCACTTAACACTTCCATTTTTGTAAAGTTAATCTAGGCATTATCCTGCAACTGCTGAGCAAATCATGGGGGTGCTGTGCACCCTCACTTGTCACTGAAGCTAGTCGGAGTTAAGGGCACTCAACACCTTGTGGGATCTAGCCCTTATTTTGCAAACTCTAATCAGAAATTACTTAACTGTGTACAAAAAAAGTTTACCCAATATTTTTTCAAATGTTAATTTCCCACATCAGCTGGCACTCTCTCGTTCCTAGGAGTTACTGCACACCCCAGGAACTAGAGGACTAGTTAAGATAAAAAGAAACCCCTTCACCCTTTTTGTGCAAAAGTCAAATGGAACTGCCACATTTGGGAAAACTCTGACTAATATCTTAGAGGTGGAAGTGCCAGAATAACATGGGAGGATTCTATTCTCTCAAGATACCATCTGCTTTGTTACTCTATCTCTTGTGTCTCAGTGCCTCATTGATTTGATGGAGGCTTGAGATCCAGGAGTGAGATCCTATGAGATATCTCCAAAGAAGCAGAATATTCCCTCTTTAGGGCATTTTCCACTGGGCTTGGGGCAGGAATTCCCACAGCTCTTGAGAGTATGTATTCTTGCCAAATGTCCAGCCCATGTCATAGACTCCAGAGTTTTGGATCAGCTATAAAGAGGCGGTCAAACCTTCAGATGCTTCTCGGAACTGAACTCAAACGCCAAACATTTTGTAGTTGGTGACTAATATCTTCTCTCACTGATAGAATGATACTGAAGGACAGTAGCTCAGTTAACACCTCTAGAGGCTGCCCATAAAAAACCTTTTGCATCAAGGTGATACTTTGATATCCACCATAAACTCCTTGTATAGTACACATTTTCTATGTCAATTGGTCCCCTTGCTCTGTTCCCTTGGATCCTTATTAACTTGGTTGCCTGATAACTTAAGATCATGTGATTTTTTTTCCTAGACTTTAAAATATTTTATACCTCGTAAGGAGGAGTGTTTTAAATTAGACATAGATCTTACCTTTTAAATTGATGTAAGTTACCGACATCCATTAGAGAAATCAGAAACTTTTGTCATGCTAGTACTAGTTACCCCTATGCTGACGTTCATTGTCTGCACCTACTGGGGCTATATTTTCACTAATCCATCATTAGCATTGGCAGGTGCCCTGCTGGGATGCAGCAAATTTGTCACCGCTACTCTTAAATATAGCAATACAGTAAAGGAAATGAAGTTCAGGGAGCTACTAATGGGTTATGGAAAGTAGATGATGAAAGAAAAATTACAGCCATTAATAATACATATAACTTAGAGAAAAAATACAGTACAGAAGATCTCTATTTCTGTACTTTCTATTTATAAATTCTACAGCTGAAATATTTCAAGGGCAAGTTGAATTTGTTCTGCTGATATTTATGGTGCCATTTTCTAATCATTCCTCTGAGGTTGTTTTACAGTGTGTTGAATAGAAAATTGCATTTGTTTGGCCCTGGATATGTCCTACAGATAAATATTTTTCAACCATTTATTTTTCCTGATATATAAAAAGTGGGAGACATTTTAGCATTCATTTAGGTATTTTATAGGACTGGAACAGCACAGTGCAGTAAAATTTAAAAAAAAACTTTGTCCTCTGTTTGCTTGTTTAAATCCATAGGATTTTAAAAAAGCATTTAGGATTATACCAAAATTTCTATGTAAGGGAAAATGGCTATAATTAAAGCAGTCAGGCATAGAACTAAAATGTAACAGATTTTTGAAGAGCTGCAGTAGAAATACTTCATATTTGTGTCCATTGATAAACTACATTTACCCAAATTACTAATGTGTCTGAATAATACATTTTAGTGAGTGTTCTCACGATATTCAAAAGCCCAGATTGGGGTAAAAAATAATGGAAATTTAAAATTTGTTTAGTCATGGACCTTATGTTTTTTTTTAAACTATCATAATAAGTACTGCGGACATTTAAACAACTGCACTAGTAAAAAAAGACTTACTGGTTGGACTTTGTTTAAATGTTAGTAATTGCCTTTGAATTCAGAGAAATAAAAATTCATGTTCAACTGTAGCTCACGAAAGCTTATGCTCAAATAAATTGGTTAGTCTCTAAGGTGCCACAAGTACTCCTTTTCTTTTTGCGGATACAGACTAACACGGCTGCTACTCTGAAACATTTTCTTAGCAATTCTTCGTCTTTCATGCAAGTCTTACATCGTTTCCTCTAATATCGTTTACCACATTCTCCCCAAAGTTTTTTTTCACGGCTACTAAGAAAAATCTGCAGGGTTATTTTGCATCAGCACTGTCTTTCAAAAGGCAGTTAGTGGTGACACTTGAAAAAAAGTGAGAGTCAAGATTTTGCTACAATTTATAAATCTTGTTTTCTTTAAATAAAAAAAAAAAGGCAAGAAGCTGTAGCCCACAGACTGTCAGCAAAAGTGAAATGAAGTGGTTTCTGAAGTGAAAATATACATTTGTTTGGAGTCTTGTTAGCAGAAAGATGAGAATTTTACAATGGAAGGGATAAAAACCATGTCTCTCACCCACACCCAAACCACTCATTTTCTCTCTCTCTTGGGTGACCATTCTTATCTCTTCATTCCATTCTAAGCTCTTATTGTTTTTTTCTTGTGTTTTGCCTTAAGTTTACATTTTCTGTTCTTACAGGATTAACTGGAATTCATATTGAAACTGAAATGTCTTTAAACGTCATTCTGGAGTTAAAACAAAAAAACAAAAAAAAAACAGTCCTCTTTCTTTCTACTCGCTAGAATGCCTTGTAGAATTTTCTGCAGACTGCAGAATTTTCTTGTGCGCTTAGACGTGCTGTCTCTGAAATGAAGAGCCATGTAAATAGTCTGGTAGCTGGTTATCTGTGTTACTCCATTTGTGTTAGTTACTGTAATCTGAAATGATGCATATTGGCCCGACCTGGGAGACTTTCTAATATAGGACAAAATTTATAAGCCAATTGGGGGTTTTTCACCTCTGAAATATCCATTGAAGCCAAATTAGCAATTTTTCCATCACTTATTTAGGATTTTTAAGAAAGAGGTGAAAAGGAATGTTGTTAAAATGCTTCTCATTATGTGTAATTGTTTCTAGCCACCTTCATTTTGTTTGCTCAGTGCTGCCTCAGTGAGCAAACAAAAGTGCAAGAGGAATAAACAGTCCTGTGTATCTGCATTAATCGAACAGTTCTGTAGAATTATTCTCCTTCCTATTCTCCCATGGTTGAATTGATGTAAGTTACCATTTGTTTGTTTCACAGCTTCTTTAGAACCAGGTTGCTTCATGGGAAATGAATTCTACAGTTTTCTGTTTCCAGAGAACTTCCTGATGTGGGTTTATGTTGGTTGCTCTAATCTATGCTAAATTCTAGAAAAGCTTTTTTCACTACTCTCCTCCACTTCATCCCACCAGAAATAATAGTGATGTCACACTGTCACATTTCAAATGAATTACTTACACATAGAGTATTTAATAGCTGTCAATTCAAAAAGCTTACAGCTGGCATTTCACATCTCTACTAAATATTTCCTGTATTTCATTATTTACATGATCACAGGGTACATGTGTAAACATACTGCTTCACAGATCTTTGGTTTCCTCCTGAGTTTAAGTAATAAGTAAAGAGCTTTATACTGTTGGTGTTTGTCATGTGGATTGAGCACAACTGAAATGCTAACTGCTGCCTAATGTTTTCTTTAGTAGGTGACTCTTCAGCTCTTGAACAGCCTCCCATGACCTTTTCCAGTCAGGTGATGTTGGTTGATGAAACCTCTTCAGCTGCCTCAAAATCTGGCAAGAACTCTGTAAAGAACCCTGAAGTAGAAACAGCTAACCTATCCCCTAGCCTGATTCCTGCACAACAGCCCACAATATCTCTAATCTCCGATGACAATACAGATGCACTGAGCGTAGAGTCACTTACACTGGTCCCACCGATTGATCCACACAGCATTCATACTTTCAGCTGCATTCCTCAGTCTTCCTTGCCATCTGAAGTTTGCAGAGTGACAGAGGGAGAGGGCTCCGATCAGAGTCAACAAGCAGACTATGATGAACAGTGAAGAAAATGCAACTGACTGCTCTGTATTTTCTTTAAGTGAGGTGATGGGGGCATTAATAAAGCCACAAATGCCAGTTGGCTCACAAGAAAGAGGCCAATTACTCAGTAACTCAACATATGGGCAATTCTTTAAAATAAACATTATACGTTCAGCATTTTTGAAGGAAATCTCTACTGTAATATGGGAAAGTGAAGAAGCTTTGTTGGGCTACCTTGGCTTCATGATGATTTACTTCTCCAAATATGGAGAGACAGCATTTGCCAGAAAAAGGAAATATTTTAGGATATTATAGTACAGAGATGCTGTTTCCATTTGAAACAGTTTTTCTATTCTGTCAGTCTTATTCAGCTTTTAGAGGTATGGCATAAAAACAGACTTGGCCACTTTCAGTATTGTATTCATAGGATTGTAAGCTTTAATATTGTATCCTCTGTGTAATATTTATTTCAATGTTCAACATAAATATCGAGCAAAGATTTTTTTTATTAAAATGAATTGAACCCCTGATATAAAAATCAAAGGCTTATTCAGGTTAATATAAGACTGTTTTTTGAGAAGCATGTTATGTAGTTTTTTGCATAACCAACTACAGAGGAATGTGAAGTATTTTAAGAGACTGTGATTGCTTTCGTCTGTTCACTTCTGACAGAGGCAAATTGTGACATCTGAGGAATGGCAAAATCCCTTCTGCAGAAGGACACTGTCTCTTCTTTAGAAACAGCCACAAGAACTTGTGCTGCATACAAGTTTCCATCTCCAGTGTAGCCAGGAAGCCACCTTACCCAGCTGATGATATCTCACTTCAGAAGGATGAAACTCAAAAGGGAATATACTGATTTTTCTATATGGAACCGGCTAATCCTGATGTTAACCAGATTAAATTTCTCAGTGAATGTGAATCTGATCTGAAGCCTATCTGACCTGTAGGTCCTGGTACATAGAAGATAGAAATTAAAGAGAAAGCATAAAACTTGGCAGAAGTTTGGCATGTTCTTTGCTGAATTGATTCATACCTTAACATGAATAGAATTTAACCACTCTCAAATAAATCTGCAGTGCATTCATTTCAAGTGGTGATAAAACTAGCAGGGAATAATTATTTCTGCATAGATGATGGTGTAAAGTATTTCCTGGTTCTCAAAAATTAACCTACACTTGTTTTTGCTTCTGTTTTGATTTTAGTTAGCAACAGAGCTTATTATCAGATTCTGTTCTTGTTGAAATCAGTGAGAATTTGCCATTGCATTCAATAGTAACAAACCTGGACTCCAGTCTTGTGTAGGATTAATTTGAAAAGTGTGTACCTATCTTCCATTCGCCCTGCCATGGTTACACGATTGTTTGGCTCTCAATAAGGGAATACTTGAGCAGGATGTTTTAAAGGTTGTATTTTTATATTTGACACCCCACTGACTTTCGGTCTAACTTTGCTGCTTGCTTTTTCAGGCTTGGTCCTTTGTGAAGCAACTTACCCTTAGCAAAATACACACACACCACAATGTTAGTGGTGGTGGTAGAGCCACTAAGTGTTTGTTCCTATGTTCAGAATTGACTGATTCAGATCTGTTACACTGTCTGATTCCTGTGGACTTCAGCAGGCGTTTAATCAGTCTGAGGGTCTGATCCTGCAAATGCGATGACCCCAAACCTCACATGAAGTCAGAGAGTTAGGGGTCCTCAGCACCATTCAGGCGGTGCTTAGCAACTTGTGGAACCAAACTCAGATCAGAATTTGGCCTTCGGGTGGAATGGGAGCCCATATTTCTTTTGGACCATTCTTAGACATGGTAGTCAAAAGACCATCTCAAAAATTATTACCTGCTTATTTCAAAAATCTTCTTTTGTGTTAGATGTGACATTTCGCTTGACCTAGATCAGAGAAAATGCCATATTGCAAACCTAATTGTTCTAAATAATATTACTTTTAAATGGAAATTTGGGGTCTTTGTTAAAAGAAACATATTTACCTAATTTAAAATTACATTCTAGTTCAATTAAGTCAACAGGCACAAAATAGGCCAGTTAGCACGCAATGCACCTTCTTACCTCTAAGCCATAATGTGCACCAAGAGATGGGACAAAGGAATTTTTTTTAATAAGCTTACAGAAAAGTAAGATTTGAAAGGAAATTGTCTTAGTCTCTGCTTCCAGGTACATTGTGGTCGCTTTAAAAGCCAACAATCTACTTGAATTGTCTGCTGGAAGCTTTAAAGGGAAGAGGAGGGTGAAAACATATATTGAAAAAGAGAAAATAGAAATAAATGACTAAACAGTTACGACGTTCAAACAATTGCTCAGACTTGTTTGTTTCTAACCTTAAAACATATATAAGAATTGACAGTGCCTTAATGCTGCATTAAGGAGAGTTCACCATATAAAACCCCTATAGATACTGAAATGTATCTTCTGGAAATCTTTGCTCTGTTTACAAATATAGTGTATTGCTCATCTGCTGCCCTTCGAAAAATATCGTGCCTGTCACTTACCAGAGCAGCTCAAGAGCTGGCTCCCTTCCGCTGTAAAAGGGAGGTACAAACAAGAGAGCATTAGCTCAGCAGCCACCTTTTTCGTCTTCTTTTTTTTTTTTTTTTGAAACCAGAATTGATTGAATCGGTGTGTTCTCAGTATTGTCTGAACCAAATCCTCACTGTTCTCCAAACATACTGGTCAATCTTAAGGCTCGGTATTTTCAGGGGCAATTCTGTGGGGTCTGTAAAGAGGATCATTATAAAAAATAACATGTAGAAATGGACCAGAACATAACACTGGATTTGAACTCACTCAAACGTTGTGAGGAGATGCTACGGTCTGGGTGTGAATTTTGGGGTTTGTTCCCATCCTTGAACCATGTGTTCTCATGGTTCTTGCTGAATGCTAACTGGATAAACCCCCTCCAATTCCTTCCTGTGAGACGAGACCAGCAAAGAAGTCAGTGGTATGCTGAATGTGACTTTGGCAGTTTCTTAGTCTATTCTTCTCACATGTATTTTATCAAATCTGTACCAAGATGCGATAGTTCACATGGGCTGTTGGATCTCGCCTCACCTTTGCTCTGCCCCCATCACACTGATGGTTTTAGTTTTCAATGAACTGTAAGAGTAGAACCTAGATTTTCAATCTAACAGAGTAACTGCAACATACACTTAAGTAACCTGGTGTAGGAAAAATATCTAAAGATACGAGGCTTGATTCTGATCTCCCCTTCACCGGAGTAAATCAGGAATAATTCTTCCAGAATCAGTGGAGTTATGTGGGTATAAAACTGGTTTGAAGCCTCATTCACTTTCCTGAGGCTTTTTAAAATTTAAATTTAGGAAATTGTATTTTTGGTTTCCTTTTTAGGATTCTGTGGATTAACCATGCTCAGTCGAAATGTTGTCATTGTGCTAATATACAAATAAAGGGCCCATAATTTGAGAGAGTAATTGCCTTGGTCCCACAGAAAGGGATGAGTGCACACACATTCTCCATTGCTAATTGGTGGTAGTTTAAAATTCAGATTGGATGAGTTATTGTATGTTTTATTAACAAACTGCTGACTACGCAAGGAAATAGTGCATTTTGTTCCTTAAATTTGGCAGAGGGTTGTAAATACAGAATTAACTGGGTAAAGGAGTTCTTCAGCATTCCTCATGACCTTTAGTTCAAGGAGTTCTAAACTTTGTTCAGTTGAGGGCTTTGTTAACAAAAGGTGAGAGGATCTGTTCTTCCATCACCTGTATGGAATTAGTGCAAGTAATTTCACATTCTGGACTGTTGTCATTAAAGATATGCCTGATGCCCAGACCAGAATTCCAGATCAGGGAAGAGTCAAATCTGGATCCCTGGTCACAATTTAGGCCCATCCGTAGTGAGCCTCATAAATCCCTTGCACATCAGTGAAAGTCGAAATAATGTTCCTGTGTGGATTTTAGTTCTAAAGTTTCATTGCTATCTTATGCGTGCAAAGTTTTAAAAGATATTGAAAGTTAAAATGGTTTAGCTATAGTAAAATGAGCAGCAGCCAGCAGGTTTTAAGTTGTGATATTTCTAATTAAGCAATAAGACATGGGTAGCTGTAATTTCTATACTGTTATGATAAGTGGCCTTGGATGATTATTTTAACCACTCTAGATATGTAATAATCACCCTGTAATTGAGTGTCATTTTTCTAAATGGAAATGGATTTTATTAGTAAAATAAGGGAAACCCATCAGGTCAAATGTATCCAGATTTCTGAAGCCAATCATAAAATTCAACAACGTATCTGTTTGCCATACGCTGTGTTTAATGTGTTCTTTTTTATCTCACATGTTGCTGTGCCTGTATTTGCTCTTATGGGTACATAACTAAAAAATAACCTGCTTAATATTCACTATGCTAATAATCACTGCTTCTCCACAAAACAACCAGTCGTCTTACTTCGCTTCTGAACAAATTTTAATAAGGTGAGTGCTGTTAGCTGAAAATTTTATTGGACAGCTACTACCTGGAGAACTAAACCTATTAACTAAATGCCAAAACAAAAGATTTGGGAAGGGAGAGGGAGGCATCATGCTGTGGTGAGAAATCTGCCTTCCACCTCCAGCTACTTGGAAGGGAGAGGCTGCTGGGCTTTTTACTGGGGTGCTGCCTTTGATCCTTTTCTTTCTGGCTACTTCATGTGATATATTTAAAACTCCCTTCCCATCCTATACTCTCCTCTGGTTGCTAGAAAGGCGTTTTCTCTTCCACACAGATGCAAAGCTCCACTACCCTGTCACCACCACCACCACCATATTGCCGGTCACTATACTCCCTTAACCAAGTCTTCTTTTCTGCATGGTCCTCTCAAAGAGTAGCTTCACTGCTTGCCTCTGCTGTTGTTCAGAGCTTTCCCAAGCATCAGCGGGATGAAATTGAAATTCTTGTCAGTCCTACTGCTTCCCTCAGGCTTCTGAACAACCCCAGTGAACCTGAGCAGAATTTTGTTAATTTCACTTTGCTGCTGCGCAGAAAACCTCTGAGCATCAACAGAGGCACTGGAAAGACAGTATTGCACTGGGTCAAATTCAGAAGGTTCTCTTCACACAATAAGGGCCAGAAATGTAATGTTTTTATAATAGAGGTTTAGATTCTATACAACTATTGCTGTCTTCGGCTCCCCAAAGTTTGTTCAAGCCCTATAGATTGCTAAAATTGTATTCCTTTTACAAAATATTCTATAAGATGTTGCTCAGTACTTTTACGAGTATATTACAAATTTAACACTAAATTGCACTTGTCAAAATAATAGTACATTTTGGAGGCAGTCGCCCTTTTTATTGTATTTGATTACTTGGTAATTTGCAGAATTCAGTCATCAATAATGGGTCATCCAGTCATTAGTGTGAATTAAAGTGCTACTATATTGGATTAGAAATTTCTGTAGATAACTATTCATTGTTTATTTTTTAATCATTGTGGTGACTGGGTAGTATGTATATTTCACATACACAAGAGGTGAGTCTTCTTGATGTAATGAAGTAACATAGCTTAATGAATAGTAATATTTAATGGCATTTATTTAATTCAAATTGTTTTCTGAAGAAAATGATACAGAGCCAGAGGTAAATAAGGTACAGGTACTGTGTTCCCAGTATTAGTTTAAAATAAGCTGTCAGACATTGTGTATGATTCTCTTGGCCATTGGCTTAGTCCTTTATACCAGTGAAAATATTCTGATTTGGTTGCGTATTCCTCTCTGGTGTAAATGACTACCCCAGGGCTGAGACAGAGGAAAACCTGGCCCATGTGTTAATGTTTATTACCCGATAAGTGGATGTAAGGACTACGTGCAGTTGAAAATGTTATAGTGTACATGAAGCTAATTTAAGAGGGGGCGGGAATTGCAAATGATTTCAGTTTTGCAAACTAGAGATGATTTACCAGAGCCCTAAAAGTCTGGCTTTGCCCTGTATAAACACTAAGTAGTAATCTGTTAAACCATTGTAACTTCAGGGAGCCCAGTTGTCAGCCTCTCCACCTGCAAATATGTTTCTTTTGTTGTTTGAGCTATTGAACTTTGTTGCAAACATTTTGCTTCATTTTAAATTGCTTTGAAAGTTCAGTTCTGTTTTAGGCACAAAGGGGGAAACAAACCTATTTTTTTTACGTAAGTGAATGTATTCAGGCATTGTGCAGTACATAATCGCTCTGAGCAGGAAGGACTGTCTTCTTATGAAATATATTTGAATAATCTTGTGTCTGAGATGTACTTGATTTACAAAAAAATCCAAACACAGGGTGGATTTAATTCTGAAATGTCTTTTCTACATGCAATAAGTATAAACTATTTAACACAGATTGTATGAGACATTCAGTGTAAATGTGACAGTACATTATGTTCATTTAAATTGAAGGAAAATGTAAATAGATGTCTGGGGGAGGGGGAAAATTTGTGTACATTTCTGAAACCTTACAGACTTCTTCTACAGAAGGGTGAATTTTCTGGCAGGAATCGTGTTTCGCTGGGTGTTGAACACCTGGACAGGCATGAATAATGGAATTTTCTTTGTAAATAGAACTTTGCAATAAAAATGGTGTTACTGAGAACCTGTCATCTTCTGTTGCTGGGTTTGTTACGTGCAAGCACATACAGTAACCGTGCACAGCAGCACTATTACCTCACTCTCAGTAGTTTGCTTTAATTAATAGGAACAAATTTGTGTGGGTTTGGTTTGGGAACCCTCCAGTTAAAAATGGAGTTAACAGGAAAGCAGCCAGCAAAGACGGTGGGAGGTAGCAGTTAAGGGATATAGAGCAAGGGACAAGGAGGATGGCTGGGCCATAGTTGAAGTAGCTGTCACTAAAAGGCAGCAATCGCTTTCAGTTTGAAAATGCCCTTTTTGGCTGTCGGATGTGATTTCTTCCCAGCTCCACCCCTGCACTCCCACGGTGTAAAGTGCCAAACCTTTCAACTGAGGTTATTAGGTGCATTCCTGTTATTTAGCCACTTCATCTCCAGGGATGAATTAGTGACCATACTGTCCTTGCAAAGCATTCTTTTTCAAGCTAGGTATTCCTCCAGGAGAAGAGTCTGAGAAGAGAAGAAATTGAATTACATTGTACCATGAAATAAGCAAACTGTATAATAACTAGGTAAGAGAAAATGGCCCACAACTATGGGAAGCAGGTTGAGGACCACAAAAGAAAAGAAATCAGTGAGTTTATTTAAACCTGCAACAGAATTAAATGAATTTTACATTTCATAATGGGAACTTGACTAGGTAGGTATTGTGGGTATAATTGTGAGGTGCCCCTCCCCATTTTAAGTTGCTCTCTGTGGCTTGCATCTCCTCCCCACTCCTCAAAAACACACCATTAGCAGCCTTACCCCTGTGTCGGGGCAGGCTTCTGGAGCACCTTACATCACTCAATACACCACCTGTATGAAGTAGGCATTATTATCCCCTTGCTCCAGAGAGGTCAAACGAGGCGCGGAAAGGTGAAATGACTTGGCCAGCAGCACAATTGTGCGTGAGATGGAACCAAGAGTCCTGACACCAGGCCCCATCTAGACCATTCTGTCTGAAAAGTGAGTTCAGTAGAATGCTGCTCAGCATTGACCTGTTTCCCTACTGTAAGGCCTTGTTTACACACACATTGTACCACAAAACTATATTGGTATCTTGACAAAGTTCCTCCTCTGCCTTGGTGGGTCCTGCACTTATTGGCGGATTTGCTCGCCTCAGAGGTTTACGGCAGCCCTCAGTTTGGCCACTTTCGTGGCTCAACTCTGCCATTCACTCAGTTAGCCTCATCACTGGCCAGCATGGGGAAAAAGGAAGAAGAACAATCCCCGCAGTCTCTGCTGATTCACCTAATAGATCGGGGAACAGTCCAGAGACCTTCCCCTCTGGTGGAACCCACAGTCCAGGTCAGCTCCTCCAGTATCAAGTAGGGAGTTGGGAGGGTGGAGGGAACCTGGGCCTGCCCTCTACTCTGGGTTCCAGCCCAGGGCCCTGTGGATTGCAGCTGTCTATAGTGGCTCCTGTAACAGCTGTATGACAGCTACAACTGCCTGGGCTACTTCCCCTTGGCCTCTTCCCAACATGTTCTTTATTCTCACCACGGGAACTTCCTCTTGATGTCTGATAATGCTTGTACTTCTCAGTACTTCCAGTAGTATGCCTTCTCACTCTCAGCTTCTTGCACCTCTTGCTCCCAGCTCCTCACACACACACCACAAATTGAAGTGAGCTCCTTTTTAAACCCAGGTGCCCTGATTAGCCTGCCTGTCTTAATTGATTCTAGCAGCTTCTTGATTGGCTGCAGGTGTTTGCCTTAATTGTTTCCAGAAAGTTCCTGATTGTTCTGGAACCTCCACTGTTACTTTACCCAAGGAAAAGGGACCTACTTAACCTGGGGCTAATATATCTGCCTTCTATTACTCTCCTGTAGCCCTCTGGCCTGGAGGGAGAAGGAGGGAGAGGGCTGCTGCTCCTGCTGCTGGTACTGCTGCTGTTAAGCCCTGGGCTCTCCCTGCGGCTGCTACTGCTGCTCCAGCTGCTCCCCTGGCTGGGCCAGACACCACCCCCTCCTTCTCTGCTACCTGGTTGCTGGCAAGCTGCTGCAACCCCCCACCCTCGGGTGCTGCTACCGCTCCAACTACAGCCCTCTGGGGGGGGGGCCTGCTGGCCTGCTCCCCAGAGTGGGGGAGTGAGGGACCCCAGTCCCAGCCGTTGCTGCTCTGGCCATCACCACCTGAGAGGGGTCCTTTCTGCCTGCCCAGACCACCACCTGGAGTTCCTGGAGCTGCTGCTGTGGAGGTTACTGCCTAGAGCTGCTGAAGCCTCAAGGAGGAGAAGAAGAGGACCATCTACCAGTGGGGGAGCACCTAGAGACTTTGAGGACCACCTTGGAGGCAGCCTTTTGAAATGAGTAACTTTCAAACAGTGCTCTTGTGGTGGGGGTTTTGACTGTTTGTAGGGACACAGGGGGTGTGGCGTGGAGCTGCCCCCCAATCCATCTGTGTCCCCCTCAACCCCCACCACCGTTGCCCCCTCCACCACCCCCACTGGCTGTTTACCATCTGCTGCAGCTCTTGCCTCTGGACTCAGCTGCTTGCTTGTCTTGCCACGCCCTATTTCCACCCTTTGGGCCAGAAGCAGCAGCCAGCCTAAACAGACTTTGTGCAAGCACATGTGGGCGCACATGCCCCCTCCCCCCAGACTGCCCACCCCACAGCTTTGCCCTTTGCTACCTGCCCCATTTGCTCCTTGCAGCCTTCCCCCCACTTTTACCCCAGCCCCCCTTACGAGCTTCAGTTTGTTTGCCTGCCCCGCCCATTTCCCTCTGCAGCGTTTGTTTTGTTTGCCCTGCCCCAGTCTCTGAAGCTAGCCCCTTGGTTTCCCTGACCTAACTCCAGCCCACTTAGCCCCTTGCTCCGTGTGCCCATGCCCCTCCCATGCGCTTGTGCCAATCCCCTTTTTTAGTTTAAACCCTCTTCACTGCACCCCCAATGCTGCTGTATTCCCCCCCTCCCCTAGCGCAGCTAGAGGAGCCGGAATCCCACCCAGTGTTGGTCATTGACCCCTAACCCCTGATTGCCCCCCCCGTCCAACCCACCCCCTTTGGCGTCCTCTTCCCCTGCCTGCAGCCTAGAGGGGAGGAGTGGTCGACCTGCTTCCCCTTTTTCCCCTTCTCCTTCTGGTGTCTCCCCTTCCCTCCCTGCTCACGATGGCGGGGGACGAGACGGGTGGGGCCCCTCCCCCACCTGCCACCCCATTGCCCCCCACCCCCCGAGCCTCTACCTCTGCTGCCGCAGCCAAACCACCAGCTACTGTCTCCGCTGGGGCACCAGTAGCGGTGGATACCGGGATGATCTCCACTGCTGCCACGTCCCTCACCCCCTCCGATCCTGGGGAAGCCCCCCCCCCCCCAGCCAGCGGGAAGGGCCAGGGAAAAAAGAAGGGTAAGGGCCCCGCAAAAAAGACCAAGCCCTCCATGGCAGGGGCTGCCCCCACTGCCACGGCCCCACCACCAGCCATAGCGTCCCTCCCCGCTGTTCCCTCCATCAGCTCTGCGGGTGCCCCTCCCCCGGCTCCCCAGGGCGTACGCCCAGGTGGTGGCAGCCCCCCTCCCCGCCTGCCACTACGTCATCTTTCTCGCCCACTACGTCCGCTACCATCTATAGCGGCCAGGGCCCCTTCCCGACCTTGACCAGGAAGCATGGCGTCCATTGCCTCCTGGTGCCCGCCTCGCCCCACGTGGAAAGCTATGTGCGGGCGTTGGAAAGGGTGGTGGGGCTCACGGCCATTGTGGTGGCCTCCAAAATGTACAGAAAGGTCGTCGTCGTCTTAGCATCGGAGGCTGCCACCCAGGAGGCGGTGGAGAAGGGCCTGGTGGTGGGGGGTGTGTTTGTCCCCCTAGAGCTGCTAGAGAACCTGGGCATCCACCTGGTCCTGACGTCTGTCCCTCCCTTTCTTCCCAATGCCGCCCTGTTACCTGCCCTCTCTACCCTGGGGAAACCCATCTCCCTGGTCAGCCCTCTCCCGTTGGGCTGCAAAGACCCCGCCCTCCATCACGTCCTCTCGTTCCACGGGCAGGTGCAGCTTCAACTGCCGCTGGTGGCACGTGGTGGAGAGGTGCTCGAGGGGTCATTCTTGGTCCCCTACCAGGGGGCCCATTACCAGGTGCATTACTCTACGGGGGAGGCCCAGTGCTACCTCTGCCGGGCAATGGGGCACGTCCGGAGGGACTGCTCCTTGGCCCAGCAAGGAGGGGCATCCGGGACCCCCGAGCCCCGGCAGGACGCCAGCCCTGTCATCGCCGGTGCACCTGGCTGCCCGGCCCCGAAGCCACCCCTCCTCCTTCCCAGTCCACCACTGCTCCCGCTCAGGCCCAAGGGGCACCTCCCCCACTATGCCCAGACGAGCGGGAGAGCCCTGCCTCTGCTGTTTGCAATCTGGCAGGGCCTGTGGAGAAGGGTGCAGCAGGGACACTGCTGGGTATGGGAGAGGGCCCGCCCCAGGGGGCATCTTCCCTCCTTCGTGCTGCCCCACTGTTACCCCCCTGAGTCCCTGAGCCATCATCCCTGCCCCCTGACCTGACCCCTGCTAGCCAGCCCCCAGATGATGCCATGGAGGGCTTGGCCCTAGTACAGGGGAAGCAGGGCAAGCGGAAGGCTCGAGCTCCGCTCCTCCCATCCAATGCGGAGGCCCCCCAGAAATCCAGGAAGGGGGGCACCATAGCCGAGCCTTCCGCTTTGCCCATGGGTGCGTTCCATCCACCAGTGCCAGCTGGGGAAGACGTGGCAGCACTGGAAGGTAGTATCTCCGCTCCACGGGAGTCCCTCCTGCCCTGGTACCATCTGAAGCCTCTGTGAGCCCCAAGGCGACTGTCACATCGGGTGCCAGCGGGGAGAACCCCAGGGTGGCGGAAAGCGATCTCTCCTCCATATACGAGGAGATCGAGGCCCTAGGTCTGACCCCGGTCACCCAGGGGGAGGACGACCCTTTGCCAGTGGGCCTCGATCTGGGCGACGTCACTCCAGCCCCCCTTTCCCCATGCTCCCTCCCCCTAACCGTTGCTTCAGCTCCCACCTCCAAGGAGCCCCTGGACTCCTCCATCAACCCAGCCACAGAAGGCACCCCACTGACAGCCTCCGAGCCTGATGAGGCGATGGCCAGTGCCATGCGGCTGGGACCCGACCCACCAGGGGCATCCCTCGTTGGTGTGGAGCAATCGACCTCCTTCCTGAGCGGGAGCCCTACAGAAGATAGTCCACCTCCTGATGCCATGGCTGCCAAATCCACCATAGAGCCTGCACCCGGCATCGCTGACAGCCCCCTCCCCATCCCCTCAACCCTTGAGCCTGATCGGGAGGTGCCACCATCCAGCTGCTGGGCTCTTGAAGCCCAGAATCTCGCCCCTGGCCCTGGCCCTGGCCCTGGCCCTGATCCTGGCCCTGCCCTTGATGCTGACCCTGTTCCTATCCCGTCCACCTCCCGCGATGTTATTGCCGCCCCGGGGCTGTCTCCTTCCCTTTTCCAGCAGATAACCCCCAGGGAGTGGCCTTTGTGTTTCCCTGCCCCGACCCACTAGGGGCTGATACCTTCCCTCTGCCGCTCCCTATTGCCCCAGGGTTCAAGGCAGGCCGCATGGTGCCAGCCATCGGGGGTCCGCACCCTGCCTGCCCGTCTCGGTGGGCCACGGGGCTGTACCACAGGCCCCGTCAGGGGATGACCAAGAGACAGTAACCCCACCCCCCCATGCGCTGCGAGAGGAGTTGCAGGAGTTTTTGGAAGACGTCCTTGGCTCCCGCAACAAGGTACAGCTTGCTCTCCAGTGATGGGGGGACTTTCATCAGATCCTCTGGGCTGCAAGGGCCCTTATGGGGGAGGGTAAAAGGACCAGGAAGCAGGCCGCTGCGGCCTACCATTGGGTCTGCGGCTTCTGTGACTCATTGCTCACCTATGGGGTAGGTCACAGTTTGCTGCGTGGCCCAGTGGGGGTGGCGAGCAACCCTGCCGGCGAGGATCCCCCCCCCAGCCCTCCTCATGGCACCGCTCATCTTCGCAAAATTAAACACCAGGGGCTGTAGGATGGGTCTCCGCAGGTCCCAGGTGCTATCCTTCCATACGGATCCACCTGCCGAAGACAGCTGGCGGCTGGATTGCGGGGACAGGGTCTACTTTAGCCATCTCACAGTTCGTACGGCTGGAGTGGTGACCCTGTTCTCCCCCGACCTACAGCCCAAGGTGCTGGGGGTCACTGAGGCCGGGCCGCCTGCTGCACCTCCGGGTCCATATTGAGGGGCTCGTGGTCAACCTCTTTAATGTCTATGCCCCGACGTCGGGCCCAGAGCGGCTGCAATTCTATCAGCAGGTGTCCACCTTCCTCGGCACCTTGGATCCTCACGAGTGTCTGGTCCTGGGTGGGGACTTTAACACCACCCTCGAGGAGCAGGACCGCTCAGGGACCGAGCAGCGCCCGGGCACCACGGACGTCTTCCGGGAGATAGTCAAACACCACTCCCTGGTGGACATCTGGCGCGACCACCCCCTGGATGACATTTCCACGTTCACCTTTGTCCGCGTGGAGGTCCATCGGTCGTGCCACTCCTGGTTGGACCACATTTATTTATCACACTTCCACCTTTCACAAGCCCACTCCTCCAGCATTCAGCCGGCCCCATTTTCTGACCATCATTTAGCCACCGTGACGGCCTCCCTCTGCGCGGAGAGGCCGGGGCTGGCCTATTGGCATTTCAACAACAGCTTGTTGGAGGATGTGGGCTTCATGACGTCCTTCCGGGAGTTCTGGCTGGCCTGGCGAGGGCAGCGGCGTGCCTTTCCCTCGGCGCGGCGGTGGTGGGACTTGGGGAAGGTGCGCGCCCAGCTCTTCTACCATGACTACACCCAGGGTGCCGGCCAACGGAGGGATGCGGCGATAGAGAAGTTGGAATGGGAGGTCTTAGAGC
The DNA here is from genome assembly GCF_965152275.1 of Natator depressus. Classification (NCBI taxonomy): domain Eukaryota; kingdom Metazoa; phylum Chordata; order Testudines; family Cheloniidae; genus Natator; species Natator depressus. Next base: position 23,132,532 of record NC_134243.1, on the reverse strand, counting down.
TGGAGAGGCATCTGGCCACCAGCCCCGAGGATCCACCCCTCTGCGGAGCGTGCCAGGAGAAGCGGGAGGAGCTCCGGGCCCTCGAGGACCATCGAGCCCAGGGTGCCTTTGTTCGATCCCTCATCCATCTTCTTCGGGAGATAGATTGCGGCTCCCGCTTCTTCTATGGCCTGGAGAAAACGAGGGGGGCCAAGAAACACATCACCTGCCTTCTGGCAGAAGACGGCACCCCCCCTCACAGATCTGGTGGAGATGTGCGGGAGGGCAAGCGCCTTCTATGCAAGCCTTTTTTCCCCGCATCCGACCAATCCTAACACTTGCAGAGTGCTCTGGGAGGAGCTCCCTACGGTCAGCACGGGCGACCGAGACCGGCTAGAGCTGCCTCTCACTCTGGCCGAGTTCTCGGAAGCCCTCTGCCGCATGCCCACCAATAAATCTCCGGGCATGGATGGGCTGACCGTGGAGTTCTACCGCATGTTCTGGGACATCCTCGGCCCAGATCTAGTCACCGTCTGGGCCGAGTCTTTGCAGAGTGGGATCCTCCCTCTTTCGTGCAGGTGAGCCATGTTCGCCTTATTGCCGAAGAAGTGGGGCCTCCGCGATTTACGAAATTGGCGTCCTGTCTCGCTACTCAGCATGGACTACAAAGTTGTAGCAAAAGCCATCTTGCTGTGGCTAGAGTCTGTGCTGGCAGACGTGGTCCACCCAGACCAGACCTACACCGTCCCGGGCTGCAGCATCTTTGACAACCTATATCTGGTCCGGGACCTTTTGGAACTCGGGTGTAGGAATGGTCTGTCGTTTGCCCTCCTGTCCTTGGATCAGGAGAAGGCAGTCGACAGGGTGGACCACGGGTATCTCCTGAGCACTCTGTGAGCGTTTGGCTTTGGACCCCAGTTTGTGGGTTTTCTCTGGGTGCTGTACACTTCCGCAGAGTGTCTGGTCAGGCTCAACTGGACCCTGACCAAACCGGTCAGCTTCGGGCAAGGAGTACAGCAGGGGTGCCCCCTTTCAGGCCAGCTGTACGCTCTGGCGATTGAGTCCTTCCTCTGTCTCCTCCGCAGGAGGTTGACAGGGTTGGTGCTGCGGGAGCCGGAGCTGCGGCTGGTCCTGTCGGCGTACGCCGATGACCTGCTCCTCATGGTCCAGGACCCAGATGACTTGGCGTGGGTGGAGGCTTGCCAGGCAATCTATTCGGCAGCCTCCTCCCCCCGGGTCAAATGGGTCAAGAGCTCTAGCCTAGTAGTTGGGAATGGCTGGCAGGCGAGCTCCCTCCCACCTGCGCTTCAGGCCATCCGGTGGAACGCGGGTCCGCTGCTCTATCTCTGCATTTACCTTTCTGCCACGCATCCCTCTCTGCGGGAGAACTGGCACAATTTAGAGGGCAGGGTGATAGAGAGGCTCCGGAAATGGACAGGACTATTCCGGTCCCTCTCCCTTCGAGGGAGAGTGCTAGTGCTTAATCGACGAGTCCTGTCCATGCTCTGGTACCGGCTCAACACCCTGGTCCCGGCCCCTGGTTTCCTGGCCAATCTCTGGCCATAAATCCTGGAATTCTTTTTTGGTCAGGACTGCACTGGGTCCCTGCAGGGGTTCTCCATCTACCCCTGGAGGAGGGAGGGCAGGGCCTGAAGTGTCTGCACACTCAGGTCCATGTCTTCCGCCTCCAGGCCCTGGAGAGGCTCCTTTATGGTGCAGGTAATCCGGCATGGAGCATACTGGTGCACGCCTTCCTGCACCACTTCTGAGGGCTCTGATACGACGGGCAGCTCCTTTATCTCCATCCGAGAGGTCTTCCGCGAGACCTCTCCGAGCTGCCAGTCTTCTACCAGGACCTCCTCCGGACCTGGAAACTGCTTTCAACAACCAGGTCTGTGATGGCCACCGAGGGGGCAGATCTCCTCGCAGAGCCCCTGCTACATAACCCCCAGCTCCGCGTGCAGGTGGCGGAGTCCCCCTCAGTGCGCCAGAGGTTGGTCATGGCAGAAGTCACAAGAGTCGGAGACCTCCTGGACTACGACCGGGGAGACTGGCTGGATCCCCTGATGCTCGCTCAGTGCATGGGGCTCTCCAGACCTCATATTTCCCGGCACGTACTGCAGGAGGTGAAGGCCGCTTTGCCGCCCGCTGCTCGGGTTTACCTTGACTGGGTCCTGCACGAGGGCGCGCCCCACCCACCCTCCACCCCAGGCCCATCGGGCCCCTGCCCCATGGACCCCACCGACCCCTCCACCCCTTCACTGTGAGTCAGCTGCACGAGCTGCAGCCGATCTGCTTCCAGACCGCGCCAAGGAAACATCTATACACACTCGTGCTCAATACCCCTCACACCCTCACCCTCGTGTCCCGTCCTGATACAAAATGGCTGGACCTCCTGCCACCTTTGGAGGGTGAGGAGCCCCGGTGAGCCAGCCTATATTCCACCTTGGTCCCGAGGCCTGCTGGGGATATCAGTTAGTGGCTCCTTCATGGAGCCATGAGCATGGGCATGTACTTGGCGGCGGTTCACCCCTATCCCAGACACCTGCCCCTTTTGCGGCATGAGGGAAACCCTGGCACACATATATTTGGAGTGTGCCAGGCTGCAGCCCCTATTCCGGCTCCTCACGAATATTTTATTACGTTTTTGGTTGCACTTTTCCCCTCACCTTCTTATTTATGCACTCCCTATCTGTGGCCCCACAAAGTCACGGGATCTCCTGGTCAACGTCCTCCTGGCTAAAATGGCTATCTATAAAACCAGAGTGAGGAGGTTGGCCAATGGAGTCTCATGTAACTGTGGGGCCTATTTCCGATCCTCCATCCGTTCACGTATCTGGGCAGAGTTCCTCTGGGCGGCGTCGACTGACTCCCTTGATGCCTTTCTCTGCTTGGTGTCCCTGTCTGGTTCCCTTTGTTTGACCCTTTGACCACACTCCTGTCCCTGTTATTTCATTAGTTGTCCCCCGTATTTATCTGGTGTCCAGGTCCTGTTGTTCCCCCTCTTAGGCTGGGGGGGATTCTTTAGCAGTGACGGGCTTCACCCGCCCACTTCCCAGATCCCAATAGGATCACTCTCCTGTAGCCATCTGGCCTGACCCTGTCACAGTATACTTAAAGCAGTACAATCCATCCTCCATAGGCTAACTGGGAAGACCCTTTCTAACAAGATAACTGTGCTCAGGGTTATACTGATTCCACTACTATGGCAGGACAATCACACCCTAACTGAAGTAGTTACCCTGGTACAAAACCTGTGTATAGATAAGGCCTTGGTCACATTTCCTAGCTAAAATAACTCTCAGGTTGTTGGGGTACACATGGTAGCTACAGAATTGAAAATGTGATTTCCTATAAGAACATCCAACAGCTCCCAAATTGGAACTGGGTTTCTCTTCTGCCCAGTCACTTTCTCTGTGGTGCAAATATGCATGAATGCTGTCTCCTGTGTGGACAGTGAGGGGAAAAGAAGGTCCTAAGAGAAGATGAGAATACAGCTTCCCCTGCCCCAATCAAACACTAGGTAATTACCTTGATTATCCAGCCAGATGCCTCCGATTTGTTTATAAAGCAGATTGGCTTTACTAACAGCCTGTTCCTGCTGCCTTTTGTGCATTTTGATGGTACGTTTGGGTACACAAAAGCACCGTACAGGACTCCAAATGAGTAAGATACTGCTTTGCTCTCCCAATCAACTGCTGGTCCGGTCCCGAGGGTGCCAGACTAACGAGGTTCAACCTGTAATGATCTTATTTGCCCTCCCATTTGAACATTATCTCTTCAGGAGGCGTTACTCAGAGTCCACAAAACCATTTTTGTTTGCACATGGCCAATTCAGAGACACAACAGCCCTTGTGGACCATTGATAGACTCATTTGCATAAAAATAGTCCATTTTTAATTCTGCTCGAAGTGGCCAGTGCAAACCTCAATGTTAATGATGTCAAATAATTATATTGTAAAATGTTTATCCAGATATCGATGGATTCGAATGAGATCCATTTTCCAACTGACAGATTTTCAAATGCGATTCCCCCTTCCCCCGCCCCCAACCCATCATCTCACTTGAAGGTCATTCACAATCCAGTTCAAAGGGCTTAGGAAATCTGGGTGTATCTCATTGAAGCATTTCCCTGTCCTGCCATTGCAGGGGCCTCGAGTTCTGGTACTCCTTGGTCTCTCCTATTGTCTCCCTGTGGTATACATTAGTCTAATATTCTATGGGTCTCATTTCAGTTGTTGGGTTTAGCGTGCAGGTACTGGGCAGTGTTGTGGGCCTGTGATATACAAGAAGTCAGACTAAATGATCGGGGGGGAGGTTCCTTCTGGTCTTAAACACTATGAAAAAAAATTGACCTCAGTTTTCCTTCATGAGCTTAATTGCAAGGCCCACAGTGCTTTGATGTTTGTACATTTTTTTTTATTTTTATTTTTTTTGTCTTTTCAACACCTCTTCCCGCTCTTCCCCACCCCAGCAAAATCATGTCAAAATTTGCAGCATGAATACAGTAACTCAACGAGCACGTGCAATGCTTGGAAAATATTGCTATGAGAGCTGATTACAGTATTGTATTTCAAGGGAATCTCTTTGGCCTGAATTCTTACCATGCACAGTAATTATTTGTCCTTTAACTTGCCCACTCTTCTTGAGGGTTCTGTGTGGCTACTAACAGCATCTGTGCAAAATGCCTGGCTAACCACTGCCCTTTTAAGGTGAATGATGCTGCAGAATGGAATTTTCTACTCATCTGCACTGTCTGGGTATGTCAGACGCTCACACTGCACCCTCCCGTGCTTATTGCTTGGATGCTTAATATGAACTCTTTGCCAAGTACCTTTCCTATTTAAGGGGTAAAAGTAGGAGATTCTAAGGGTCCATATTTGGAATCAAAGTAAAACATGCAGGACTCTGGTCTTTTCACAGATGCTACTGTATGGCTTCATGTTTTACATGATGACAATAATGGATGCTATTTTATATTATGACAGAGTAAGCATTCACTGGGCTGTGTTGAAAATCAGTTGCAAATGCCAAGCTATCCACAAACAATTGTAAAATAGATTAACATGGGGCTCAGCATGCTGTTAACTCATTTGTCTGTTACATCGTGTGCTTAAGTTTCGTTGGTTTTTAAATCTGAGTGAAACAGGAATTTTGCTAAGCAGGAAGATCACAAGAATCAACTTCCTCTGTACAGTAATGTGAGGATTTTGAAATTACTAATGATTTTGAGTGTCTAACTTCGAACACCTTAAAGCGGCCTGAGTTTCAGAAATTGCCAAGCACCTGCTGTCTGAAAATTAGGCTCCTTAAAATAGTCTCAATCATTAAGCAGGTCTGAATGTTTACACCTAGCTTTGTAGACCTCTTGTGAAATATATTAAAAAAGATCATTCTCCCATCACCAGATGTTGGGTTTATTGAGTAGAAAATACCAAAATAATCATTTCCCCCTCTTTTCATCCCACCAAAGACAAGTTCACATAGTCCCCAATTTAATTTTATTTAGCCGGTTTGGACGACAGATAAGAGAAGATTAATACTCAAGATCAGTTTTCTAGTGACACATCATCGACTAAGATTTTTTTTAACCAATAAACTTTGTGGTGGGTGGTGGAGAAAACAGGCTAGCAGTTACTTTAATGACAAAGTAACTTGTAACATTAATTAGATGAAAAAATCATTATTTTACATTTGTTTTTTTGGGGGGGGGTAATTTATTTGAAGCTGTTACACGCTGTTGAATTACTGGCTGGAAAGTGATACTTAAAACTGGTGAACAAAATGAATACATCATCCACCTGTAACCGTCTGGCTAGCTCAGCCACATTAAATGCTGGAAGTTGACAAGATGTGCTTAAGAACAACAGAAAATATCTTTCCTCTCCCAAATCCCCTCGTCCCTACCAGAACATTTACCATAATGGTAAACTATAAAAATTGTGGGAGTTTTTTTTATAAGCTGTGATTCATAAGTGTAGCATATTTCCTGCGGCTTCCCAGCTGGCTACCATTAATGTCTTGTTCCATAATTGGTCATTAATTCCCAGGAAATGTGTAGTACTTTGTTATTGATTAAAGGGTCATAGATCCTAAATATGACCCATTTTTCTTGTTAGTATCCCAACAAGTGGGAACAAGCGAAATAGGGCAAGAGTCCCCTCAAAACCAATAAGTTAATCAGAATCACTTTATCACAAGATCTGGCAGGAATGTCCAGGGGAAAAGGGAACTGACGGAGTAGGGTAAGTGGCTGAACATAGGGGATAGATTTCAGAGTAACAGCCGTGTTAGTCTGTATTCGCAAAAAGAAAAGGAGTACTTATGGCACCTTAGAGACTAACCAATTTATTTGAGCATAAGCTTTTGTGAGCTACAGCTCACTTCATCGGATGCATACTGTGGAAACTGCAGAAGACATTATATACACAGACACCATGAAACAATACCTCCTCCCATCCCACTCTCCTGCTGGTAATAGCTTATCTAAAGTGATCACTCTCCTTACAATGTGTATGATAATCAAGTTGGGCCATTTCCAGCACAAATCCAGGTTTTCTCACCCCCCTCCCTCACACATAAACCCAGGAAGGGGGCGGGGGTGAGAAAACCTGGATTTGTGCTGGAAATGGCCCAACTAGATTATCATACACATTGTAAGGAGAGTGATCACTTTAGATAAGCTATTACCAGCAGGAGAGTGGGGTGGGAGGAGGTATTGTTTCATGCTTTGTGTGTATATAAAAAGATCTTCTACACTTTCCACAGTATGCATCCGATGAAGTGAGCTGTAGCTCACGAAAGCTTATGCTCAAATAAATTGGTTAGTCTCTAAGGTGCCACAAGTACTCCTTTTCTTTATAGGGGATAGAGAGAGGCTAGGAAGAACAAAAGGAGATGTTGGGATTTGTTTTTTCTAAAAGGGCAAAATCCCACTTGCAATAACAACACATACGTACATGGCCATCTCCATACCTTCAGTTAATCCATGAGAGCCCCTGCTGATACTATTCCCCTCCAGGAATCCCACGGCCTGTCTCTCATATGAGAGTGAAGTCAGGCATCCCAGAGGAAAACCTTCTGAATGCAGAAGAGAATATTAAGCTGGTATGTGTTAGCCACAAGGACTTTCCCAGCTGTTCTTTATCAGCCAGATAAGGGCCGCCTTAAATAACTATGCTTCGATTTGCTCCAGGTGCTTCCCTGTCCTAACAGGCCCTGAAAATGGGTTGCTAAACTTGGCCTTTAACAAATGACATTTGGGAAACTAGGGGAGGAGAAAGTAAAACCAAACTTCTCTCACGGTGAGGCCGTGATCTGAAAAGGGAGGTGCATTTAGAAATCAGCAGAAGTCCACTAGCTACAGCACATGTCCCACTGACAAGTGCTGCATTCCCCTCCCAGAGCCTTCCTTTGAGGTGGGGTTGGCATCCTGCGCAACCTACCTGAAATCTGTTGCAAACACCACTTGACAACAGAGACCGTGCTAGTCCCTTGGGTCCTGAAAGCACATTCATGTGTCTTGACTCTCAAGTTTCCACAGCCTGACAAATTCAGTGCAATCAGAAGCAACACATACCCATCCCAGTATTGGCCCACCTCCACCCTCCCCCACAAGCCAATAAGTTAACCGCAATCACTTTATCACAAGATCTTCCCAAGTGAACCTTATACTAATTTCACATTAAACTCAATTAAATTTCAGGCATTTCTGTATTCTCTGGAGTACCCTTGGAAGCATACGATCAGACTTCAAAAGAGCCAGCACACAGCCCCTGGATTGCTACTCTTCATGCGCTGACCTGCATGGAAATGCCTAATTTAGAAGAGTTGCCCTGTGTATATCAGAGAAGTGACACCACATGGTATGTCTACATTGCAATAAAAAACCCAGTGGTCCTGAGTCTCAGAACCTGGATTAGTTGACTCTGGTTCGAGCTGCAGGGCTGAAAATTGCAGTGTAGGTGTTCGGGCTCAGGCTGGAGACCAGGAGCTGAGACCTTCCCCTCCTTGTGGGTGCTTGGAGCCCAGGCTCCAGTCCAAGCTCAAACTTCAATTTTATAGCCCCACAGCCCAAGGCTTGAGAGCCCAGGTCAATGGATCCAGGCCAGTCCAAAAATTAGAGGGAACATTGGTCACGGCCAGGCCACAGATCCTTTATTGCAATGTAGTTGCACCCATAGGGCTGAAAATCAAGAGGACATCTCACCTCCCCACCTGTGCTGAGTGAATTTTAACAACTAGTGCCAGAGTAACAGCCCTTGAGAAAAAGTGTTCTAGCTACAGACTGGGCGGTAGCAGCAGTACAGGATTCCTCCCCTCTCCAAGCCTTGCTGAAGGACAGCTTCCAACAGTCAGAGGTAAGTGGCTCTAGTTCCCAGTATAATGTACCATCTGTGGGGATAATGGTCGCAAGCATGGTACACTAGTGGTTGGCCAATCAAGAGGTGTAGCAATCCCTAATTATTAACAGGAATGTGGGTTCCTAAGAGGTAGAGTCCTTTGTTTTGGCATCTGGAAAACCCTAGTCCCTGGTGCTTCATCCACATTTTTGTTATGCTGGCTCTGCTATTGACTTATTATATATCCTATTGCAAGTCACTTAACCCCTCTCTGCCTTGGTTTTCATTATGATCCTGAGGTGGGGGAGGGGAAATTGTCTTTAAAAATCAGCTTAATCTAACCTGGGACCACTAGTGCTAAATTGCTTAAATGATAATCATATAGTTCTTGTATAATGTTGTTATAGGGCAGAGTTAAGGTTGTATGGGTTTTCTCACTGTATATGTCCCACTCTTAACATGTTTGTATTTCTTTCAAATTTAACCTTATCTCTGAATTTTCTGGATTTATAACACTTGGTTTGGGGATAATTGTAATATCCCTGTGATGTATTTTACCCTAAATTACTGAAATGTGTTCTCCACTTTGACATATTTTTTGTTTGGGAATATATATAAATTATCACAGTCCCAGTGTTCCCTGAACTATCAAACTGGGTTACAACTTGTGACTATTGAGAATAAAAATTTGTAAAAAGACATTCAACTGGGAATACTAATGAGATAAACACCTGGTGCTTTTCAGAGTAGCAGCCGTGTTAGTATGTATCCTCAAAAAGAAAAGGAGGACTTGTGGCACCTTGGAGACTAACAATTTTTTAGACTCTGAGGTGCCACAAGTACTCCTTTTCTTTTTTTCTCTTGCTTTTTACTTAGCCAGCTTGACAGCTGATGAATTGTGCATAAAGCCACTGTACTTTCCAGAAATGACTGTTATACTTTCACTTAGTTTTTCTCTGTTTCTTGCTACATTTTTGTTGTGTGAAATACTTTGCCTTTGTTGCTGTGTTTAGGAGACTAGTTATTGCAGTTTGACTTGGTGAAGGATGGGAGTTAAATCAAAATCTAAACTGCCTGCACTTGTGATGAACATAATTAGGTGCTTGGGGAAGGAAAGCAAGTAGGGTTGGCTGGAAAACAGCAATTCTGCTTTACAAAAATATCAAGGTATTAAAATAAATTTTACTGGAGTGAAATTCACTGGAGTGAAACAGTTTCTGCAAAAAATTTCAGTTTCATTGAAATGGCATTTTTCTACTGAAAAAGATGTGGTCAAAAAAATTTTGATCCTCTCGAGGTATAAGGGTTTAGAATGGAAGGAAGCTCTTACACCTTATTTATGGAGCTTCTGTTAGTACTTCCGTTCCCTGGAAGAGAAATTGGGTTGGCTGAAGTTCAGCTATTACAAGGTCTTAAGGATCTGTGCTCTTGATGCTAACTATTATCATTGGGATGCTAATTGTCTTGAATGTGATTACATGGCAAATCCTTATATTTTTAAGGAGTGGCTATAGACTTTGGTCGCCTTCTGGTACCTTCCAAAATAATGTTGGGGATTTAAAAAAAAACTTTGCAGTTTTTACTTTTACTCAGTGACAAAGAATAAATCAGGCATTAGAACCCACCACCCAGGACTCCAAGTTCCCTGCCCTAACCACTAGATACCATGCCCCTCCTATAGCACCTGCACAGCTAATCTAGTAATACATGCAGACGTTCAAAACAGTTCATGTTAAGCAGGAGTATAGTGGTGTATTGGGCTGTATTCAAAGCTAGCCAAAGCAGAGCATCAGGCAAGAACATGATTTCTCCCCCACCCCATGGGAAGGCAGTGCATGGAGCAGGCATCACAAAACCATTCACAACATTAGCGCTGTAGTGACCACATTTGCACTTAGCGAGGCTTCCTGTGGCATAGGCTGGCTTCCACTGCCAATGATGTTTTCCCTTTGGTTTGTCTCCTGCTTAATTTGTTTTAGCACCTGCTTTTTGTGGGCAAGCTACGCGGGGATGAAGGTGCAATCAGTGGTGGAGGGTAAGAATGAAATGCACCCCTTTGCCCCACCCCAACAGTTGAACATTATTTTAATGTCCAAGTACAAACTGTTGCAAGACTGTTCTATTCTCAGCCTGGCTTTTAAAAATATTGTTCTATTGCCATGGCAAAGAATCCTGATGAAGTCTCTAGGCAAACTGCTTTTGGACAGGGTTAGTTCTGGGAGCTTGTTTCAGAAGCTAGCATTCTACAGGGCAGTTGAGAAACTCTGCAGTACATCACTAAGACCACATGAACCCTCCCCCTTCCCCCCCCCCCCCCAACACACACCTCTGTAAGTCTTTGGAAAACAACTAAACTGTATGGCAGTTACCATCTTTTACTACCAGCATGTCTCGATTAGCACTGTTTTGTTATATTTCTGCTGACTGTAACCCCCTGAAGGCTGCTGATATTCTAAACACTGTTTATGTGGCTGGGAAAATACATGGTCTAAGAATTAACCCCTTTATATAGAAAGGAGAAGCTCCTGCTCTGAGGAACTTGCTATCTAAATTTGACATATAATCATAGATGATGACAGGAAGAGGAAGAAAAGGCAAAAGAAAACAAGGGAGAAAAGAAGGCTGCTTCTGAGGGAGCATTGCTTCTAAATGTAGTGTTGGGAACTACTTCCGAATTGCCTTACCATAGCAAAGCAGTGGTCCGTCTAGTCCAGTATTCTCTCTGAGAGCAGCCAATATCAAAAAGTTTTAGAAGATGATGCAGGAAACACCCTAATGGATAACTATAGGATAACAGTTCATCTATACCCATGCATCCGAGAAGCAAGGAAGGGGATTGAGGCCAGCCAAGAAACAGGAAGGGCCCCAACTGGAGCTGATTACAGCTCCTAAAAATGCTCTCTTCTCACAAGCTGATTGGTGAAAACTTGCCCAGGGGGAGAAGGTGCAAAGCTAATAAACAGACACAGCTGTAGAGCAAGCTGCTTCTGCAGGCTTAGTGCTATTTCCTTGGCTGGGGGCAGATGGGTCACATTTTCCAGCATTTCTCTGCAGCCACAAGGGCCAGATTCCCAGGTAATATGATTCTGGCAGTTGGGGGGCTCTAAAACCCCCCAAAATAGTGAAACTTGGGATAAAATCACACGAGTTGGCAACCCTGCAGGTTTTGTCAAGCTCAGCAGCATCTGTTCAGTACTTTATCTTGGGTTAGACGTAGGAGGGCTGATGATTACATGTGTCCTTTGCATTGCACCAGATTTGTACCCTTGCTAAAGCAGGAAGTTCCTCATTCCATTTGGCCACAGATTGCAGGGTGAGTAATAACCTTTAAGCATGGGTAACTTTGACCAGTAAAGTGTGGGTGACAATCAGCTTTGTCGGTGAATTCCTTGAGGGGGAGGTGATGCATTCAGGGCAGCAATGGCAGGTGGCTTGATTTGCTAGTACAATAGGAGGTGTGAGTTTTGGAGTTAGAACTTGTTGTTGAGAGGAGAATATGATAATAGATCTGTTTGTTGGTGCCCTGGCGATTGGCATGCGATAATTATCATTGACCTACATCTTCTCTGACATTCCCCACAGCCAAAGAGTAGAAGAAAAAGCTTCAGGTCACAGTTGACTTGAGTGTGTCATATAGGATTATCTATCAGCCTATTTGTCTATTGTTTCCCAGAAGATAATACACCCACACCGCTACCCCTACTGTAGTGCTGTGGATGCCGGGACATTTTGGGAAGCTGAATTTGGATAAGGCTATATCTTTTTGGAGTAGAAGGACTGAGAAACAAATAACCTTGCTCCTTCTGACTCTCCACTTTGGTTCACAGTTGAAAGGCTTTATGTGTGTTTTGATGCATTGAGGCTGAGTAATAGTATTGCAGGCCTGGCCCAGCCCATTTTGACAAGACTGTTTCAGAGTCTTGTGATTTTCTCAATGTAGATGAATTGAGAGAAAATTTGCTTAACGATGCGTTTTCAGCTGCACAGCTGAGATTCAAACTTTTCCGAAGTTCAGAGATATTTTGCTGATTCAGGGATATTGATTCAGGCCCATCTCAGCTGGCCTAAATTATGAAGATGTCTAGGAACAATGTTAATATTCAGGAGTTTGATATATGCCCATGAAGTACATAGGAGGTTTTCTCACTGGAACATTTTTTTTTTAGATCACATGTAAGGATGTGTTTCAGGTCCAAGATGAGGAAAGATGCCTAGGTAGGTTGGTTGCTTGCATGATCTATGGAGAAAAATAAATCTTTTTTTGGACAGAAGTGCACCTTTCCCACTCACCAGTGTTCTGAATACTAATTGGGAAACGAAGGTTGAGGTGAAAACTTCAGCAGACACTGCCAAGGTTTCCTGAAGATGAATTGGTCCTTTAATCCCACAAAATATTAGTCAAAATGCTGCAACAAAAAAGTCACCTCTAAAGTAAGACCCTCTACAGTGTTAGTTTTCTTGGTTACAGAAAATTTTCTAACATTCTCGACCAATTATATTTTGAGTGTTTTTTTCACTGTTCATGCTAACATAATTTTTTACTCTGCTGTTCTGTTTTATCCCCTGCTCTGTCTAGGAGGCAGGTGACTCAGTGTTGACTCTGTATGAATCAGTTTGGTTTTCCTATTTGCTGTACTATTTAAATGTCTCTGTTTCCCTTATTCTGCTGTTCATGACCAAGATTTGTTTCTCCTCATTGCTAGCAGCGCCCGCAGGCAAGATGACACTGAAATGAAGAAGAGTATAGCTCGAAGACCAACCCGCCAACACAATATTTCCTGTTTTGGATTAACTGGCTCCATTTGGCTGGGTCTAGAACGGCAGAAGAACAAAAGAAGTCTGACTGTGGTTCCTGTGGGTCTTTTGGGGGTGGGGTGGGGTGGGGTGGCAATGGAAAGGAACAAATTAAAAGGAGAGAGGGGATGACAAAGCAATCTCAGAAAACAAAGTTGTATAGCTTTCACACCAGAGTTTTATGGCAAGGTTCTTGGGCTTTTAGACCAAGAGGAAGAAAAGTGACTCCTTCTCTTGAGTTACTCTTTGTTAATCTCTACTAATTTGCTCTGAGATGTGTAAAAAGAACAGAAGGTGGTGGCCTGAAAGGCTTGCCAGAAGCTTGCCATCTAAAGCCACGATCAGGCAAGCTGCTCCACCTGGGTAAACCCTCTTGCCATCGAGAACGCTCTGTGAGGGTGCCGGGCTCTCCAAGAACAGAGCAGCTTGCAGATTCAGGACCTAAACTGCTGTTGCTGTGGAGTGCATGACACAGAAAATGAAGTTCTGCCCCAAGGAGTTCACAGTCTAAATAACTCCATTGCTGAGAGTAGTGAAGCCTATAGGAACTGTAGAGAATTGAGACACAAATGAACCTACCTCAGATTACCTCTTCCCCTCTTATGACCCTCTCCCTCAACACAAACACACCCCTGAACTAAGAATAGTTGCATGAACAAATCAGCCCAGGTAATAGTAATTCCTAATTAGGATCAGGTGTTAATATAGATGGACTCATTCTATACACAAAACAAGAAACTGGCAGGAAGCAACATCAAGATGCAACCCGGCCCTAACCAGCTGAGTTGCTTAATGAAACTGGCCCTAAGGCAAGATTGATTTTATAGTTGGAGCATGGGACTCATCAGGAGATTGGGTTTTGGGAAGTTTTTTGGATTGGGTTTTTTCATTTCAGAAAACTTAATACTGTTATGCACTAAAAATCACCCCCAAAGGAAACCTTCAGAAGTTTGCCCTGGCAGTCTCTCTGATCCACTGAGAAAGTATTTAGGGTTATGTACAATATAAGCCTGCAGCAAAGATCTAATCTAATTAGATTCATCACTGTGGTATCTCCCCTAGGATCGTTTCTCTGCACCATGATCTATCCTATTCCGACGTGTGTTTACAAGCCATCAAATCAATGATAGTGTATTCAGTTTGGAACATGATGTTCTAACAGACTGTTTGAAGGCAGGTTTTTAAGTGTGACGGATTGACAGGGTGACATTTGGTGGCACATTGAATTTTTTTTACAATTTGTTAGCTAGGACTCTTGATGTCTTGGGTAACAGTAGCATTTCACCCCCTAGGTGACCAATCTTACCATAGCCCATGTCAGTCATGACCAAAATTTCCTACCAACAGATACCTGCATTGGTCTAGGTGAAGTGAGTTTGGTGGGGTCTTTCTTCTGTTTTTCAAAGTGTGTTGGTCCATATCACACAAAACACTGCTACATTTGGTGCCTTTGGTTGAAAATCTCAGCAGGGAGTCGAAAAATCAGAATCAGTCAGGAAGATTGAACACCACCTCAACCTCTCCAAAACAGCGGTCCCTCCAGACCAGGCTGAGCCACATTGATGGGACAGTGGGGAAGCTTGCTCTGCTGTAATGTTTGGGATTGGATCAGTGACACTCAGACAGAGGCTTGCGAGCCGCAAGTGACTCTTTAATGTGTCTCCTGCAGCTCTTTGCAGCACATGATAGTACAACTCAGTGTGATTTAATTACCAACTAATCAGGATGCTTTTACTATGTTACTAACTAGTTGTAGTTGATGAAATAATACTTGGTCAGTCATTTTCTTGTGAGAACAATATATATAACACTAAATATGTCCCATCAGACTGTTTTAAATATGGATATCTAATACTATAGTAAATGAAACAATGAATTCACACTATTGTGGCTCTTTTGGGTAATGATGGTTGCTAATTTGACTCCTGAACCACTGAGGTCTGAGTATCTCTGGATTAGATCTTCCAGAGTATTACTTATAAATGAAATTAAGAATACCACTAAACAAAAGATTTCCCATTATGTGAAGTAGAAATGCCAGTCCATTGTCTGGCATCTCTTTAAATGCATGTCAAAGCCAAAGCAAATATTCCGTTACGTCAATTATTTACAATAAACACCTTGCTGGGACACTGCTCAGCACATAGAAATCATCCGATACATTAGAAGAGCCTATTGCACACTTTCAGGTAAGCATTTATTGGCAAATTCTGTTTATCACCAATCCATGAGGTTTTCGCTTCATTTTCCAGCAAAAATGAATTCAGATAGTTTGTCCAATTTGGAAACAAAAAGAAAAGTGTGACCATTTCTTAAAATAATCCTGTACCTCCCAGAAGCATTAATATTTACATAAAAATGATATACGTATCTGTCTTTCATGTATGCTCACTACTGAATTTTTTAAACTGTCTGCATCTGTCAGGCCCGACCATCGGTCTCCAGTGTGAGAGTGAGTGGAAAGATTTTTTTTTCATTTTAGGCCCTGCTTTGAGGTCAGACGAAAGCCTCTTTGCTTCATCTGAAGTTGCCCAAACTTTCTTCTGCCATTTTGACTCCCCTCTGATAAGAAACCCTTTAGCAGTCCCCCTCCTTCATACCTTTTTATACATGCAGCTCTTGCTTCTAATGTCCAGGGGGAAGGTGAAGGATGGAAGGGTTCTTCTTTTAAACCAAAGAAAGTCTTATTCCAATAACAACATAAACAGTCTCACATTAGAGCCACAACGTCAGCTAATGTGTCTGGCCAGCAGAAGAGAAAAGAAAACACCCGTGTATATTTTTTTTAAATAGAATGTAGACTCCATTGCCAATATCTGATAAATAACATATATTCTACAGAAAGCAGATAAGTAAACTGTAAAAACAGGGAACTTGGATCTCAGTTTTTTGCAGCCACATTTACATTAATTGATATTGTGTGCATAAATTCTGACTGTAACTCTACCCCTTTCACTGCAGCACAGTCTATGTGCCTTAACTGGGTTTATTTATATCCCACAATTTATCCATTTCTTATTTTAAAAAAAATTAATATCTGGTATCATCGGGTTAGATTTTAAATCCCAAGTTCACAGGAACTGAATGTGTGTGACTCTTTTTGGCTGCTTCTCCATTTTGCCCTTCAAATGAATTTGCTTATCACAGCTTATCAGCTCAAGGCTTTCCTCTGAAAAGCATGTTTGTGATGAGCAGCTGCTATATAATTTGTAATTCTTTCACAGCTGCCAAAGTTATTCTGAGGAAAATGGTCTTGGTTTTTTTTCTAAAATTGGGTAACTCCAGCTGGCAGGTTTGGGTTTGGTTTGGGTTTTTTGAATAGACCCTCTTGCACATTGAATGCATTGCTTTGAAGGAGAGTTGGCCAAACTATCTTAACTTAAAGAAGTGTAGGGCAAGAGTTAGAACCAGGGCCTGGGAGTTGGGATTCCTGGGTTCTTTTCATGGAGTCTGAAACTCTAACTTCTGTTTTTAGCTCTGCCTGACTTAGAGAGACCTGAGAGCTGGGATAAGTCACTTAACCATGATGTTCCTCAGTTTACCCATCTGTAAAAATTGATTTATACCAATGCTAAAGTCATGGTGAAGTTGTGAGGCTCTTTTAATGTTTGTAAAGTGCATGGATGTTCTTTGGTTAACATTGCATGTATCTGTGCTTTCTGTAATGAAAGGCAATAAAATCCATCACTCACTATAACTATTTGCATCCAATCTGTCTTTCCACTATACACTCCATCCCTGTGGATGCCATGTCCTTAAATTACCCCTCTTAAAGCTCCAATCTCTCATCCATCCCTGTATCATCTGAGAACCAAATAAGTGGGGGGTTTAAAATAACATCTCTCTTCTTTCCAGCTGCTCAGAGTGTGAGACTGAACTCTGTTATGTTTGCAGTCAGCCAGTGTTGCCAACTCTCAAAGATTTGTCATGAGTCTCACAGAATCTGTTTTTTTTCTTAAAGTCCCAGCTCCTTGAGTGATGTGAATATATGAAAATCTCAGCTTCTTTTTAAAAACATGTTTCTAGCTCTCATGGTTGCTAAGAAAAGCTTGAAAATATGACCTGAGTGCACCCTGATGACTCAAAAATCAGAAGGTAAATAAAAGGAACCCCTAATGTACAATTTTTAAGCCAATCTCTTGGTTTCTGGGGGGGTGGCACAGGGGAGCTGACTCAGGATTTTTGTATGGTAGAGGTTGGCAATACAGAGTAATCAGGTCTGGAATCAATGAAGGTATGTATCACAGTGGCTAGATTTGTAGCCAAAAGGATGAGGAGGAGTCTTCTGCCCTGACTCACATGGAAATAGGCCTTTTTTTGTTCTGGAAGCTTTTTGGTCAACCAAGTGGCTGTGGACCAGTTTAACCACCTGTCAAGGCTGATTCCCCACTCTGGCACTTCGAGTGCAGAAGGTGGGGGCCTGCAAGGATTTTAAAAATTAATACTGGCCACTCCCAGCTGGTATTAAACTCCCAAGGTCACAGCTTCTCTCTGACCTTGGATGAGTAGATGCTGCCACTATCCAAGTGCAAAAAACCCAAACCTCTTTTGAGAACCCAGGAAGGAACACTTGAGAATTCCTTCCTGTGGGGTACCCTCAAGCCCTTTCACCCCACTTCGGGGAAGAGCTGAGGAAAAAACAAAGGCAATCAGCTGTTGCCACTAGTTAATTAAACAACATGTGCACAAACCTCTTAGGGATGCAAAAATTCAATCCTTTTCTTAAAAAAGGTATAATTTATTAAAAACAAAAATAAAGGAAATACATTTGGAACTTAGGCTTTTTCCTAGTTCTTAAAAGAAACCATTACAAAAATTAAGTATCAAGATAGCTGTCTTGAGGTTCCTTAAAGGTTACAAGCAAAACAAAAGCATCTGGGGTTATCACAGAGGAGTCCATTAGCCATAAGAAATAACCCTAATAGTGTCTTTCTAAACATTCCTGATCTACTTACACATTTGGGAGTTCCAGATAAGTAGTTCTAGGTATGATCTGATGATTTATGATCATACTTGGCATAAAGCTGCTTACAGCATTGCTGCTCTGTGTCGCTGCTCTCTGGAGAACAACAACAGACAAAGGGAAGGTTTTTTCCCCAATTTTAAAAAGTTCTAGCCCTCCCATTGGCTCTCTTGATCAGATGCCCACTCCTTTTCTTTTATCTGTGGGTTTGTTAACCCTTTACAGGTAAAGCAAGTAGAGAACAGTTACTAAGAGGAATTTTATAGCTAGCTGGCTTGGCTGGGTGTCCACAAAAAGGAGCTCCCCCCACCCTTCATTTATCACACCACCCCATAACACATGCCTTCAAGAGCGAGACACATTACACGGGAGGCAATTTTTTTGGAGTACTTTTCTCCATCGCCTTGCAGAGGTTTTGCCTACAATCTTCTCCAGCTCCCTCCAACCTGACTTCCTACTACAGGTGTAAAGAAATAGTGTACTTCTCCTTACATAGGGGTGAAATGGTGTGTGATTCATGCTCAGCTAGAGTTTAAACATTGTTTAAAAGGACAGTTTACCTGGGAGTTGGGAGAGGCATGACTGGGAACCCTGAATTCCCAAACCAGGCAGTCTTGATAGTTTCATTGCATGCTGTAAACTATTCACTGCCCACCTTTCATGACATCTTCTCAGGACTTCTGGCTGGGGATTCTACCCAGTTGGGTATCGGTGTTTTGGAGCATAGAGCGCCTGTTCTTCGCTGAGTTCCTGTCTGTACTACACTAGATACGTAATAGATTTAAGGTCAGGCTTGACAAAGCCCTGGCTGGGATGATTTAATTGGGGATCGGTCCTGCTTTGAGCAGGGGGTTGGACTAGATGCCCTCCTGAGGTCCCTTCCAACCCTGATATTCTATGATTCAGCCAAACTCTATCAGCAGCTGGTTTAGCCGGAGTTTGAAACTTGGTGTAAAGGCCAGCACCACAAGAGCCTTGGACGCTGCCTATGCTGCGAGCTGAGGACTGCATTCCTAGCTCACTTACGTGTACTCGACGAGAGCTAGTGTGAGTATCCATAGCAGTGAAGCCACAGGAGAATGGGCAGCAGCAGCACAATTTAGCTGTGCCAAGCCCAAACCTTCCCAAAGCCCATGACGTTATGTGCGCGGCACGGCTAAGTTGTACTACCACCTGTGCTCCTGGGGCTTCACTCCTATTCATGCTGACACTGGCTCCCACCTAGCACGTGAGCTGGGCACCACATTCCTAGACGTAGCCCATGTGTCGTCATGCAAAGTTCCCTCTTGCAAACCGTGAAAGCTAAATACCAAAAAGAAATAAATTCAGATGTTTATATACGTGAATAATTCCTCTCATCACAGTGACTCTGTACAATCCCAACTGGATGGTCTGTTGTACAAAACATCTCTGCGGATGTTTAGTTTCTTGAGCAGTAGGATAGGCCAATTTATATCAGAGTGCTTCACTAGTGTAAAGATTTGTGGCTTCCAGCAAAAGATTTCCCAGTGAACAGCTAGGAAGAAAATAGGGAAAACGTTGATCGGGGGCGTGTTCAAACAGCTTCACAACAAGGCTACTCCTGCTCCCATCTCTGCAGGTGCCAGAAATAGACACCAATGCAGCACTGTATAAGATGTCATGACCAATGTGAAAGACTCAAGCTTTATGTATTTATTTTGGCAATGCTTCACACTTTATCTGGCATAGGTAAAGTTATTGAAATTGTTATGTGGCGTCTCCTAATGTCAGTCTAGCTGTTGCAGAAAAACAAAGACTTTGCTTGTAGTTTAACTTCTCAAAGTAGCAGCCAGTTAACATGTAACGATATCTGTTTGCTGTAGCCTATTTATGAGTAAAAATTTACCATTGACATTCTGGAAGGTGTGTTTCCTAGAAAGGGAACTGCATCATGACATTGTAGCCTTTGACAATGGGTTCATTCTTGCGTAATTCCAACATTGCTGTGTTTACTTAGCACTGCTTCCCCACTCCACCCTCCCCGCCCCCATCCCTTACTAACTATTAGTTGGACGTCTAGATTTATATTTCCTCTGTTCTAACTGTAATCATAGAAGTGGAAGGGACCTCAAGAGGTCATCTAGTCCAGCCCCCTGCACTAGTGGCAGGACTAAGCATTATCTAGACCATCCCTGACAGGTGTTTGTCTAACCTGCTCTTAAAAATCTCCAGTGATGGAGATTCCACAGTCTCCCTAGGCAACTTATTCCAGTCCTTAACCATCCTGACAGTTAGGAAGTTTTTCCTAATGTCCAACCTAAACCGCCCTTTCTGCAATTTAAGCCCATTGCTTCTTGTTTCTCAGGAGTTAAGAAAAACAATTTTTCTTCCTCCTCCATGTAACAACCTTTTACATACTTGAAAACTGTTATCATGTCCCCTCTCAGGCTTCTCTTTTCCAGACTAAACAAAACCAATTTTTTTCAATCTGCACCCATAGGTCATGTTTTCTAGACCTTTAATCATTTTTGTCTTTCTTTTCTGGACTGTCTCCAATTTGTCCACATCCTTCCTGAAATGTGGCACCCAGAATTGGACACAATACTCCAGTTAAGGCCTAATCAGCGCAGAGTAGAGCAGAAGAATTACTTCTTGTGTCTTGCTTACAACACTCCTGCTAATACATCCCAGAATGATGTTCGCTTTTTTTGCAACAGTGTTATACTGTTGACTTATATTTAGCTTGTGGTCTACTATGACCCCCAGACCTCTTTCCAGAGTACTCCTTCCTAGGCAGTCATTTCCCATTTTGTATGTGTGCAACTGATTGTTCCTTCCTAAGTGGAGTACTTTGCATTTGTCCTTATTGAATTTCATCCTATTTACTTCAGACCATTTCTCCAGTTTGTCCAGATCACTTTGAATTTTAATCCTACCCTCCAAAGCACTTGCAACCCCTCCCAGCTTGGTATTGTCCACAAACTTTATAAGTGTACTCTCTATGCCATTATCTAAATCACTGATGAAGATATTGAACAGAACCGACCCAGAACTGATCCCTGTGGACCCTACTTGTTATGCCCTTCCAGCATGACTGTGAACCACTGATAACTACTCTCTGGGAACTGTTTTCCAAACAGTTTTGCACCCACCTTATAGTAGTTCCATGTAGGCTGTATTTCTCTAGTTTGTTTATGAGAAGGTCATGCGAGACGGTATCAAAAGCTTTACTAGAGTCTTTACTAAAGACACAGTTTAATGAGCAAAATAACAAATCCACAGTGTTCTGTGTTTTAGATGGCCGCACTGCTAAATTGCATGTATATGTGTATTTATTTTTATTTACTCTTTGTATTCGAGTAGCCCCTGGAGGCTGCATCTGAGACTGAGGTCCCATTGTGCTAGGTGCTGTACATGTAGGTATTAAGAGAAGCCCTGCTCCAAAGAGCTTATGGTCGAGACAGACAAAGAGTGGGAAGAAGGGAACTATTATGACTATCTCCATTTTACAGATGGGGAACTGAAGCATAGATTGATTAATGCATAAGGTTGTATAAGAAGTCTGTGACATAGCAAAGAATTACATGCAGACCTCCTGAGTCTCAGTGTAGCACTTTAGCCCTGGGGCTGCTTATGATTTTCCAGAGGAAATAATGAATAGAAACAAGTGATGATTATATCAAATATCTAATGTTAAAACAAATTTAGGTAAAAGCTTCCCTATTTTGCATCAGTGCAATTTCTCCATTGTAATATAATCCTTCAGCATGTTAACATATTCACAAGCAGATCAGTATGTTGTAGATTAGTAAAGCAGCAACCTCAAAATGTGTGTAGGATCAGTCTGGATGAGGACTCAGAAGTTTGGAAGCTTATCTGACCTATTCAAACCTGAGAGCGGAATGAAAATGGAATTTCCATTCCACAGAACATTCTGATATTTTTACATTTGTTTTCATCCTGAATCAGGATGGCATATCAAAACTATTTGTGGACTGAAAAATTCAGAAAAAAATTTGATTTGTAAATCTCAAAATATTTCGGTTTAACATTGTTCTGTGTCCAACTGAGCCACCAAAATGTCTCATGGGACTTGTGGTTCTAGGTCCACATGCCCCTATCCTCCTCTGAGAGTCTGCTCCCGGATTGGACTATATCTCCCATAATGCACTGCAGTGGCTTAGCCACAAGCAGGGACTGACGCATCATGGGAGAAATAGTCCACCTGGAGAACAAGGCCCATGGGGGAGACTGGGAATATGAGAAACCTGGAACTACAACTCTCATAAGGCACTTGGTTGCTCAGTTTTGTTTTAGTTTTCCTGGTAGGTTTCAGTGGAATTTTCCATTTTGCTGCTAGAAAAATCTCAATTTTGACCAAAAAAAACCCCCTTATTTTCTAACTGGAGAATGCGTCATTCAAAATTTGTTGAGCAGCTCTAATATAATCTTTCTGATCTGCAAAACTGGGCTGGAAATCTTGCAAGAACATCTTATTAGTCCTCCTTGGTTCCAGTCATGCCAGATATGCAAGCTATCACTTGAGGTTTTGCAGTACGTCTGGTCCTGACTGGAACTAGGATGTACCTAATTGTATGAGAATGAGAAAAAAGAGGGGAAAACAGAACCCATAAAGTCTGTGTGAGGGCAGGTCAAGGTTCATTTTGTTATGCTCCCATTCACAAAGAGCTCTCTCTCATATCTTGTCAAAATTATTTAATTTTAGATTAAGTTAACAGGGAAGAACAAAAGCACAGTATCTCTCAACTCTGAGAACTAAATGGCTTCTGGCTCTGCAGACAGGCAGAGTTCTTAGAAGGTGCATTACACAGAAGACAAAGCACCATTTTAAGATGCCTACACCACAGTTTGGGGTCGGTCAGCTATTATTTTGTGTATGATTTTCCAGCTCTTGTTTAAAGCAGAGACAGGCCCAAGCCACAAAGTTTTAGTCACAACTTCCACAAAATTTAGGGGTGCTCAGAAGTGGGGCTCTTTTCAGGCAGCTTTCTAATGAAAGAAGATATAGATAATGTAAAAACCAAACCAGTCTCAGGAAATCAGAATTTACCCTGCTAAACACTCCTTAACTCATCTACAGTCTGAAGGACAAACATGTAGCCTCTTTATGAACTTCCTGCCTTTTCTTCATTTTATGCCACAAACATTTACAAATCTCAACTAATCGATGGCTTGTGGCTGACTTTCAATACTGCCGTCAGAGAGAGCCAGATCTGGAACTTGCACCAGAGATCAAAGAAAACATTACATAGGAGATCTACAGGAAAATGAGAGGAGATTTATCCCCTAAGCAAGGAAATCTTAATGCTGAGCAATATTGCAGTGATGAAGGAGCAAAAGTGTACTGAACTCTGTCTTCTACAGTGCAGGAAAAATCATGTATCTTCTGAGACCTAAAATCTGCTACTCATTTAGGCTCTGATTCAGCAAGATACATGCCTGACTTCAGGTACAAGAAGTCCTAGTGACATCAGTGGCACTATTCAAATACTTAACTGTCTGCTTAAGTACTTTGCTGAATCAATATCCTACTTCCATTGAAGTCGATGGGAGGGAGCAGCTTTGTGCCCTTATTGCAGAAAATCCTGTTTGTGATGGGGATCCTGGACATTTGCAGAACTGCACAGAGAGAGCTCTTGGGGACACTTTTCTGCAAGTCAATGATAGGCACATGAGATGGAGGTCCAGGATGTAGGGCCAGAGAGTGACCATTTATTTGTGGATACTCAACTATGAATTTCATATTTTTTTAAATGTCATTGATATGTATACTTTAGAGACAAGATGGGTGAGGTAATATCTTTTATTGGACCAACTTCTGTCGCTGAGAGACAGAGATGATGCATAACTCTTGATGGGGGGGGCACAAATTTAAGATTCTGCGGGCAAAACTCCCCACAAAAAAAGAAATAAAAACATAAATGCTGGGAGAAATCTGGAGGGGGGGGGGAGAGGGGAACATGACCCCACGTGCCCTCCTCCTACACATCTCTTCTGGTGAGAGACAAGCTTTCAAGCTCTTCTTCAAGTCTGTGCACGCGTTTGAAAGCTTGTCTCTCTCAGCCCCAGAAGTTGGTCCAATAAAAGTTATTACCTTACCCATTTCATCTCCGTGATATCCTGGGACCCACATGGCTACAGCAACAGTGCATACATCTATGTGTATATATAATATTACCTTATCTCTAGTAACGTGACTTCTGTGTAGCAATAATAGCCTTTACGGTGGCTTTACTGACGAGATTGTTCGTGTGCTAGTAAATCTGCTTGGTTTTCTATACCAGTCTTCATTATTTTTTGAAGGAAATAGCTTGAGAGAGAGGAAAAAATACCAGGTGCACACACAGCCAGCATGTATTTGGGCCAGAACAACCCCTTTATACAACTGACTATGAAGCTGTGAATCAACATACTTCTGAAGCCTGACATTAACAAGGCACACATTTTGTTAGACCCGTTGATGAAGGGCCAGGTTAGTAGAGAGGTACTATTTTGCTTAAGATTCTGCTTTCTTCATTCCACAACAAAGAACAGTGGGACACATCAATGAGTCTGGTACAAAGGGATAGATTTTCTGGAGTCTGTCGCTTCTTTTTTTCATCCCCAGCCCTTCTAGGATGTGGTTAATTGTGCTGAGTGGATGCTGTAGTGTGGCTACTAGGGTGATTACTGTTTGTGTGAAACTGGATAGAAGGGGTTGGTTAAGTCTGTTTCAGTTTTATGTAATTAAGTCTGAAAGGCCTCAGTGGTTACATTACAGGCACTAATTTTAAGCTATTTTACTGGGTTAAGCTGTAATTGTGTTTTGCTGCATAAAAAGACAGATTTTTTTTTCTTTTTAAAAAAGGTTGCCCTCTTTTCAAATGATTTTGGGGGTGGGGGGATTTTTTTTTTTTTAATTTTTGCTCTTCACAGTGTCAAGAGACATAAGTACCCACTACAGACTCAATGTCCTGCCAAAAAACAAAAACAAAAACAAAAAAACCTCTTAAAAAAAACCCACCCAAACAAAACACCATTTTGGGAATGGTGAATATAACATCCACTTTATATTTCTTGCGCTTCAGTGAAACAGCGCAGGCCCCAGTCCTGCAATTGGATCCGCAGGGGTGGGCCCCTGCACTGATCTATGTACGGGGAAGGGGAGGGAAACTATAGTTTTGATTTCAGGTTAGTCACATGGAGAATCTTGAACATTAAGTTCCAGTCAGGAGTGAGATTTTTAAGAGACAGTTAAGCCCAGCAGGAATCCTAACTCTAATGGTGCAAATAATAATGTTAATAATCTAAGGGCCTAATCCTGCCAAAGTGTTTGGCACCCTCAAGTCTTATTAAATGGACATTTACAGCAATCTCCTGCCCCTTTCTGAAAGAACACTACAAAGTTGTGTGTGTTTCTAAGGTACCTCTTGTTCTGGGTATATCTGTTTACATGATGAAATACCTAGGATGTATTAATCACTGAAACGCCACTCTCTTTCCCTCCCATCCCACAATCAGAGTTTACTAAACCACTGCATGGGTTTTCCAGAAGGCAGGATGAAGGGAGGAATATGGGTTAGTGGGCAAACAAAAGAAATTGGAAATGACTCAAGGCCCCAAATAATGTACAGGATTCTGTCGTTGGGTGTGTTCATTTCCAGCTCTCCACTCGCCTTACTCATTGCATTGCTTCTAGAGAAGTTTCCGCTGCTTCCTTACTCTGTTCCTTGAAGCCTGTTCCATGTTTGAATGCATGACCTTGCTTCTCCTTTATTTTTCTTCTCCTCCCAAAAGGGATTTGGCTTCAAGAAGAGAAACACTGACAGACATGGGGCCATGCTATGTATTTTTTCCAAGGTAGGGTCTCCCCTGTTGTATGTGGAGCTTTAGCACCTGAAAGTTCCTGCGGGTAAGTTAGAGAAATAATGGACTTTATTAGGAACTAAACTCAACCTCTGACTTAAAAAATAAAATTAAAAAAATATGATCTGGCCTATTCTGGAACTGGTCCACCCAGACAACCATGCCATGAGGCTGCCGAATGAATGACAATTCACTCAGCCAATGAACTACAATATAAACGAATTACAGCAGCAGCACCAGCTGAGGACAGGACACTGTCAGCTACAACTATTTAGCTATGAACTTAGAAGGCTAAGGACTGGACTTCGGTGCACGGGGGCCACATCTAGGGGAGACACCCCACCCTCCAGGGTCTTACGAGCCATGCAGCATTCCCCCCTCTGATCCCATGAGGCCTTGGGGGAGTGACACTGGAGGGAGGAAGGAGCTGCCAGAGACTGACGTCCACACAGCAGCTGCAGAAAGTTATTCAAGCGGAGACCTCTGGACGCCGATGATGTCACAAGACTGCTCTCTGCAGTTTCACTCTGATGGTTCTTCCCCCGTCTTTCTACCGAAATGTTCGTGCTCTTCTAGCACCACCACACAGAAAGGATTGAATAACAAAACAAACACCAGCAAACCATGGAAGAAACGTGACATTGTTCATGCCGCTTGTGGGTTCTGTCCCACTCCCTAGCCTTTTCTCTCTCTTGCCTAGTTAAGACTGTAAACTCTTTGGGGCAGGGGCAGTTTCTTATTCGAGGACTGTACCGTGCCTCTCAAAACGGATCCTATTCTAGGTTAGCCCGTTGGCACATGATAAATCCAGTAATTGAGAGAGAAAAGGACTATGCAATCCAAGTTCCAACATAACATGATGAGTGATCAAGTAGCGAAAGGAGGACAAAACAACAGCATTATGTGGTTGCTCAGAGATGTGTGCACGTTTAGGGTTGTGTTTGACAGCAACAAAGGAGGTGGGACAGTACATGAGAGCATAGGAGGGTAGAGTGGGGGACGTATGGAGTGATGGTAAATGGGAGATCAGCAAGAGGAACAGATGAGAGATCAGAATTAGAAGAAGAAGGCTTTAAATAGGTTTGGGGTTGGGAAGTTAGCAAATTGAATCCAAGGGGGCAATGGACATGGATGTGTCGTGGAAGTATCCTGATGATGAGTACGGAAACCTGTGCCTGGAAGGAGGGGGAAACAGCCAGTGCTGTGCTAGAGATGTGTCATACATCTGCCCTTCCTGGAGCATTACTCAGGCTCTTGGACAGCCTGTTTTCCCAGAACAGAGGATGGACTAAGGAGGAGGTCTTAGAAAAACATGTGGAGTGAATGTCCAGTGTATTCTAAATACTCCTTGGCATTGCTACCGTGTGAACGGGGAAGTGTCGGCAAAACCTGGAGTAGTTAAATGGATAAGCAAGGCTTCTTCCGGGAGCAGAATTCATCCAAATTCTCAGCCAGGAAATATTCATCTATGGTTTTTTGCTCAGGCTGACATTTCCTGAGGGCACGGATTTCAGCTGAACCCAAGTAACCAATCACATGCCATCATCTGACAGCCTTTGTTCTTTATCAGCCCATTAAGGATGGGCTTTTAGCCAATGAAAATGTCAGATTTTTGGCAATGGGTTTACAATTATTAGGAAGTGCTGTGGCAGAATAATGGAATTAGATGGTTTAGAAACCAATCAAATAGATCTGTTTCCAGTATAGTCCCAGAGAGGGTGGCAAATGGCCAAGGAGGAATATCAGAGCGAATCAGGCACTATGAGGTATTTGGTTTTACTGTAGGGAGTGGACTTTAGTCACAGCAGTCGCTATCCAGCCTGTAATGAAAGTGGTCTCCTAGCACAATGCCAGGGCCAGCTGATCCTGCTGGTGCTTTGGATTCACTTTTAATTTGGATAGGTGAAAACACATGGACCAAACTTCCTTTTGTTTTGCTTGAGAATCATCATTACAAAGGAGGTGCCGCGAAAGGAGTACTTCAGTAAAAGTTAAAGTAGCTCCTTCCAGCTAGTTTACTCCCTTTAGAAGTGTGTCTCTCAGCTCACTGTGATTGGCTGATGGGGCAATCCCACACCTGCTATGGACAGGGAACTTTTCTACACCTCTTAGGCAGAAGGATCAATGACTGAAAAAGCTGTAGCAGACAAATCAAAATAGTGACAGGTTTCAGAGTAGCAGCCATGTTAGTCTGTATTCGCAAAAAGAAAAGGAGGACTTGTGGCACCTTAGAGAATAACAAATTTATTTGAGCATAAGCTTTCGTGAGCTACAGCTCAGTTCATTGGATGCATTCCACTGTAGCTCATGAAAGCTTATGCTCAGATAAATTTGTTAGTCTCGGTGTGACAAATCAAAATAGTGTTGTCTCTTTGACCTGAGCAGTTAGCCAATATCTGGGGCCTTGCAGGTTTGTTTCTGTTAGGAGGAGAAATGGAGGATACAAGTCAGATATTTCTTTGGCGCAATCCTGTTTATTTACATGTCATGTACACACAGCCTTGTTTTCCTGAACACAGCACAAATGAGCAGCTGAAATCCCTAAGCCTGCCCTTCTAGCACGTGAAGGCTCTGTCTCTCTGCTCCCTCTGAGGGTCACACTCATGACTGCCTTTAGCTGTGCCTGTTTCTAACATGCACACAGCTTGCCCAGCAATCCCTTACCTCCTCTACATTCACAACCAATCCCAAGGAAAGCCTTCAGGCCACACAGGGCTTAGCCCTGCTCAGGCTTCACCATCTGGCCAGTGCCTTGGGCAGTAGCTTCCTATTTTTCCAGCTATCGCTGCGGAGAAGAGCTTTGAATTACTCCTCTATTTAGCCTCAAAGAACTGTGCTTAGCAAACTATCCAATTTAACCCGGTCTGTGATTGTCTATAGATCAAAGAACCACTTGATGGCACCCATTAACAGCATTACAATGGTTTATTCTTGTTCTACATAGAAATGGGCATAGATTTTTAGGAAACCTAAACTCTCCAAAACTCCTGGCGGAGGCAGAGGGAAAACTAAGTGCCTTACTATTGAGTCACTTGCTGTATCCACTGCCAGAGTCTTCAGTGGGTTTTTGGTTTTGACTTTTGTTTTGTTTTCATTTGCACTGAAGCATACCAAGAACAATGTGGAGAGGGAAGATGCAGGCTATGCAGAATGCCTCTCAGGATCGGCTAGATTGTGTTTCATTTCTAAACACACACTTTTTTCCTGGAAAGGGCAGCGGAGAAGCAGACACAGGCTGTTCACCTTAAAGCCTAACTTATTTTTCAAGTACACAAGGCATCACGTGCTCATCTCACCCCAAATGCAACAACCACATCTGAGCTGTACCGACGCATCAGCTTGCCCCCCCTACACACACAACACCCACACCTACCAAGTTTATGCATCTGCACCTACTGTGCTGCTTAAATGTGTTTGCCCCGGTGTATTCTGGGACAATTTGGACAGCTATCCCATAATTCCTCACAAAGGGATAAAGTGTCCAGAGGGAGTGCACACAGCAGCAGCATGTTGGGCATGTAAAGAGCTGGAAGACCAGCTCAGATGGTCACATAAGCATGGTTGGGGTGGGAGGAGGTCTTGTCTATATTGCAAAATCACCAGAGAGAGGAATGACAATGGAGGACCAAAATAGGTCTCTAGCAGGGCAAAACACTCGTAGCTGCCACAGTTACTGACCATGTATTTGCCACATTATATGCAGACACACACCATGTCTAAAATCAACTATGTTGCTAATTTGTTACATCTTGTGTTCAAAGCTATGGTATAGACAGTGCCTGAGAAGCTGCAAGAAGCAAGCAAAATTAAAGGGAATAGTCAGCCTTAGCCCATGTCTGCGTGGTGATCTGCCCCAGTTCTAGCCATCAGTGGTCAACTCTCAGATGCTTGCTTTCCAGACTAAGGCCAGGACTACAAGAGAAACTCTTGCCAGTATAGCAGTGTGGGTTATAGTAAGGGCTGTGATTTTTTTTTTTTTTTTTGGTGACATTTCAATACCAGCAAAAGCCCCAGTGTAGACATAGTTATACTGGCTTAACAGTTCTTTTTCCACTGGAGCTGATTTTACTTATTGAACTAGTATAAGCTATACCAACAAAAATGCTTTTTTTTTTTTTTTTTTTTTTGGTATGAGCCACTTCTGTACTAGGTGGGTTTGCAGATATTTGTTTCACCTGACTTCGGCTGGATCAGTACGAATCACAGCTTACCTTGTCTACACAAGAGGCTTGCACCGGTACAGCTGAACTGATAGCTGAAACTGGGACAAATCCCAGTGTAGACAAGCATTTAAATATCTTTGCTCCCCTTCCCCACACAACTAGAGAGAACAGCTGGTGGGATACCAAATGTGTGTGTCCAAACTCCCCCTATAGGCCAGTTATGGTTTGCACTTGATCTGCAGCAGGGCTGCTCTCTAGCAGTTCAGGTGGGTTGGCTGTTGTCATTTATAGCTGCTTTTTGTCTGTGACACTAATAGCGTGTTAGATGGTTAAAACTCAGAAGGTCTACAATCCAAGAGGCTCTTTAGTTCTCAAACCTTGGAAGTGAAACTCAGTGGAGTCCGTTTAGGTTTTGTTTCTAGGCTGTCAGTTTCACTTTCAGGTTCTCAGAGCTTCAGTGTTTGGGCTGAGGATGCCACAGGGGAAGGTTGCTTTGTTTAAACGCAGCTGTTCTCACTGGGATTTGAAAAGAAGCCTTAGAAACAGTTCTGGTTAAGCTCAATCGGAGCTTGTTCTTACACAATCCAAATGCTGGCTTGAATCAGTGCTGATAAGTCCCCTTTTGAACTTGTCTGACAGAAATGTTTACTAATGTGCCCTTTTAGTCCTTTCTATCCTAGAGGCGCCTTCTGAGAAAATCCATCTGTTGTTCTTTGCATGGCTCTGCATATTCCCACTAATGGGTATTGCACAGCCTGGTGGTGTATGGAACCTAACAGCAGAACCTTCTCCAAGCCATGCCTGTTAGAACACACATGTGTCTCCTACTTTCCTCCCCTCAGTGTTTTCAAACCTTCCAAGGGCGAAGCTACAGAAGGGGGCGCTGTGCCCTCTGCCATGTCAGTTCCTTCCAACGGCTGCACCAGATGGAAGTGAACCACTCCGAACCTTCGGATCTGGCATTTCTCCATGTATAGGGTGTTGTTAGTTTATAGTTGTTGTTCTCTGTATAGCTTTTAGTATAAGGTAATTTTAAGTATCTTAATAGGTATAACTAGTTTATTCCAGTTGGCAGGGTCAGGTCCATGGGATGGTGAACCACAGAAGGAGAAGCCGGGCTTTAAGTGATGAGCTTTGTGCCCAGCTGTCTTCCCAGCAACACATTAAGTGCGCGAGAGAAGACCACTCTCCTTCTGGGTGTTCAATTTGCTGGACTTTCACACCCAGAGGATGCAAAGACAGGCAGAACAGACTACAGGAGCACCTGTTTAAAGAAGCTTTCACTGCTGAGCCCCCTGGATCCAGAGGATCATTGGATCCAAAGACCGAGGCCTGTTTGTGCTCCAGCGGCTTCCTACAGCAAGGCTAAGTTGTCTAAGGGTTCTATGTCATCAAGATCTTTAACGCTACTGGCTCCCCATCCTTGGGCTAAAGTTGTTGGTTCCAAAGAAGAAGCTGAGGGAGAAGATGGCCACAGTTAGCAGTGCCAGATCCTGTATTTCAGACTTATTGGATCCATTCAATTCTGACATAGCCTCTACAGTTCCAACACTGAACCCAAATTGGTTCTGGGTTCCACTTCAAAGTCCAGAGTTGTGGAGCTGAATATTTATCAGGATCCTGTACTCTCTAGGCCTATGGTTCTGGTTCCATCCGCTGCTCCTGTTCCAGGACCATCTTTGGATCTAAAGAGGATGTTAACAGTGATGGCCGATGTCCACCTTCCTGCATGTGAACATTCCTTGGATCTGACTGACAGGAAGCCGGCGATGAGGAAGAGACAGTTTTCTTCAGTTCTATGATTTGCTTGTGGTCACATGAAAAGAGGTGATTTAGTCTTTCTCTGGATCTATCTATGCCTCCTCCTCCTAAAACTCATATGAGGTCTCCAGGCATATCCTTCTAACCTTTTCTCTCTCTTCACTCTTCGGTTTCATTGCTATCTCTGGTGCACTCCTCAGCAGATCCAAAGTCCAATCCTATTTTAGAGGAGGTTAGAGGAAGAATTAAAAAACCTTATTCATTCCAGGTTATGCTGCCTCATCCTTTTGCTTCTCTTCCTATGAGTATGTTTCTGGATCCCAGCTACTGGAGAGACTGGCATCCCTGATCTTCATGGCCTTTTTGGATTCCACCACAAGAATTTTCAGATCATCCTCCTTATTAATGAAGAGCTGTAGTTTCATCCTGTAAGGATCCAGTGGCTTAACAGTCTTCAGATCCAGTTCCTCTGGGTGCATTGGCAGCCCAGATGGTGGTTCTCTTTTTGAGGAGGAACAACTGGATGCTGACTTTAATCCTGATTTGTCACCTGATGAACATGTAGGTGTAGCTTCTGCTTCTGACCCTTCCAAGGATGCTTTGCAATTCCATGACAACATAGATCACATGATAGTCACAATAAACTTACCTTCAATGGCTGCAGAGGAAACGTCCCACCAATAGTTGACCACTAATAGGATGTGCTCCCTATCCTGGATAGTCTTTTGCAGACTTCTAAGACTGGTGAACTCCTGCTTGTTGTCAGCCAGTTTCCAAGAAAACAGACAAACGGTATCAGATTCCCTGTGAATGGTTTTCTTGCATTCAGACACATCCTGTGCCCAATTCACCAATTATGGCTGCTGCCAGTAACTGATTTAGATCCAGTCAAGCTAATTCTATTCCTGCTGATGAAAACTGGTGCACTTACAAGAAAAATTTTCTTGTCCTCTTCTTTGGGAATTAGAGTGGCTAATTACCAGGTGGTGACACTGATGGCGCATTACCAATTCCACCTGTGGGAAAGGAGGGTGTTCTTTGTCCAAGATTTGCCACATGATAAAAGAAGACTGGCTAATGCTATTTTGACAGAAGGACAGAATGTGACAAGGCAGAAGGTTCTACTCTTAGTCACCACCAACCAGCATGGCACCGATGAGTGTGAATATGTCGAGTTGTCCTGACAAACTCTGGTTACAAGTAAGTAACCTTCATTCCTTTGCCCCTGCTCTTCCCGGGGCCATCTCCTTTCTTCTTCACCCATGCAGCTGGCAGCATGAGCCAGTGTCCTCTGGGGGAGCAAAAGAAAGTGACAGCTTGTTGCACGATGAGGGCTGTCTCATGGACAGAGAGCGCCATAGACATTTTCTAGGTGAAATCACGAGTCAGGAGGAAGCAGACAGGGCAGAGGTGGCAAGGAAGAGGAAGAATCTTCCTTAGTTGAATAGTAAATTAAACTTGGATCCTGAGAAATGGCTGAGTGACTGTGAGTCATGATGGGCCAAATTCACCTCTGGTGTCTATTCATAGACTTCAGATGGCTTGCACCAGTGATCAACA
Organism: Natator depressus; assembly: GCF_965152275.1. NCBI lineage: Eukaryota > Metazoa > Chordata > Testudines > Cheloniidae > Natator > Natator depressus. Next base: position 23,099,143 of record NC_134243.1, on the reverse strand, counting down.
GTTTATCCAGAAAGGTCACACCTGTGTCATAGCAATGAAATGGAGGATAACTCAGGGTATGAAGCGTATTAGTGCGCTACACAAATGTACCCCGGACAGTCACTGACTGAAACTCCAGCCGGTTCAGTTCTAGGACCTGACCCTATGTTTCGTCCATCCCTAGAACTTGCATGGACGACACTGAGAGTTTTGGATGTGCAAGAAAGCAAGGACTTGGGTCCTAAGTTAACTTTCAGGAGCAAAATATGGTCAAAGCAGCACGGCTTTACTTTTGCTGATCCCCCGCACATCTATTTATTCCACTAGTTCCCCCATTAGACTGATGGCTTCTTCTTTAGTAGCAACATCTGACTCATCTTGTACTTGCAGACTTTTACTGGGAAGTTTGCTTATATGAAGATGGCATGAGGACTTCTGGATCAGTCCCTTTATGAGCAGTTTGTTTTGATGGATGATGTAATGGTGAATATAAATACCACCTTCTCAGTGAGTCAGGGCACAGGATATGAGACAAAGGCCTGTATTTGCATTTATGTGAAATTGCTAATTCATTTTTTTCCTTTGTTTCAAATAATAATCAGTAATAAACAAGACCCAAACAACCACTTCAAAATGTCTGTAGTCTGATGATTTATCCTCAGGCCCAGATTAACCAATGTGCACTCACTGCACTTGCATAGGGCACCCATCTTCTGGGGGCCCCCCAATCACTGGATTTGGGTGGGTGGTGCTATGGCTACATGGGGGTCACAACATCACTCAAGTTTGTCTCTGCTGGTCCTCCAGTGTGATGGCTGGGTACCTGGGCCAAATGAGAGGGAGTGGTGGTGTGACCTGGCATGCAGGCTTGCAGCTTTGCTCACTCAGTTTTAGCTGGGCCACCCCTCCATTGTGTAGGGCTCCTTAATTTCCATATACAGGGCCCCAAAATTCTGTAATCCCCCACTACTTACCACCCCAGCTCAGTCCTGAATACAGATGTGGGAACAAAGAACTATAAGATTTCTGAGAACAGGAGGAGCCAGTAAGAAGAAAAGCATTGTGTGTGGAACAATGGCTCGTAATTATTGATGTGAAATATTCCCAGATAAAAATTCCTCACTTACCTAAAACCATTCAGTGGGATTTAAACATCACAAGCATTGATTATCCCCTCGTTCTTACTCATGCTATGGTCCAGTGGAAGAACTGGGAGTTAGAGACATTCTGGGGTTCTTGTCTTAGCTCTGTCACCAGCTAAATGGTTGATCTTGGGCCGGTCACTGAGAAAAAGCCCAGTGGATGCTGCGAATTTTTTTAAATCTGCCCCAGATTTAGGTGCCTGAAAGGGAGCTGGCATTAAAGTTACCATGGAAGCAAAGGTTCTGGCCCAAGGTAATTGGCACCTCACGAAAGTTCGGTGGAAGTTGAGGGCACTCAGCCCTTTGCACAATCCAGTCCCTTAACCCTAAGCACTCAGTTTTAACGCCTAATATTCATCAAGCATGTTGAGAACTTGGAAAGGACCCTGATTATTTAAATCTGAAGAGCTATTGTTTCATTACGGGCCCGCCTGGAAAGGAACCCTCATTCTGTGAAAGGAAAACATGAACATGAATTTTATAACAGTCTTCCATTCATCATATGCAAGCTGGGATGTAACAGACATTCCTGAGGCACATGATGGCAGGAAGAGAGACGCTGGCACTGCTGCTCTCCCTGCTGTAACTCTACATTTTAACATGCCCTGGCACAAGATCAAAAACAATCTCAAAAGTATGCAGTTATAACAGAAGGACTGCAAGCAAATATCCAGTGAATTTAGCCTTCTACTGTAATGCAGAAGCAAGAGAGAAATGTATTTTCCTTCTTATTCATTCTTTTCCCCTTTCCCTTCCTTTTTCTTTTTTGCCATAAATTATTTGTAAGTTACTGGTGAAGGGGAGAGGAACCTCAACGTGGAGCATAATCTCTTGCAGTTGTAGAATGCCCCTGGCAATGATGCACTGAAATTTGTATGAAACAAATATTATATCCAAAGCAGAGAGAGAGTGAAAGTCCATTGTTGCATACTGTGTGTTGTTCCCTTGCACAAGAGAAAAAATCAATCCAGTCTCATAAATAAAATACAAAATTCACATTATACATCTAAAGTCAATCACTGGAGATGTCACCAGAGTCCTTTGACTGACTGCTAGAAGGAACATAGTGGGGGGAAGAATTATTCTGTTCAGTAACTGGCAACGTTTCTGGTGGATTTCTTCCACTTCGCTGTCTCTAAGGAGGTAATTTATGTCTGACCAAAAAAAATCTGCACGTTGTGAATCAAACAATCATTGGGCCTCCTAATCAGAAACAATTGGCACTCTTTACTTTGCAGGGCATGAAATGAAAACAATACATTCTCCAGAAATTCTTCGCTTGCCTTAATGGATTTCAAGGCTTGTCTGAACACAGAAGTTGCACCAGTTTAACTACAGAAGATGAATGTTGCATCCATTTATTTAAACCATTGCAACTCAGTGTATGGAGACACTGACCTCCATTTAAACTTGGGTTACAAGACTTTAGCTTACAGGTTTAAGCTGATATAAGAATGTTCGCACACCAAGGTGCAATGGTTTAATTAAAGGGGTAAGATAAACTGATGTAACGTCTACGTTTAGTCAAGAATTAGTTTATAAGGACTGAGTATGCCACATCTAGCAGTTAATTTATTCTGACCTGCCTTGGCACATGCTTACAGTATTTAGTCTGCAGAACCACCATTTGACCACCTTTTCCTTGTACTTTAAAGAATGAGAGAATTTAGCTGCAAATTGGCATGGAGATCTTGACCTGTATTGACAGAGTGATTGAAGAGTTGTTTGTTCTTGTACCTTGATGATAAACTAGAGCAGTGCTACTCAAAGTGGTGGTCCACGGACCGGTGCCAGTCCGCGAGCCATCGGCTGCCAGTCTGCGCGCACATTGGGGAAAAAAAATTGCCGGTCCCCCACATCAGATAGCTTCAGAGCACCGCACTAGAATACTTTCAAAATGTAGACCACCTTGTTTCTGTATTAACTTTTAATGGCAAAGCTAAGCACTGACACCTTTTGAATTGTGACTGACCCTTCATTGATATAGACAGTTTCGTTCTTGTTTTGTAACAGGTGATTTTGTAATGAAGCAAAATCCCTATCCTGTATAGGGATTTACAGCCAGGCTTCTTGGGGAGGTTGCACAAGGTTAAAGGCTCCCAAATGAGTAAAGCTGCTTACTTTACTTCAGTGAATGCATGGCCACTGCCAAAGGCAGGATACTGGATTAGATGGGCTGATTCGTGTGGTGATTCCTATATTCCTCATTTAGCCTTTTTTTGGTAATGAGGTATGTGATTGGTCAGCTAAATTACTTGGCATTGTTTCTGTTCCCTGACTGGATTACCTATGTTTGAACGGAAGGCATGACTGAACAAATTATTGGGGCTCAAATTGCTCAGGAAGAGAGAGGGGAGACCAAAATCTGTGATTCACCCATCTGTCTGCCTGACATGATATCCTCGGAGGTATGCTGCCTGCCAAGGGCCCATATCCGAGACATTACGGAGGGATTGCCGGGGATCATCTGGCCCTCTGACTACTGTCTCATGCTACTCATCCATGTGGGCACTAACACTGCGAGGTATGACCCTCAGCTGATCAGAAGTGACTATGCCTGCCTGCGAGGATGGTGTCACCAGAAAGGCTTCTGCTTCCATGACCCTGGGATGCTGTTCCAAGAAGAAGGACTGCTAAGCAGAGATGGGGTCCACCTATCCAGGAAGGGGAAGAGCATATTTGACACAGACTGGCTAACCTAGTAAGGAGAGATTTAAACTAGGTTTGATGGGGGCAGGAGACAAAAGCCCACAGGTAAGTCAAAAACATGGAGACTTGGAAGAAGGATCGGAATCTGGGGGGAGCATGGGCGGTTATAGCAGGGATAAGGGAAAGACAGGGGGAACTCAAATCAGTATCTTAGATGTCTGTATACTAATGAGAGAAGTATGGGGAATAAGCAGGAAGAATTAGAAATGCTAGTCAATAAAAACAAATGACATAGTTGACATCACAGAGATGTCAATGAGATTTTTCTCATTATTTGCCAAGCCCTAGAAAAACCCTAAACTTCGTGAAAGATGCCTATCAAAACATGACTGGAATATTGGTATAGAAGCGTACAGCTTGTTCAGGAAAAACAGGCAGGGGGAAAAAAGGAGAAGGTATTGCCTTATATTAAAAAATGTCTACACTGGGACTGAGGTTGTGATGGAAATAGGAGACAGACTTGTTTAAGGTCTCTGTGTAAGGATAAAAGGGGTAAAAAACAATGATGTCATGGTAGGGGTCTACTACAGACCACCTCACTGGGAAGAGGAGGTGGATGAGGCTTTTTATAAACTAAAAAAATAATCTAAAACACAGGACTTGGTGGACTGTGTTCCCTCTAACTGTGTGGCCATGCAGCAGACTATCAAGGGCCATGCAGGTGGGGAGAGGCACCCCCTCCCCCAGCCTGGCCCCCACCGCAGCTGGTGCAGCTGGGAAAAGGCACCTCTCCCCCGGCCCAGGCCCCACCAGAGCTGCCGTGACATAGCAGAGGCACCCCTCCCCCAGCCCAGCCCTGCTGGAGCTGCCGTGGCCGTGCAAAGGCGCCTCTCCCCCGGCCTCGAGCTGCTGCGGTGAGAGAGGGCTGGGGGGAGTTCTCTCTCCGCAGGACAGCCTGGACCCCAAACCTCTCATCCCCAAGCCCCACCCCAGAGCCTTCACCCCCAGCTGGAGCCCTCACTCCCGGCACGCCAATCCTTTGCCCCAGACCTGAGCCCCCTCCCGCATTTCAAACCCCTTAGCCCCACTCCCACCACATATCACCTCCATATCGGTGTACATAATATTCATTCCGCACATGGACGTAAAAAATTAGAGCCATTAGCTATTATCTTTGAAAAGTCATGGAAGACGGGTCAGATTCCAGAGGGCTGGAAAAGGGCAAATATATTGCCAATTATAAAAAGGGAAATAAGGAACAACCCGGGGAATTACCAGTCAGCTTAACTTCAATTCCTGGAAAAAAAATGGAGCAAATAATTAAGCAATCAATCTGCAAACACCTAGAAGATAATGTCAGAAGTAATATTCAGCATTGATTTGTCAAGAACAAATCACATCAAACCAACCTAATAGCTTACTTTGACAGGGTAACACGCCCTATGGATGGGGGGAAGTGGTAGATGTGATATATCTTGACTTTAGTAAGTCTTTTGATACTGTCTAACATGACCTTCTCATAAACAAACTAGGGAAATACAACCTAGATGGAACTACTATAAGGTGGGTGCATAACTGGTTGGAAAACAGTTCCCAGAGAGTAGTTATCAGTGGTTCACAGACAAGCTTGAAGGGCATATTGAGTGGGGTCCCAGAAGGATCAGTTCTGGGTCTGGTTCTGTTCAATATCTTCGTCAATGATATAGGTAATGGCATAAAGAGTACGCTCATAAAGTTTGCGGACTATACCAAGCTGGGAGGGGTTGCAAGTGCTGTGGAGGATAGAATTAAAATTCAAAAGATCTGGACAAACTGGAGAAATGGTCTGAAGTAAATAGGATGAAATTCAATAAGGACAAATGCAAAGTACTCCACTTAGGAAGGAACAATCAGTTGCACACATACAAAATGGGAAATGACTGCCTAGGAAGGAGTACTGCGGAAAGGAAACTGGGTGTCATACTGGATCACAAACTAAATATGAGTCAATGGTGTAACACTGTTGCGAAAAAAGCAAACATAATTCTAGAATGTACTAGCAGGAGTGTTGTAAGCAAGACATGTGAAGTAATTCTTCCACTCTACTCCACGCTGATTAGGCCTCAATTGGAATATTGTGTCCAGTTCTGGGCGCCACATTCCAGGAAAGATGTGGACAAATTGGAGAAAGTCCAGAAAAGAAAGACAAAAATGATTAAATATCTTGAAAACATGACCTATGAAGGAAGATTGAAAAAACTGGGTTTGTTTAGTCTGGAAAAGAGAAGCCTGAGAGGGGACATGATAACAGTTTTCAAGTACATAAAAAGTTGTTACAAGAAGGAGGGAGAAAATTTTTTTTCGTTAACCTCTGAAGATAGGACAAGAAGCAATGGGGTTAAATTGCAGCAAGGGAGGTTTAGGTTAAACATTAGGAAAAGCTTCCTAACTGTCAGGGTGGTTAAGGGCTGGAATAAACTGCCTAGGGAGATTGTGGAATCTTCATCATTGGAGAAGATTAGACAAACACCTTTCAGGGGTGGTCTGGATAATACTTAGTCCTGCCATGTCCAGGGGACTGGACCACTAGATGACCTCTCGAGGTCCCTTCCAGTCCAGCGATTCTGTGATTCTCTCTTGACAAGTGTGGTATAAAAATCCAGAATGACTGAGGCATTGATTCAGGAAATTATTTAGCACGTGCATAACTTTAAGCACATGAATAGTCTCATTGCCGTCACTAGGACATCCCATGGAATCAGATTTATGCCTGTATTATTTCCTTCTCCAGCACTTTTTCTAGTCTGGAGCTTTCCATCTGTAGACAGGGCCACACTGCAAAAACTTAAATTCCAGATTCTGCAGCTCCCTGCAGCTGCTGATCTTTGAACCCCAGGGTCTATCTTTTGTCTTTGTATCTCAGGGCTGCCAGGGATGGGAATAGTGGACTTATTTTCCTCCATCTATTGGATTTTTTTTAATAGCTGTTCAAAGAAACCTTAGCAGTTATTCCTATGTCAACCAGTAACCAGAGGAAAAAAATCCCGAACAGCTGAGGCTTCCCTTCTCTTTTTCTCCAGGCCTTTTGCATACATTTCTTTTCCTCTATAAATAACACAGAGAGTTATCTGGAAGAGAAAACTGTTTTGAGAGATGATATATCACCACCTGGCAACCGGCCAGACAAGGAGTGGCTACAAGCCAGCACTGAACTTCCTTGAGAAAGAACAATGTCCTCGTTCAGAAAACAAAAAATCTGCCTTGTGTGTGTAGGAGGGAGAGGAGCAGAGAGACCAATTTCATTTTATTTGCCACCATAAGGAGTGATAGATTAGGAACAGAACTTACAAATGTAGCAGCTGCAAGCACCTCTCCATCTTCCCTCACCAGTGGAGGTGGTGTGCAGCCAAGGCAGCATACCCAATGGCAGTCTGGCACACTGCCAGGTGGAAGGAACTTGTAGGAGTATGGAGGGGCAGTCAATTTTTGAAGAGGACCAAAGAGCCAAGAAGTTGGAGCAGGATTCTCTAGGGCAGTGGTTTTCAACCTTTGGTCCACGGACCCCTGCTGGTCTGCAGACTGTCTAAGATGTCCAAAGGGGTCTGCACCTCCATTTGAAATTTTTTAGGGGTCTGCAAATGAAAAAAGATTGAAAACCACTGCTGTAGGAGTCCTGAGATTCTGCATCATTCCAAGGTCAGGTGTCCTCTAACTCTTCTTCACTACCCTCATCATTGGCCTTGTCTGCACACAAACGTTGTATCGCTATAGTTAAAGCAGGAGAAACCCCAGCCCCTAGTGTGGATGCAGCTATATTGCTATGAAACCACCTCATAGAGGTACAACTGTACCTGTAAGGAAGGGGAATAAGCTATACTGATATAAGACCACCTCACACTAATAGGCCTGCATCCACCTTAGGCACTGTACCAATTTAACTATTTGGTATAAACTCATTACCCTAACTGAAATAGTTACAGCAGTACAAAACCTATGCATAGACCAGTTAACAGAGGAGAACTTTCCACTACCACTTATTTCTCCTGGAAGAGCACATGGGCCTGAGATCATAAATTGCACAGTAGTCTTGATTTATGTCTATTTCTTCCATGTGGAACATATAGCCTGCACACCTTCCTTCCATTTTTGACACTCTCTGGCTTCAGTTTTAGTTTCTTTCCATGGCAATTTAATGGCTTTCAGTTTTGCTTCCATTGTGCGTTTCCATGTGGTCCTTGGTTTATCTCATCACCCCGCTAGTCTAGTCTGTTCAAATCATTAGTTACTTTTCAGAAATCTCAGCTTGCTTTCTTCCCAGGTGATGCTGCTCTTCCAAAGCAGCCTAGCCCTTTTTTCCTCATGATCCCACTGTGGTTTTAGGGTGCCAACAGTTTTTTTTAAGCCCTTCTCCCCCGCATTCATTATCCCAATTCCAGAAAGTTGCAAAGATTTTGTGTAAGACGTGACCGTTTTCATCTAACAATTTCAAAACGTTACGTTTTCCAATCAGCTCTCGTCCTAATCCACAGAAATTTGTTTTTCCTTGACTATTCACATCTGCTGTTTGCATTAGCATTCTGGGACCTTCAGTCTAACAGCATTAATTGAAAACACCAGCTCTCCGTGGCTGAGGTCCCTTTACTTTTGTTACATATAAACTTTTCTTGGGATTTAGAGAACTTCTTTTGAGATTTTACCAGAGTTGCATCAATATTCTTTACAGCTGTTTATTCTGTTTTGAAACTTAAAGTAGGGAGAGAGAGCCTAAAAAATGTTCCTTGAATTAAAAGCTGTCTGGATTTGAATTCTGGTCTAAAACCACCCTTGATATTTCAGTTTCTGGTCAGATCCTAGGACTCACTGATCTCATGGGATTACATTGCAAACTCAGTCATTGTTTCTGTGCTCCAGGAGAGAATACGCACAGTTGTTTATTAAACAAAACAAAACAAAAAGCAACCTAAATTGGGCTGAAATCTCATATGAACAGAGGTGGGGAGATTTGGTTGTGACCATACCATAGTCCTGATTTGAACTTGAACCCGAACTTCCACACTCAGACTCCTATGCTAAACTGGATCAGAACACTGGGCCAGATCCTGGCCTGTAGTTGAAGATCACGGTGCAATTTTGGGGAATGTGTGGAAAAGGTGGTGTCATGGTTACAGGACTAGCTGCACCTCTGAGTGAACCTCCTCAGATCTCAGGCCTCAAGCCTTTATCTCTCCTGGGGTCAGGGGAGTAAACCATGCAATTCTCCCACTCTTAGAGTGGGTCCTGGGCTACATCACCCTGTGTATTGACTGTGCTTACCCTGCAGGTCTGACAAGGTGTGGGCATCTGCAGCTCTTTCCTTCAGGAGCCTGTGATCATTGGATTACAGTCTTCTTGAACAGCCTTCTTAAAACAAAGCATTGTTTAATCTTAACAGTAAGAACAGAGAATAACCACAAAAGGGCTACATGCATACCTATTTTATCTAGAATGCTAGGCAGGGCAAGTCTCTGTTACCCCAGACCACTAACCTCTTGGGGTCTGTCACCCATAACTCTCCCACCACCTCTCCTTGAGGGACTCCTTTAAATCCAACCAAAAGTCTTTGTTCTTTCAGTTCACATGGCTGGACCAGCTGCCTAAAAGCTGTTTGGTGACCTCTGCATGGGGGTTGAGCCAGAGCACCAAAGAAAATGGCTCTTGCATTGACTTTCAAGTGTCTGCTCTAGTGCATTTCCTGACAATCCTGTTATTGAATTAACTTGTACAGTAAATATCACAATAAAGCTCATCAAGATACAATATTCATAAATTACCTCAGGAAGCTCCCAATCAGTCACCGGTGGCATAATACTAGTCTTTGCACTCCTCCCTTCCTCCAGGATGAGGGCTACTCTTACGCCAACTGCAGATGGCTCCAAGGGGCTGAACTGTTGCCAGGGATTAATGCATTTTAGAGGCATCCTGGCCACTCCTGCTTTCCTCAGCTGAACCCCCTGTTATAAATGTGGGTGGAGAGGGATATAGCAGCCTCTATGTCAGCATTACACCACCAGCAAATCCCTTTCTCCTGGCTGCATTAAGACAAGCACAGTATAGCTTAGCACAATATATCCCAGATATGGAGAGTCCAATCTCTCTTAAAAAGCATCATATTCCCACAAAAAATAAACAAGGGAAGCTTCATTGACTGACTGACTGGAGTCAGAGATTCTGTAAGTTTGTCATCTAAAACTGTTGTTGTCAAACTAAAACTGCTGTGCTTGTTTCGTTTAGGATGTTGCAAAATCCTTCAGGAAACATTTCCTTGAAAGACAGTGCAGGGAAGTCCCTGTCTGTTTTTTATCATCCTTGTCATTCTAATAGATGATTTACTAAGGCATGTCCTTGCAGCTTTGAAGAATTATGAGACACTGGCATGTTATCTCTTTTATTAGAGGGTAAACTCTCCTTTCGCAAATGACTGTTGGTAGGTAGTAAAATGTGATTGTACAGTCTTTGTAACCAAATCCAGACACTGACATGCAAATGAGGCACTGCCAGGGAATGCCTGGGAGTTTTAGACAGCCTCTTTTCCTGGAATGATAAGGAAATTGATTTCTGTGGTAAATGAGCTACAGCTCAGGGTCTTAAAGTGTAGCAGCAGGAGGCTGCTCAGTAACATTTGTCAAATATACACTGACTTCTTAGAAATATGCTCACTGAATGCAAAATAAAACCTGGAGGCTGGGACAAACATTTTCTGGTTTTGTTATTAAAGAAACAGGTTCACTGTGCCAAATTCTCTGCTGCTGCAAATTCCATTGATGTCAGTGGAGCTGCACTGATCCAACAGAGAATTTGTGCTAAAGGTGTAACGCTCGACATGGATACAGCATAAGAGTGCTCTTTCAAAACCCAAATGGAGCATGTCCTCTTAGCCGTTGAGAGAGAGGGTTGAGAAGGTTAACCTGATCAATTTTGAGAATTAGCTCAGCTGAAATATAATAATACTACCTAGTCTTATAGAGTGCTTTTCATCAGTAGATTAAGACTTGGTTATTTTTTTTCTGTGCTCCAGAAAAGAAACCCCTAAGATGAATCTTCTTGATATAAAGTTTAACTGTGTTGAACTGACCAACTGCAGAGAGTCTGTCTCTTTATCAGACATGGGTCAGGGTGGAAGCTGGGGGACACACATGAACACGCAAATGAAATCACTGGAGCTCTGTAGGGACTGTAGATTATGATACACTTGCTAACTATGTTATAGCTTCTTTCTCTATTGAAACACCTGTCATCATTTATCAAGGGGAAGTCTTTCATAAGTGCTAAGCACTCATGGCTTCCATTGAAAGCCAAAGGAAAACTCTCACCCATCCCCCTAACTTATACTATGCTAATATCCATGAGGTCTAAGGGTGAAATCCTGGACACATTGAAGTCAGTGGGAGCTTTTCCATTGACTTCAATGGAGCCAGGATTTCACACGGTCTGTGCCTTATTCTGAAAAAGCAGCTTTATTTCCTTTTCTTTGATCCTTCACATTAATGTATGATGTGGCTCATTGCTACAGATGATAAGGCAACTGAACATATTAGTAATATACATACATATATGGAGAGGGAATTAATTTCAGAGTATTCACTCCTCTGTGCTTTCAGATTCTGTCTAAGCCAGGAAGCAGAAGTACCAGACCACTGAAAAAAAGCATTCTTTGCTATGTAAAAAATACATCATTGCTATTGTTTTGCTCCTACCTTATGTGCTTCCGCTTATACCTAAAAAATAATTTTCAGTCCTGAGGCTAATGGCTCTATTTGACTTTAAACCAAGCCATAACTTTGTATCTAACATTTATTTTGCACTGTCCAAATTAAGTACAAGTTGAACTAAGAATTATTTCTTACAAAAATATTTCAATATCATTAGTATTTATACAGTGTGACAGAGCTCTGTCCTTGCCTCCGTGGGTCCCGCGTTTCCTGGCAGATTTTGCTAGCCTCAGAGGCTCACTGTGACCCTCCACGTAACCCTTCTTTCTCTAGAGACAAGGGTCACAGTCTACTGAGCCATTTTCATCATAAGCCAGCAAGGGAGGTGAGGAGAAGTTATCCTTCCTTGCACAGTCTCTGTTGTCTCCCAGTCTCAGTGATTAATCAGGGGGCAAAGGTGGGGGGGGGGAGCCCAGGCCCACCCTCTACTCCGGCTCCAGCCCAGGGACCCTAATAGTATCAGCTAAGGTAGCTGACCTTTTAGAAACATGACATGTACAATTCCCTGGCCTACTTCCTCCACAGCAGCCCTCACTTCCTCAAGCTCCACTTCACCCTTACCTCAGGGCCTCCTTCCTTGTACCTGATATGGTGTGTACTACTCAGTCTCTCCAACAGCGCAACTTCCTCCCACAGCTCCTGACATGCACTCCCACCTGACTAACTGGGAGGCTTTTAACTAGTTTCAGCCAGCCCCTGACTGGCTTCAGGTGTCCCAATCAACCTAGCATTCTCCCTGCCTTCTGGAAAGTTCTTAATTGGCCCCAGGTGTCTTAATTGACCTGGAACAGCTTCCATTTCACTTAACCTGGTACCAGGGATTTGTTTAGCCTGGAGCAAATAGATCTATCTCCCACTACTTTTCTGTAGCCATCTGGCCTTGCCCCATCACAACAGCAACTTTCTTTTGTGAATATAGTGTGGTATATGTGGTATTGTTCTGGTGGTTTCATCAGGTGGAATTGTTACACAGTCTTCCAAATGTTGTGTCTTAGTATACGAGCAAGTGTTCAGTCTTGGGAAGACATGCTGCGATGCAATATCTGGTAGAAGCAGTGGTCCAGAGAGAGCAGTAGGGGAGTTTGCTCTTGACTCTGATCTCAGATTGGAGTCAGTTCTTGAGGCAGAGTTGCTCCCTGGGAACTGGGCACTGGTGTTGGACAGAGATTTCTCATAAGAACATAAGAAAGACCATACCGGGTCAGTCCAAAGTATCCTGTCTTCCGACATTGGCCAATGCCAGGTGCTCCAGAGGGAATGAACAAAACAGGTAATCATTGAGTGATCAAAGAAGGGATCATCCAGCATCTCTATTCAAGGACTGGTATGTATGTGTAAATAAAGAAAGTTATATTGTTGGATCATATTAAAGAAGTTCTGTATTAAAATCACAAATGAGTTTGATTCCCCATAGTTTAAATTCCAGGGTATTACTAATTAAGAGGTCTCTTGGGTTTTGGTACTGTTTCTCTCCCTCTCTGTGTGAAACTTGCAAGCTGCTAATTGTGTTAGTACATTCTAAAACAGAGTCTGTTCTCAAAGCAATTCTTTGTAACTGGGAGTAACAACAACTACTCACACAGAGAGAGACTCAAAGCAATACCCTGTAACTACAGAAACAGCACCCAGAGACTCCCCACCCTTTTGTTGTACTCATCTCGCTTTGTTAACAATTGTGATTAAAATAGAGATAGAGGATGTATGTGGATGGATGTTTGGTGTGGATAATAACTGAATGATCAGGGAGGTGCCAGCCTAAGAATCCAGTGTCCATTGGCTGAAGAAGGCGTCAAGTGGAAATAACCAGAGGACCCCCGGAGGGCAGACTGGAATCCACCCAACAGCCTCAAGAATGGGAGAACCAAAGAACAAGATAACATCTGGCAGCACGGAGCCGTCAGGAATGTGCCATCTGCTGATTGATTCAGCAACAGCATGATGAAGCAATACCCGTAGACTGGCATAGGAAGAAATTCCTATAAAAATGGATTCTAGAAAGTGAGAACTTCGGGGTCTGATTCTGCAAACCAACTTCCAGGAGCATCAGATGAGCATCTGACAAGGCCCTGCTCCCTCCTCATGTCCAGGCCACCTGGCCAGTGGCTTGGCATGAGCAACTCTAAGGCTGGTAACTATGATAACAACCTTGCAGAACCTGTGTGTGAGTGTGTGTATGTATGTATGAATGAACATGTGAATAAATATGAAATTGAATGGTATGTTATAGCTATAACTAACTGCTTACTATGATTCTGTATTCAAATAAATGTGGCATTTTGCCTTTTCCCCTTTAATAAGATCCTGCAGGTTTTTATTTTATTGGTATCACAATATTTTGAATATATCCAGGCTCCACATCACTAATTTCACTTCCAGTGGGAAGCCCCAATATCTACTCTGCTTGGCAAAGAGGTGACACTGCTATCAGAAGAGGGATGGTGGTGTTATGCTCACTTTATGTGTGAGGAAATAGAAACACGAAGACATTAAGGCCACGATCTTGATTGATACTGAGAGCCCTCAAGAGGCCATCCTGCAAGATGTCTTTATTTTTGGCATGAGCAATCACTGTTGTTTTCAGCCATCACCATGTGCCACCTGCAAGACGCCAGAGGCACGGTGATTTTTTGCTGTGTAGGTTCCACTTCCCTTTTCTTAGTGTCGGTCTGTCACAACTGAGAGCTCTTGTATCAGTTACATATTAGTAGGAAGACCACATTTCTATTTATTAAAACCATTGCTTGGTTTTAGTAGCTTCTTGAAAGCACTGTAGAATTTTCTGATCACTTCTGGGAAACCATATGAATTACACTAATGCCTTACATGAAACCGATGACTACAAGGTGCCATCTCATAATCATGAGGTTGCCCCAAAATAAGTCTCCTCTCAAGCAGCCTAGACTTGGCCCTTGAACAATTTTTGTAAAAATTAACCATTTATTATTGAGTTTTCCAGGATGAATTTGCCAACAGCAGAATCAATATGAAACTGAATGATCACTCCAGGAGACAAGGCATCTCATATCATTTTCCATTAAAATCCTTAGTATCTCACGTACAGGGGGGAACTTGTTAGGATTTTTTAGCTCAGAACCTTGTCTTGCAGTATTTCAGCCCTGTAGTTTCTGGTTCTGGCTGGATTATGGAAGGATGATGGAGTGCAAATGTGACAAACAAATTAGTCAAATATGTTCAGATCTGAAAAAAAGGCTTCCGATTGCTTTGGCCTAAGGTTCAAGCCAGTTCTTACTTTAACTAAATGAGTGTGTCCCCCCCCTCTTTTCTTCCTTTAGTTCTTTGTGCACCTGATTTCCATTCTCTGTCCCACTATTTCAGGTACGCTGTCCTAAATCTCTGTAGCCCTCTGCTCACAAGAAGATATGCCTAATCTCCCAGTTACCCTTCCCATTACTCATCATAGGACCACCAGAATGAGCTCAACCCTTCCTCAAGCAATCCAATGCTCATTCAGGTGAGTACAGAGCTGTAGCCATGGGCCCAAACCCCTTGTATTTTCCTAGTAATTGCTCCAGTTATAGCAAAACTCTGACCCACAACAGTCCAGGCAAGAAACTGAAACTTTATTTCCTGCTCAGTGGTTATTACACCAGTTAAACCAGTTCCTTGTAATTCTTCTTTTAGGTTGTTACTGTTGTGTAATAGTGAACTAAACCTACACATATTTCTTGATGCAACAAGTCAAAGAGAAATGTCCTGCTGAATGATCATCAGCCTCCTCTAATTGTGATTGCTTCAGGTATGACTTTGTATTTACAGCTCTAATAAATGCTTTCTAATTACAGATGGCAATGAGCCCATCACAGGTGAAATGCACGAGGCAGTACTTGTGTGGGATAAATTGGCTCTAAAAGAACAGCATCACACCTGAGACATTTGAACCTTAAGGCAGCAAAGATTCAAACTCTTTTTCAGACAGAAGGTAACTGGAGGAGAGTGAATTTGAGAGAAGTCTATGGCATAGGGAAAGCACTAATGAGCATCAGGGAAGGGCAGATGGTGTTCAGGTGAGAGAACTGGAAGCCAGGATTCCTGGGTTCCGTGCCCAGCTTGGCTACTGGCACTTAGTGTCTGGCACTTAGGCAGGTCATTTTGTGTCTCTCTGGGCAAAATTCACCCCCTGGTAATGTGTTGCTATTCCATTGGCCTCAGGGGAGTTGAGCCTGCTGAATTTTAACTGGTTCCATTACCCACCAGTAAAAGGGATGTAATAATACCAACCTGTGCAGCACTTTGTAGGGTTCTCATGAAGTTTAATCCATGGAGGTCAATGATGTGTGCTCTGGTAATGAAGATGGCAATATGAGGTGAAAGCATTGTCCAGCATCACAACTGTGCACTCCACCCCTGGAAGTGAGGGTTTCACAATGGCTGCGTTCAAACAACAGAACATGCTGGTCCTGGTGGTGACCCTCTGGGGAATGGGGTGGGCAAGCTGCAGGGATGAGGAACTGGAAAGAAGGACAAATCTGGAGTTTGATCCTAACTGGTGTTTCAGGCCTTCTGTGAAGTTTTAAGCACCCTCAGCTCCCTTTGTGTTCAGTGGAATTCAGCTTCTGGCAGGGCAGGCACATGGTTCTCGCTGGAACTATCCATTGGACTGCAGTGTCAGCCTGGGCTGTGTCTTGCTCTCAGACTTTCCTTGCATGGCAGTAATAAATGCAGAGTATAGCGAGAAGCAGTGCAATGCTATAGGAGCAGGGTTGCAGTGTCTTCCTTCTTCCCTCAACAGAGAGAGAGAGAGAGAGAGAAAAAACATTAGAGATCTGGCTCAGAGTCTCAAGAGAAACTACAGCATACTATTGACAGCTTGAGGAACGGCTACTGATTGGGGGCTTTTGGTTTGCCTGTTAGGAGCTGCCCTTCTTCCCACCTCCACCTCCATTAACTCGGCCAGAGCTCGGTGCACAAGACATCTCTCTTCTGAAGAAAACAGTTGCACAACGGCTGCCTGGCTTGGGTCATATGATTCCAGGTCAGTACTGACTCAGAATACTCTTCTGAGAGCAGCAATAGCTTGCCAAAATGCTTGCCAAGCCAGCCCCCATCGCCTCTGCTCCCATCTGGGAAAGTCATCCAAACATACGTATTTTATTGTTGTTCAAGACCAATCAGTTAGATTTATCCTGGCCGTGACTTTGCTGAAGTTAATGGGGTTACTCTAGGAGAATGTAAGTTTGAGGATTTCCGCGCCCATGTGTCAGGCATAATGGATCACCAAATGTGGGGTCTGGATAGAATCTCTTTTTGGCCTTCACAAAAGCCCCTACCAATGAGTTCCACAGGTGGCCTGTACATTGTGTGAAGAAGTACTTCCTTACGTTTGTATTAAACCTGCTGCCTATACATTTCATTGGATGACCCCTGGTTCTTGAGCTATGTGAAAGGATAAATAACACTTATTCACTTTCTCCTACCATTCATGATAGACCTCTATCACACCCCCTAACTTATCTCTTTTCTAAGGTGAGCAGTTCTAGTATTTTTAATCGCTCCTCGTATGGAAGCTGTTCCATACCCCAATCTTTTTTGTTGCCCTTCTCTGTATTTTTTCTAACTCTTATATATTTTTTTTGAGAAGGGACTGACCAGAACTGCACACAGTATTGAAGGTGTGGGCTTACCATGAATATAAAGAGTGGCATTATGATATTTTCTGTCTTTTATTTAGCTATCTCTTTCCTAATGGTTCCTCACACTGTTAGCTTTTTTTGACTGCCGCTGCAGATTGAACAGGTGTTTTCAGAGAATTACCCACAATGACTCCAAGATCTCTTTATGGAGTGGCAACAACTAATTTAGAACCCACCATTTTGTATGTACAGTTGGGACTGTTTTCCACTACACATTACTCAGCATTTATTAACACTGAATTTCTGCTGCCATTTTGTTGCCCAGTCATCCAATTTTGTGAGAATCCTTTGTAACTCTCTGCAATCATCTTTGGACTTAACTACCTTGAGTAGGTTAGTAACATCTCCAAACTTTGCCACCTCACCATTTACTCTTTTTCCGTATGTTGAATAGTAGAGGTCCCTGTACAGATCCTTATGGGACCCCACTATTTACCTCTGTCCACTGTGAAAAGTGACCATTTATTTCAATTTTTTGTTTCCTATCTTTTAACCAGTTACTGATCTATGAGAGGACCTTCCCTTTTATCCCATGACTGCCTACTTTGGTTTAGAGCCTTTGGCATGGGACCTTGTCAAAGGCTTTCTGAAAGTCCAAGTACATTGTATCAACTGGATCACCCTTGTTCACATGCTTGTTGACATCCTCAAAGAATTCTAGTAGATTAGTGAAGTATGATGTCCATTTACGAAAGCCATATTGACTCTCCCCCAACATCATGTTCATCTATGTGTCTGATGATTCTGTTTCAACCAATTTGCCTGGTTCTGAAGTTAGGCTTACCAGCCTGTAATTGCCAGGATTAAGTCTGGAACGTTTTTAAAAAATCATCATTACATTAGCTATCTTCCAGTTTTCTGGTAACAGAAGTTGATTTCAATGTTAGGTTTTATACCAAAAGTTAGTAGTTCTGCAATTTCATATCTTTGAGTTCCTTCAAAACTCTTGGGTGAATACAATCTGGTCCTGGTGACTTATTCCTGTTCAATTGATCAATTTGTTCCAAAACCTACTCTGTTGACATCTGAGTCTGGGACAGTTCCTTAGATTTGTCACCTCAGAAGAGTGGTTCAGGTGTCAGAATCTCTCTCATATTCTGCAGTGAAGACAGACACAAAGAATTCATTTAGCTTCTCTGCTATGACCGTGTCTTCTTTGAGTGCTACTTTAGCAGCCCCACTGATTGTTTGGCAGGCTTCCTTATTCTGA
The DNA here is from genome assembly GCF_965152275.1 of Natator depressus. NCBI lineage: Eukaryota > Metazoa > Chordata > Testudines > Cheloniidae > Natator > Natator depressus. The sequence goes on along the minus strand of NC_134243.1, from coordinate 23,080,785 downwards.
TGTATTTTTTAAAAAATTGCTGTGTTTTTTTTCTTTCGCTAGTTGCTCTTCAAATTCTTTTTTGGCCTACTTATACTTTTACACTTGACTTGCCAGAGTTTGTGGTCCTTTTTATTTTCCTCGGTAGGATTTAGACTTCCAATTTTTAACAGATGTCTTTTTGTTTCTAACTGCCTCTTTTACTCTGTTGTTATGCTATGGCATGCATTTTTTGGACCTCTTATGGGGTTTATTATTATTATTATTTTGGGTATATATTTAGTTTGAGCCTCTCCTATGGTCCTTTTAAATAGTTTCCATGCAGCTTGCAGGCATCTCACTCTTGTGACTGTTCCTTTTAAGGATGCAGAAAAATCAAACAAATTAATGAAGCAGCCTCTCTGTTCCTTCCTCCTCCTGTTTCCAATGAAAAGTGCACCTCAGATTTTTTCAGAATCTGCCCGTGGGCCCAATGTGTGGGGAGTTCTGACCCAGATGCAAATTTAACCAGCTGAGTGCAAGTGACCCCAAAAATAACACATTAGTGATTCTCCGTAATATTTACTCCCAATTCACTATAGCCTGTTGTTTATTTTTAACTAGAATATTAGTTCTCATTTAGGGGAACTAAAACAGAGTTCATTTAAATTCAAACAGGGTAAGATCCATCTGGGCTTGGTTGGCTGGGTTTGATGCAATTCAGATTCCTAATATTAGTGCACCAACTATTCAGCTAAAATAAACTTCCCTCTGACAGGAAGGAACACCCCCATTCCCAGCAGTGTGAAGGATATAGGCCTAATCCTGTGGGGTGCAGATTCCAGCATCTTCAAGATTTTCTCCTAACGTGGGTGGAAAGGGGCCTGCATTGCAGTCAGGTCAGATCAAAGCTGCGTTGTGTAGAGAGCCGGGAAAATAACATGCTGCTTGTACTGGTAGAGCCGTAATCTGGCATTTGTTCAGCTCTGTTCTGGTAGCTTTGGTTTTGGTCCGGCCCACACGTCGGGGAGGTGAGTAATCTGCCAGTCCAGTTGCTGTGTTGCAATTTCCTTTTAAAAGCTGCCATCAAGTTGTAACGTGTGATTCATCTCCTTGTGAGATTACCATCCTCACCCTTAAATCGAATTTCCTAGGGACTCATAAATCCTTTCAAAGGTGACAAGCTTTCCTCATAACCCATTGTACTTACCATGCTGACGATGCTGTACCTTGCTAGCACACTTTCTTTGGAAAGGAAGAGACAGAGGCCCGTGCATGTGCGAGAGAGGCGTGACAAAGGCATGACACACGACTATTGGTTAAGAGAATGATCTTTGCTTCCTCATCCCTGTCATCTGAACTGGGTTAGGGTTATAAAGGTTGACACACACGACCGTAATAGATGTCTGCTAGTTCCAATGGTTACTGTTGCATATATTTTTTAAAAGGAGGAACTGTTGAGAGGAGTGGGGAGAGACATTAAAACAGCATATTGCAGCTTATAAATAGCAGCGAAGACTAAGGGGAAACCAGAAGCGACAGGAAAGGGGACCAAAGAAAGCAGGATAATGACAAACAAAAGAAACAAGTTTGAAAGGAGTCAGGGAACTGAAGATTTGCAACATCCTCTCTAAGCCAGTGCTAATGGCTACCATAGGCGATCAAGATCAGCTGTGAATTCAGCTCTAATCAGAATTTTGGAGCATCAGTTCAGCAGGATTATATGGAAGCTGCCTCTGGCCTGTCATAGAAACCTTGCTCTTTTCCAGCTGAATGCCAGTATCACGGTGTGAGACATGGGAAAGAGGGCAGGGGGTGGCAGTATCTGAATCACGCACACTGTTCTGCTTAGTGCTTTCCATTAGATTTCATAGGAGACAATGGAGAAGAGTAGAAAATGTCATGCCCATTGGTATTATGTCAGTAAGTTAGTATATCCACTGTCCTTGTCTCCTACTGTGAAATCCAGTGAGAGGGAGGCGATTATTATTGTAACTGACTCATTTGGAAGAAACAAGGGGATGGGTTTCTCGTTCCTGGCTTGACCTTTACAGCCCTGGTACCTTGCAATGGTTCTACAGAAAGGAGATACTGTGCCCCCAAGAATCTAGGAGGTATGAGGAAAATGAGCCCTTTGTGGGGCTATCAATTCATCCTCTTCAGGCCAGCAGCTGATAGGATCCCAGGAAAGAGTGTGTGCGTGCCTCCAGCAGCCGGAGCAGCTCTTTGCATACCATCAATTTGTTTTCAAAGGAAACAAGGGCAATTGACAGCATCCAGAGAGGATATATCAGAGGAGCCAGGTGTTCGTGCTTCCTTGCAGATCCTTGTAGGGATCAATAGGAAAATCACTCTGACACATCAGACATTTGGTGATAGGCAGCAACTTAAACCCAGAGTAACAGAGATGGAAAGAGGAAAAGGAAACACTTGCATTTGCTCTGGACTGAACGCACAGGAGATGACCCTTGCGGTCCCTTCTAACCCTATGATTCTATGATCACACATAGTAGTTGACAGCACAGTCCCCATTTAGCAGAAATATATATTAGACACATCAGATAATTTATTAAATATTATGGCAGAAGTCACTAGATGGTGCTGTTAGTTTTACAAGTTCCTCTTCACAGTCTATGAGTATTGGGCAGTCTTTGAAGAAATTCTGCTTTGTTGTTAGTTGGGTGTTGTAATGTCTTTTGGGGAGAGCTGCGGCAAGTAGGAAAGCTTGCTTAGTGTTGCCAACTCTCCCGATTGTATTGATGATCCCGGATGTTTGATGTTTTATTTAAAGCCCCAGATCCTGGAGGCAGTTGATTACAGAAGAATCTCTGCTTTTGTTGTTAAAAAGTTTCTAGCCTTCATGTAATTACAGCGTCTGCCTTAATTCGGGCAGTTCCTAACTTCTGAGTGCTTAACTTCGTAACCTTAATCATTATCTTTTAACACTTTGTATGAGATTTTGCTAGGTTTTAAAAAAAAGCAAACTGAAGAAACAGAAATTCCATCATGTGGCATTATATTGATACCCACACTGCTCTTCAGCAGGTTGGAACCCTTACAGCCACTGCGCAGACCCCTCCTAGCTGAGTTAATGAAGTGATCACCAGAGTCAGTTGTTTTCCTCGCTAGAGGGGGATGGGATACTTTGCCAGTGGGTTTCATGGATATTTGCTGCCAGCAGTGGCATGGTGATGCCTAGGAATCTTGGTTCCATTCCAGGCCGTGGAGGGCAGTTTGCTCTAATGGACACAGTCTCTTATGCCCATTTCCCCCAAGCATGACCCCCTCCTCTACAGTCTGTCTCTGTCCCTGTCCAGTGGTTTCCCTTCCTCTAGCTCCTTGTCCTACTCCCAGACTCCCTGCACAGCTAGGCCTAGTATCACCCTCTGGACTGCACATCCCAGTCTCCCCTCCACCATTCCCAGTATTCCCTGTCACCTTGCCCAGCCAGTCCCAAATCCTCCCTCCCAGGTCTTCATCCTCCCCAACCCAGCCTCCTGTCACCCTCATACCCACATTCCTCCTGCCCTGCTGCTTCCCAATCCCACTCTCCCTCTCCAGGTTCCCCATCCAATCTCAGTGTTTACCCCCTGCCCAATGTCCAAGTCTATTTGCTCAGCGCAGTTCTCCCCCCATGTCCTGGCTCCTCCTCAGATTTGTCCTGCTCCCACCCCACTGATTCCCAGTCTCCTTAACCAGCCAGTCCCAGTCTCCCCCCACCCCCCACCCCACCCCTTGTCCGATCTCCCCCCTCCCACATTTACCTGCCTGGGTCCCAATCACAGTCTTTCCTTGCCCCGCCAGTCCCAGTCCCCATGCCAGTTCCAATCTCCCCCCTACAATAGGCTCCTCACCCAATCTACTTCTCCTGCCTCTCCCAGGTCTGGCTCTTGTCCCCTCTGCATTCATGCTACTTCCTCTTTCAGGCTGCCTGGGCCCATGTGGGGAGCACTGAGGGCACAGAAGGGACAGGCTCCTGGCTCTCAGTTTCAGTGCCTGGCCCAAGCATGTCCTGTAACAGCCCAGAGCAGCAATTGCAGGGAAAGCCCTGCTCTTTCCGCTGGAACTTGTTCAGTGCGGACGGATTCTTCCAGGAATTAAGCTTCAATGCTTTAGCAAGTCTCTACTGAGCATGTGAAAGCTGCAATTTTTCAAAAGCTTAAAGCTTGGCCAAATTTGTTTTTCGTGGGGACAAGCTCTAGTTGTGTGTGAGCAGGGTTATCTTATCTGAGCCTCTCCTGTTTGTCCCTTTCACTGTGAAGATGTGCGGTTTCTTTAATTAGCAGGAATCCGGGAAGGGTTTTAGGCAGAAGCTCTGCAGTGAAAGAGAGAAATGTGGTAGCTTTGGCAGCATTGCAAACTCAGAATTTCATTGAGTCTGTGATATTTGGTGTTTTCTTAAATACCCAGTTTCTGCAATCATGAGAATTTTTTAGAAAAAAAGTACATTTCTAGTGCTTGTGGTCATGGAGAAAAGCTGGAAAATGTGAACTCTAAAACTTCAGGCACCAGAAAGTAAGAGACCCAAACATTTAAATACCAGGACGACCCCAGGATTATTTTAAAATCTCCTTTTTTTAAACCAATCACAATTTTTTTAGGACCTAATGCCCTGGTTTGGGGATGCTTGGGGATGTCTGCACTGCTTTGGAGCCAATACCTTTTTCGAATAAGGTTCCTTATTCAGTGTAATAAGATAGGTTTCAGAGTAGCAGCTGTGTTAGTCTGTATTCGCAAAAAGAAAAGGAGTACTTGTGGCACCTTAGAGACTAACCAATTTATTTGAGCATAAGCTTTCATGAGCTGCAGCTCACTTCATCGGATGCATACAGTGGAAAATGCAGTGAGGATGTTTTATACACACAGACCATGAAAAAATGGGTGTTTATCACTTCAAAAGGTTTTCTCTCCCCCCACCCCACTGGGATTCACTGTGACTCTCAGCCAGCCAGTAAAACAGAAGGTTTATTGGACAATAGGGACGCAGTCTCAAACAGAGCTTGTGGGTACAACCAGGACCCCTCAGTCAAGTCCTTCTGAGGGAGCACAGACCCCAGCCCTGGGGTTCCCTGCATTCCACCACCCAGCCCCAAACTGAAACGAAACCCCCACCAGCAGACTCCCTCCTGCAGCCTCTGTTCACATTCCTAGGCAGAGGTGTTACCTCCCTCTCCCCCGCCTGGCTCAGGTTACAGGCTCTCAGGTCTCCCATTGAAACTCCTTTGCCACATTCCCAGGTCAACACTCCTTGATGGCCCACCTTGATTATCATACACATTGTAAGGAGAGTGATCACTTTAGATAAGCTATCACCAGCAGGAGAGTGGGGTGGGGGGAGAGAAAACCTTTTGAAGTGATAAACACCCATTTTTTCATGGTCTGTGTATATAAAACATCCTCACTGCATTTTCCACTTTATGCATCTGATGAAGTGAGCTGTAGCTCACGAAAGCTTATGCTCAAATAAATTGGTTAGTCTCTAGGGTGCCACAAGTACTCCTTTTCTTTTTGTAATAAGATAGTGATTCTTTCTGCAAGTCTTTGCCTTGTCACCTGCCATTCACCACTGCAGAAGTGCACCCGGGGGATTTTTCCTATGCCCTCATTCCCAGTACCGGGGAGACTATGAGGAGCTTAGCCTCCTTTTGCACAGCTAATGAATTCCAAACTGGTCCAGCTTAGACCATTTCAGTACCTACTTCCATGCTCTGATTCCAACATGCCAGTGTGGACTTTAAAAAGCATTTTTCCCAACCAAGGAAACCTTAGTTATACTATCTTTCCTTTTCCTTCCTTCCTGTCAGCTGTGCTGAACCCAGTCCAACCACAACAGGGGCTAACGCAGCTGTAGTATGGGGGAGCTGTTTATAATTCTGGCCCGGATGACAGGGCCCTCTTTCTAGCCTGGGGACTCTCTCCTCAAGCCGAGGGTGAAGCTGGGTTTCTCTCATTGTTTCCTAGAAATAACTAACTTCTGAAGCCACTAAACAATTGTAGGTAAGAGGAGAGGTCTTACTAGAGCCAGTCATTGATGCCCCAGTTTCAGTTTACTAGCTGGCTGAGTCTTCCCCAAGAACATGTGAATTGCTGGGAAACCAGTACAGAGGATAAAGAGGCTGTGTCCGTCAGTTACTTCTGTCTGATGTCCAGATGCTCATGGATTCAGTTTTAGCACAATAAAGGAAACCCTGCCTGCTGACCTTGCTCTAGTTCTGTTTATAGACTTCTCTGAGCCAAAAAATTGATTCCATGTAAGCAGATGGCATGTGCTAATATGACTTAGCCTCCACTGTCCAGATCCTATTGGTGCAGAGTCATAATGAAGATAGCCGATAGCACTCATGTGCGTTATTAGATTGTCCTGTTCTGAATGTCTTTGTCTGTTTTTCCCAGGAAACATTCCTGGAAAGAACATGTCAACAATTTCCTGCCAAGAGATTTGACTAAATCATTACTGCCGAGCAAGCAGTATCTCAAACCCTTATCTCCCTCAAATACTAGAACATTTCCCTCGAGGAGGAAATATAGCAGTCAGGCTTTGCTTGCACACAGTGTACTCTTCTCACTGCAGTAGTTCTGGGTAGCACAGGCGCTCGGCTCCTCCTAACTTTGGAACAATCTGTGCTGTGTTTCCTGTAGGTCAGCCTCACAGCAGCTTCGCCCCACAACAGTGCTTGTGAAGCTGAAGAAGTGTTTTAGTGACCATTATGCCCCCACCTTAGCCTTTAACCTAGCTTGGATGTGGGGTTTAAAAAAAAAAAAAAACTGTGAGAAAATTACTACAAAATGCTCGTTTTATACTCCGCTCATCCTTTTCTAAATACTTTTCTGGAATTCTTGGGAGCAGTGTTCTATAGGGTTTTCTATAGCATGGAAGAAATTCATGGAAGCAGATCATAAGCTGTAGGATCTATGCTGTGTTTGCACGTAGCTTTGAGTTTGGAGCATAACCATGCATCACTAAGGTCTGTTTCACTCTGCTGTAAACATATGGCCCCACAGGAATTATGTGCCTGGACAGTGAGAGAAGGGTGGGGTGAGGAAGGAATTGATCCCTGCAGAGGTTTCTTCCTGCCTGGTGAGGAGTACAAGTGATGATCAGATTTGGAGTACAGGCTGTGTTGATGATAACACTGTTGCTCCTGCCTGAAGAGTAAGGACTCAGAGGAAATGCACAACTGCTCACGTGCAAAGAATCTTATAGCTCCTCAGAGCAGGCGATTGACACATATTCCTTTTTCAGAGGACTTTGCCTAGTGTTTAGCCTTGCTTGCATAGCCTCCATTCACCCCACAGCCCAGGGTAACCTTCTCCTCCCACCCTGCAAGGATCTGCAGTATCAAGGCCTGCATCTGTGTATTCATTTTCACATGTCTCAGACCATTGCCCTGTCTTCCAAAATGTCAGGAGAAACTAGCTTTTCTCTTCACAATGTTCCCCATTGAATGTAGCTGCAAACAGACGTCAGACAATCGTTACTGGGGAGCGATACGTAGCACATGAACCTTTTGCATAAGTTCACAGTGGCTTGCATGACGAGACTAAATGTTTTTTCTTTTACACAAATACCACCTTAAATAAACTAGGAGCAAGGGGCCAAGAATCCAGAGCTCTTATCAGGCCAATGTAGAATACATGAGCGTAATGGCTAATCAGAGGGCATAAATTTAAAGCTACGAGCCTTTCCTATTGCTGCCCATAGCTCTAAGGCAGGCATTAAGGGCTTCTCTCCCCCTAGAAGTTGTGCTGCTTTAACTAGACCGGGTGTAGTCTTACAACTATGGGCAGAAATGGGAAGGACAGCTAACTTTATGCTCTTCGATTAGCCATCACTCATGTACGCTAACACTCGTTTGCCTGAGAAGAGCTCTCAAATGTGCCTTATACTGGGTAGTTTATCCCTGTTCAGGAATGGAGTAAGCTACGCTGGGATAAGGCACCTTTATACTGGTATAACTGCATCCGCACTAGGGCTTGGACTGGTATAAATTATTTTGGTTTTAAAAAAAGTTACACCTCTACTGGAAATACTTATACCGGTACCAAAACTGTGTGTAGACCAGGCCTAAGACTGGCATGGGATACTAACCAGGAGACTGCTGACTCCAACAAGGAACTGATGACTGTGTAGGGAGGGGCTTTCTTAACTTGCAAGCTCCCCTCTCCTAGGCACCTTATCATATTACAAAAAAACACGTTGATATGAAAACATGTTGGTGGCTAAGTCAAGCACTCAAAATGCCAGTTAAGACTGCCCATGCAGCAATAATTTGCCCCCTTGTGCATCTGTCCTAGGATACAGTCTCTAACTAGATGATGATATTCTCTTTTTCCATAGAACCCTACCTCCTCCAGTGGACAGCATGGATTTTTGATTTGTGTTGCATTTATAAGACACGAGGTTAAAGTAACTGGGAAGACAAGTGTGCAGGGGACCCTGATGCAGTGCTGTTGCATGGCCATGTGATTATCCCTGCCTGAGAGCAGCAGTCAGGCCAAAGACGGGGAGAGCTACAGTTAAACGTGGAGGATCACACATAAGCCCAGGTCTCCTGAGCAACAACAATGCTCACGACTTATCCCTTGTGACTAATGGAGCAGATGCATGCAGGGCTGCTTGAGGTGAAGCTTTTGAAACTTTTGCCAGAATAGTAATGTTACTTCGGATGTGCAGGCTTTCTGACCAGAAAAACCTTAGGGTAGATACAGTTATACCAGCAAAATAGAGCTTTAGTTGGTGTAACTCACTTAGTTTGGGGAACTGGTATAAAGAACTCTTTGGTCAGTACAAGCTGTCTCCCTGTGGGGGGCCTTGCTGGTATAACTAGTATTGGGTAATCTCACCTAGCACTTAACCTTAGGGTATGTCTACACAGCTGGCCGGTGCCAGCTGACTTGGGCTCCCGGCGCGCAGGCTGCAGGACTGTTTCATTGCTATGTAGACTTCTGGGGTCAGGGACCCTCCCCCCTCACAGGGTCCTAGAGCCCAGGCTTCAGCCCGAGCCCAGACATCTACACCGCAATGATACAGTGCCACAAGCCCTGTGAGCCCGAGTCAGCTACCGTGGACGTCTAGTTGCTGTGTAGACATACCGTTAGTTCTGTGTGCACACACAGGGACAGATTCTCAGCTAATGTAAGGTGGCATGGCTCTATTGAAATTAATAGAGCAACTGAGGCTCTTCCCCATAGTCTACATTTACACTTGGGCAAGAGCTGTACTGCTTTGTTCTCCCTCCGCTGTGTATTCCAGGACTTCAGTCAAGGCCTATATATTTCTATTTCAAAAGCATGTGACCAGAACCATTCTAAGGCCTTGCTTGCAGCCCAGGATTATAGCTTTCCACATTTTCTCCCTTCACTGTTGGAAGGTGACCGTATTCTCACTGGAGCAGCCTACCCCTAGTAAAGCACTTTACCTCTCCAGCCCTTGTTTTGTAGCAGAATCCTGCGAGTCCAGCAGTTGTGGTTGGTTTAAGCTAAGTGTACTGATGCATGAAAAGGAGCTTACTATCTGCCTTAGCACAAAGTGGTATGGCTCTAATTCTTTAAGGATCTATTAAACAGGTGCATGTTGTTCTCTGTAAAAGTACAGAACACCCCAATATTTCAATTGTTAGTCAGATTTGCTTGCTCGGGGCTTGTTTCTGATTGCAGATCCATAAGTGCTTAGTACCAGAAAGTTCAAAATACACATCATGTTTGCATCATTGTCCAAATCAAACTATAACTGTGCCATAGTAATGCCAACCTCCAAAAGGCCCAACAGAATAAATACATATATGTAACATGCCTATGTCTGAAAATAGAGTTAAGTGGGAGGAGGCCTTAGCTCACAGACCAGTTATTAACCATATTCCTGTATGCACTTGCATTACTTTGCTTCAGCCAGCATATGGACTATGTAGTCACTAGGGAACTTGCTACTTACCTATGACTCTACACACCTTTCAGCAGAATTCTATATGCAAAATACAGCTGTCAGGATCACTGTGTGAATCTGTCATGCTCACATATCATAAAACAGTGACTGGATTACACTCAGATATACTGTGATTATTTTTTCCACAAGATAGTATGTGGGCAACAATCTTCAACATGTCATGCAGGTATAATTCAATACACGTTCAGATCTAATGCCCCAGTCCTGCAAAGTCTTAAACATCTGAGTACTCCCATTGCCTTCAATGGGACTATTAAAATGTGCAAGTCTTCGCAGGACTGGGACTTGTGTTAGAAAAGCTCACCTATTTTACTTAACTTTTTCAGAGCTCCAGGCATGCAATAACTCAACAAAATGGAAAAATTTTTTCAGAGAAAAAGAAGTTTTTTTCCAGCTGTATTCTAGCCAAGCGCAGAATCCAGCTCATCCCAAACAATGTCCAGCATCTTAGCAGGGACTTAGACTACATGACCCTTGTGGTCCCTTCTAACCCTATGGTTCTATGATTCTCTATCTATGATTCTGATTCTCTATCTTTCAGTTGCTTTCTGGCTTCACTCTTGTGCCTTATCCTAGATGGGTTCCAAGTTGAAGACTTCCCTTTTTCATACTATTGATCCCTCCAGCACCCTCGTGTTTCTTTCCTCTTTCGTTGCATTGGACATGGTCAAATTTCCCTTGCTGTTAAAATATTTAAGCAATCTCTTACTTGTGTTTCTGAGAGGTAAGTGGTTCTAGCTCAGTCTCATTGACTGTGTTCCATAAAAAAATGTCCAAAATAGAGCATTTTCCTATTGGAAGCATAACCATTACAGCTGTGTGAATAATGGATTTGCCTATTCCAAAAAAAGTTTCATTTTGGGTCAAACCAAAAATGAATGTTTTTGAAATTTTTGGTGAAAAGTTAGGAAATGCATTTTGGATCAAACAAAATGTTTTGTTTCTTTGGAGTGTTTAACATTTTTGAATTTTTTAAAATAAAGCTGAAGGAAATTTTGACACAATTGTTTTGAACTGAAAAACTAAAATGTTTCATTTTGAAAATGTTGACATGAAACTGAATTTTTTACAGATTGTGGGATCAACATGAACAATTTGGCAAAACAGACACAAACTCACAAAGTGTGTCAGTGTTGTTAAATCTGCAAAGTTTTGGACAAAAAATGTCACTCAGCACTTAATAACCATGCTAAGAAATTCAGATCAGCCAGATGTGTGCACATATCAAACTACATTAAATATATTCATGGAGATGTGAATAAGTATTTTCATTGTGTGGGGCCATGTCAGCGTGTGTTTTACCTGAGTCTGATTTTGCCTAGGTTTTCAGTTGAGGAATGACCTCTTTTAAGATGTGTTACTCTTTGAATGTGGTGTGTGTTTTGCAAGTCGGACTGAGTGACACATGCAGTTTTTACTTCCCTAGTTTTGTGGGTTTCCCCAGTATCTTGGAATCATGGAACTAAAGATGAAGACCTATTAGCCCAACTAGTCCATCTCATGACATTAGGGTTCTCCAATACAGAATGTTTTCTGGTGATTTGTCCCGTATAGTTTTAAATTGCAAGTGCCACTTCTCACAGGAGATCTTCCCAATCTGACCAAGCTCCCTGTCACTGAAATTATTGCTTGGTATTTGCTAAATATCCCTTGCTTACTTTCATTGCCGTACTCCTTTGTACCTCTTTAATTCCTTTCCTAGGTTATTCCTCTCTCCCACAGCTTAGGGCTTGTCTATACTAGCAGTGCTGCTGTTCCTGTGCAGCTGTGTGGCTATAGCACTTAGTGAAGATGTTACCTACGCCAATGGGAGAGCTTCTCCTGTTGGCTTAGGTATTCCACCTCCCCAAGACACAGTAGCTATGTCAACGGGAGAAGCCCTCCAACTGACGTAGCGCTGTCTACACTGGGAGTTTGGTTGGTATAACTGCATCACTCAGGGGAGTGGATTCTCCTGAGGGATGTAGTTGTACCAAAATACTTTTGTAGCATAGATGAGGGCTCAGTGTTTAAAGCATCGAGAAGACCTATAGAAAACATACGTTCGAGAATAGCCCCAATTCAGTAATTGGTCGAGATGCAGTGTAAACAAGGGAAATGCTTATTATTTGGAAACAACTGGATTGTTACTTGGTAAAACTTGCTTAGCTACTGAGCATTTGGATTTTAGTGCTCTTGGGCTGGATGCTCCTGTCTCAAATAGGTGAAACTCAAGAGTAGCTCTCCTGAGGTCAATAGTCATTCCAGTGTGAAATAGCATAATTAAGTTTGGATTTGGGGCCTCTGAATGCACAGATGTGTACAGTTATAGGTCTTATTGCTTCTGAATATCATAAGCAGAGATGAGCTTGCACCACCATCCTAGTTCTGGACACTCCAGGATTTAGGGGAAGATTAGCTAGGGTTTTGGAAAGAACCATTATAGAAACACAGGTGAGCTACAAATTTTGAATGAAGATCTGAACACCCTTGACTTTGGGGGAAGTTGGATCCAGGTCGAACCCGTCAGCTCAGAATCCATATCTTCAAAGCCACCACCACTGTTGGCACCAGTGGACACCTTTGGGAGCCTCAGCAAGTCTGCCGGTTTTTAAATGGGCACGAAAACGAAATTACCCTTCCAAACCTGGTGACGCTCCCTTCAGATCAGAGCTGAGGAATAATTGTGGAGCTATGTGGGGAAATTCACTGTTGCTACCTATGTTGTACCTATCTCCAAAACAAATGGCAACTCTCTCCGGGGCTGGCATTCCTGTATATTTCAGTGGAACCTAGTTCACTTAAATGCAAATGAAATAATTAGTCTCATACTTTACAAGCCTTAAGAATCCCATTGGATTAGAGCTCTCCAATTTCTTTCCATCATTTTATCATTGCACTTGTCATTGCTTATTGCAAATTGCTTGAATAAGTTAAGTTTATCTTGACCAATTGAACTATAATATATCTTGTCTTCATCACAAAATGCCACATATTGATTCCAAGAAATGCACTTTTTCCAGTTAGCTTGTCAATAGATGCTATTGCTCTGTGATGCTTTTGAAGAAAAAAAATAAAGTTGAATGACCATTATCAAGGATGTTAGTTTTATTCATGATTAGAGACATTGGTTCACAGAGCAAATGGCTGACATCACTTGCTGGTGCAACTCTTTAGGAGTCTAGGAGTCTGCTCTCAAAGAGCACTGTTCAATTCCCAGCAATGCTGTGGTTTAGCAATGAGATTCCTAGTTTGGGTGGGCACAGTAGAAGGAAGTCAATGAGCAGCGTATGCTATGAAACAGTTAATGAAATAAACAGCATCACCAGTAAAGGGTGCAGGATGTTTTGACCACTCAAATAAGTACAGATTAGTGCACCAATTTAAGAAAATGCAACTGGGCCAATTCAGCACAGTCCTTAGGAACAGTCTGACCTGTGCTCAAACTTCCACTGCAATTAGCTGTGATTTTAGATTTGGACAACATATGCACTTTTATAACTATTTCACTGCTGCCAAACCGAGTGGCACATTGCTACAAAGATTTCAAATCCTGGGCCATAGAACTGGCCGGTCTGTAAGTCAAAATAAAATTTATTTCTTGCGCTTCCTATTCTTAACAATTACTTTGCATCAGTCAGACACCCATAAATGGCTACAAACCAGCCCAGTTTCTATAGGGAGGATTTACGGCAACATTGTTATAATCTGGGGAAGAGTCACCCGGCAGCCACTGGCCAAGAAAATCAGAGCTTCCCTGTATGGATAGTCTAAACATTCATACAGTATACAAGCGAATTCAAGAGAGGGGAAATACAGCCGCAAGTCAGTATATGGAAGCCTGCATACTAACTGTGTAACCAGTTTCTCCTTCACCCACCTCACCCTACAAACCTGACAGAGAGTTGTGTCCAAAACCTGCAAGCTTTTTCGGTTTGGCCTGGTCAACCTCACATGACTTTGGAAAATGGTGACATGCCTGAACAATAGAACACAAGCCTCTCTGGGTATGTGTCCTTCCTTGACCATTAACTTTGGTTTTGGGAGTCTTAACTGGGCAGTTGCTTAAATGAGTGTGTTGTTTCCTCTTAAAATGACCAGGGTGAAGGTGTTTTGCCTGCTGGTATGAAATGTAACCTATTGACCAAATGACACATTGGGAGTTTTGAAGCATTGTATTATTGCTTTTTTTTTTTTATCCCTCTGCCTGTAATCCACGATCCCTTACTACAGCAAATCCAACTATACAGGCCCCAATGGGACAGGAAAATTACAGCAAATTCCTTTAGATAGTCTTCAAAGATGATTACAGTAGCTTAACCAGACACAATAATGTTGCAGTTTCAAAAATGCAGTAACTCAGGACTTAGCAAGAGGAAAGCTATGGGCTCTCCTAAATTTCTAATGGGCTTAAAAATGCCATTTCTAGTTATGATGGCTGGCTGGTTGACTATTACCTATCTTCGGTCTCAGGCAATTTTAGGGGGAAATTCCACATTCTACAGGAAAAGGAGGAAACATTTGCCTGGAAGACTTTTTTTTTTTTTTTTTTTTTTAAGTGGCAGGTGCCTGAAGCTGCTTAGAATTGGTTTTATTAAAAATAGCCTTGATAAAGAGATGGATCTGATCTGAAGCTGATTGAAATCAATGGGAATTCTCCATAGACTTCAAGGGGCATAGAATCAGGTCTTTTGTGAGCAGAGTGAAGGAGAAGTAAGTTACATTTATCATAAGTTTCTGTAAACCACAGAGCTATCACCAACACATGTGCAGTGTGTGCATAAATAATCAAGCACACAAGACTAAGGGCTTGGCTACACTTGCAAGTTACAGCACAATAAAGAAAAGGAGTACTTGTGGCACCTTAGAGACTAACAAATTTCACTACCGTCCACACTGGCAAGGCACGTAGAGCGCTCTGTCTTCGCGGCTAGAGCGCTGCTGGTACTCCACCTCGGCGAGTGGAGAAACGTTTGCTGCGCCCCCGCTGGAGCACCGCAGCGCCAGTGTGGACACCCTGGTCTGTGAGTGCACTCTGATCGGCCTCCAGAAGTGTCCCACAGTGCCTGTTCTAGCCATTCTGGTCAACACTTTGAACTCTACTGCCCTGCCCTCAGGTAACCAACCAGCAGATCCGCCCTTTACATTCTCTGGGAATTTTGAAAATGCCCTTCCTGTTTGCTCAGCCAGGCGTGGAGTGCTCTCAGGGAATCTTTCCAGGTGACCATGCCTCCAAGTGCCACGTGATCCCCAGGATGGAGCAATGGCGAGGTGCTGGACCTCATCAGTGTTTGGAGGAGGAAGCTGTCCAGTCCCAGCTGTGCTCCAACCATAGGAATTACGATACCTTTGGGCAGATATCAATGGCCATGCTGGAAAGGGGCCATGACCAGGACGCACTGCAGTGCAGGGTTAAAGTGAAGGAGCTGCAGAATGCCTACCGCAAAGCCCACAAGGCAAACAGCCGCTCCGGTGCTGCCCCCACGACCTGCCGTTTCTACAAAGAGCTGGACATGATACTTGGGGCCGACCCCACCTCCATTCCAAGGACCACCATGGACACTTCAGAGCCCAGTGCAACAAGGCAGGAGGAGGAAAGCAGGAGCGAGGGTGCTGAAGCGGAGGAAGACACCCTGGACTCCCTAAATGCATGCAGCCAGGAGCTGTTCTCAAGCCAGGAGGAAGGTTGCCAGTCACGATGGCCGGTGCTTGCGGAAGGACAAACACCAGAGGAGGTTCCTGGTAAGCGACTTTTATTTTGGGAGGGAAGTTATTCAGTGCGGGCTCTTGGGGCGAGGAGGGTTAGGGCTTCATGCATGCCTAGATGTGGAATAGGGAGTTGATTTGCTCTCTCACATCACAGTAATTGGCCTCAGTGATCTCTTCAAAGGTCTCATCCAGAACTTGGGCAATGCGCTTGCACAGGTTTCTCAGGAGAGCCACTGTGGTCCTCGTCCCAGTAAGGCTAAAACTTGTCTGCGCCACTGTGCCGTGGGGGGCAGGGCGGACCATTGCTGCACACAGGCAAGTTGCATATGGGCCAGGGTGGAAGCCGCATTGCAGTAGAAGACCCTCCCTTGCTTCCCAGGTCACCCTCAGCAGCAAGATACCTTCCAGGGCGAACTCCTGTGGAAAATGTGGGGACAGTGTTCAGTATAGGGGCCCCCTGCCACTGTTGGCTCTTCCCAAGGCACAGAAACCCAGAGGATAGTACAGCCGTGAAACAATCAGTCATGCTTGACCCTGTGTTTACTCACCATTTTGGGGCTCCTGTGGGTTATGTGCACTCGCTCTGGGACGGGCAAATTATGCTATTGTGTAGACTGTGCTTGCCCTTGAGTACAGGGGAATCATTGCTCTGTCTGGTGTGAACAATGCTGCCTCTGTTAAGTGTTGCATTTTACCTTTATAGATGCAACCTTGAGATCTCAGCCGTCCATGTTATCAATGGCCTAGAGGCTGCAAAGAATCAGGAAGAGGCCACGTAAAAGCAAAGAGGACATGCTGCATGAAGTCATGCAGCATTCAACTAATGAAAATCGAAAAGTGCAGGAGTGGCGGGACAGCAAAAGGAGGATCCACCAGCAGAATGAGGAGTGCCAGCACAAAAGCGCAGTGCTTCGGCAGCAAAGCACGGATCGGCTGATAAGGATAATGGACTGCCAAGCAGACTCTATCCAGGCGCTCGTAGTCATGCAGGCGGAGCACTACTGCCCCCGCCCCCCCGGCAGCCCTTGTCCCAAAACTCTTTTCCTTGTGCCCCCATGTCACCTCCAACCCACTTTCCCCAACATCTGGGTTCTTACCACCACCAGCTGCCTCCAACACCTGTAGCTTTGCCACCCAGCCCTGAAAACTACGACCCTTACCCCCTTACCCACTGCACTTAACCCCCATCACCATGCAGCATAGCCATCCTGAAGTGCAGCACGCATTGCACAGCACTTCAGAAAGGAAATATGCAAATCTGTGATTGTACCGTTCCCCACCCCACCCCACCCTTTTGTGTTTCCCAAAAAGTTTTGTTGTGTTTCTTTTAAATAAATCAATTTATTAGCTTTGAAAACATTCTTTATTATTGCATAGCCTTAGCCCAGGAAAGCAACAGGCACTGCAAGTCAGTGTATCATATGTAGCAAACACAGATTCCTACCACACTTCACTCCCATGCAGGGCACCACACCAGACATTACTGTTGGCTTTCAGCCTCAAATTGCTCCCTCAAGTTATCCTTGCAGCCCCTCGCTGGGCCCCTCTAATAGCCCTGCTCTCTGGCTGTTCAAATTCAGCCTCCAGGTGTTGAACCTCCGAGTTCCATGCCTGAGTGAATCTTTCACCCTTTCCTTCACAAATGTTATGGAGGGTACAGCACATGGATATAACCGTGGGGATGCTGTTGTCAGCCAGGTTCAATTTCCCATACAGAGACCACCAGCGACCCTTTAAACGGGCAAAAGCACACTCCACAGTCATTCTGCACCGGCTCAGCCTGTTGTTGAACCACTTCTTGCTGCTGTCAAGGCTCCCTGTGTAGGGTTTCATGAACTACAGCATCAAAGGGTAAGCAAGGTCTCCAAGGATCACAATGGGCATTTCAACTTCCCCTATGGTGACCTTCTGGTCTAGGAAAAAAGTCCCAGCTTGCAGCTTCCTGAACAGGCCAGTGTTCTGAAAGATGCATGCGTCATGCACCTTTCTGGGCCAGCCTGCGTTAATGTCAATGAAACGCCCACGGTGATCCATAAGCGCCTGGAGAACCATAGAGAAATAGCCCTTCCGATTAACGTACTCTGAGACTAGGTGGGCTTGTGCCAGAATTGGAATATATGTGCCATCTATCGCTCCTCCACAGTTGGGGAAACCCATTTGTGCAAAGCCAGCCACAATGTCATGCACATTACCCGGAGTCACGGTTCTTCTGAGCAGGATGCGATTAATGGCCCTGGAAACTTGCATCAACATGATTCCAACGGTCATCTTCCCCACTCCAAACTGGTTAGCAACCGATTGGTAGCTGTCTGGAGTTGCCAGCTTCCAGATTGCAGTAGCCACCCACTTCTCCGCTGTCAGGGCAGCTCTCAATCTTGTGTCCTTGCACCCAGGGTGGGAGCGACCTCCTCACACAGTCCCATGAAAGTGGCTTTTCTTTTCCAAAAGTTCTGCAGCCACTGCTTCTCATCCCAGACTTGCATGACGATGTGATCCCACCAATCCGTGCTTGTTTCCCAAGCCCAAAAGCAGCATTCCACGGTGGTGAGCATGTCCATGAATGCCACAAGCAAACTTGTGTCATTTGTGTTACTCGAGTCCATATCATCATTGGAGCCCTCACTGTCACTTTGGATCTTAAGGAATAATTCGACTGCCAAACATGACATGTGGACCAGACTCGTCAGCATACTCCTCAGCAGTCCGGGCTCCATCCCGCAGACCGAAAGGGAAGACAGAGCGCGCAGTACAAGAAACGTTGACAGATGGCGCCAAATGTGGACGGAAGCACAGGATTGCAGGGATTCAAACCAATGCATCACGGGGCGCTGGGACAGGACCCAGAATGCCCCGTACCCTCCGCCCCCTTCCCACAAGCCACAGTGCCAGAATGGGAAGAGGTGCTCTGTGGGATAGCTGCCCACAATACACCGCTCTCAATGCCGCTGCAAGTACTGCAAATGTGGCCACACCAGTGTGCTTGTTCCTGTCAGTGTGGACAGACTGCAGCGCTTCCCTACTGCGCTGTACGAAGGCGGGTTTAACTCAAAGCGCTCTACATCTGCAAGTGTAGCCATGCCCTAAAGTTACTTAAAAAAATAAAACGGGCTTCTCTACTCATTGCTTGCACCTCCCCCGCCCCACCAGCACTGCCACTGGTTTCTAAGAACATACTACTTTCAACTTTTCCATGTGTCATTTACTCTATAAACTCTTCGGAGGTTTTACACACAAGTCAACTTCTTCACAGTACGTCTAGCCCAAGGTTAGGTGCTACTTGAGGTCATTGGATATCCGCAGATCATTTTGATTCTGAGAAACGCCTGCTGTAGTACATTAACTCTCTCTGTTCACCACTACCCTCTTTTTTGTGTGTGTGCTATAGATTAAGTTTCAGGCTTTGCAATTTCAGATTGGAGAAATGTTTAGGGCCAGATCCTCAGCTAGTGTAAATCAGTGTCGCTCCAGTCTCTTCAGTGGAGCTAGCTGAATGTACAGCGTTGAGGCCCTGGCCCTAAAACTTAAAGAAAGTTACAAAATTGCAGAAGTGAGTCTGCTCGTCAGACAATCCTTCACAAGATTAATGTGTTTGGGGGAGGGGATGGGGGTTTCCACCAACTTTCATTTCCTTTTCTTGTGTCTGTCACTTGGTGTGATCAGGAATTTCTTAAAAAGAAGTGGAATTACTATAATTCCTTTACAAGCACGTTAATAACAAAACAGAAACTGAAATCATTTCTGCTAATGGGAGTTTTGAGATGATTCTGTTCAAACTAAAAGGTCCCTTTTCAGTGGATCTCATCCCTGTTACTATAACATCTGATTTATCTAGGGTCTCTGCTATGAAGCAATTTTGTTTAAGAACCTTTCTGGGCTTCCTCAGCTATACCACTCACTCACATTACTTGAAACACTTTATAAAAATCTTGTGTGTTGATCTTAACTCATGTTACAAAGTAAACAGTGAAATGCTAGGAAAAGAAGACAGATGCTTTACTGGAAACTGGGGGCCAAAGGCTATTTTTGTTGCACAGACTCCAAATGCTTGCTGTACAATATGACATAATTATCTGAAAGTCTGTACCTTGGAGTAAAAGGAACACTATTGATTTTCATCTTTAAGAGTTACTGAAAACCAAAAGGAAAGGGAGCTAGGGAGCGTTAAGTTCCAGGTAGAGTAAAACTGAGACAATGATGACTGCAATGAAGGAAAGCAGATGGGCAGCCAAAATGTCTGGGTAACTTTAAAGCTACATAATTCTGTACCAGCAAACTTCGGGGAAACAGTCAAGTTCGTTTTCCAGGAAGAGATAATAACGTAGAAACCTCTTTCTTGTGGCTTTCTTTAATCACATGCAGGGATGGTGTTAAAAGCAGAGCGCACACACACACACACACAGTGACACCCGCTCCTTTTGAACTACAAGAGACCAGCACATCCCTGGCTCATCTCTAAATGGGAGCTTGGCTGAAAGTTACATTCAGTTAGTGTGTGGGGCTGACCTGCTGAACCCCTTTTAAAAATAACCTTTTTGTCTGAGTGATCCCAGAACTATGGGGTTCAGTGAACGCTCAGAACCAAGGAGTCAGACAAAGAGCTGCTTCATTCAGTGTTTGAGTTCAAACTCGCTGTGTAAATCAAAATCTTCACAGTGCCCTTTCCAGACTCTGTGTCGGGAAAGCTCAGCCCTTAAAGTCACAGGCCCCAATACCAGGAACAATTAAAGTTATCAGACAAGAAAGCTCCAGAAGTCTGTGGAACGGAGCCCAGCAGAAGGGTACACTTACCACACACATCTGTCTCTCCTAATTCAAATGCATATTTTACAGAATATGCCTAGATCCAATTAAAATACTTTAACTAGCTTAAAAAGGCCATTTATCTAGAACTGTTTCTGCAGCTGGGGAAGGTAACCTGGGAGACATTTTAATGATATACTGTTGTATCCTTTTCCATTGCAGATTTACAGGTCTCTGTCTCCTCTCAGACAGATTTATTGAGCTGTCACTTTGTCAGTGAAGGATCAGGAATAAATCCTCTGTCTTTCTCCCCTCCCTAGGTGCTCAGGTCCCCAGATGCTGCAGAACCAGCATGGTTTGCTGCTGTATGTGTTAGATTTGGGTGTGTACCCCCTGCGCTGTCATGTCATGCTGCAGGCAGGAATACAGAGGCACATATAGTTACAACAGAGGTAAGTGCTTTCTTAATGGCAACCTTGGAAGTGACAATCAGCTTGGGTAAAGAAAGACCAACAGTATTAAGTATCTTCTATCACAGAGACCAGCTCCCAGGCACTGACATGAAGAAGGATACGAAGGAAGGAGCCAGGGTGAAGAAAGTGGATCTGCTACTATAAAGATCCACTGGAGACACTGAGTGGCGGGAGCTAAACAGCAGACTTGTCATCCCTTCCTCAGAGTTCCATAGCACAACTTGGCTGCCTGGAGAAGCAATTGTCCCAAAGTGACAAAACTGGGTGTGTAAGGACTGTACTGAGGGGTTCCTCTGAGCAAATGCCATCTTTGAGTGCCCTATATGATCCGTGCACAATGCAAAGTTTGGAGCAATGTGGGGACTTCCTAGCTGTGGTGGATCCAGGATTTTAAAAGGAGTCCAGTAGCAAGACGAAAGGTTGTCCTAGTGGTTGTCTCAACAGCTGTAGTGCAAGTAAACAAGGATGAATTGATCTAAAGTTCCGTGGGCTGCCAATGAGCAAGTTACACCAATCAACCACTAACATAGAGTAATCCACAACATTTAGTATGAAAATCAGGTAAGATAACTAAGTACTGTGAAGAAGGTTAGTCTTGTTTCTTCCTTTCTTCTGACATCTTCCTCTTTTTCTGGAAACTTAATATTGTCTCACATGCCTGTTTGATGGACAAGCTCCAAAACATTTGGACAGGCATCCAAACCCAGCCATCTCGAGTCCCTGCATGTGCTGAATGTCGACCTCTTGACCTTTCCTTCTCCATACAGACTGTTCTGGCCCTCCTTCCTTTCATGCACCGAGGGCCTAATCCAAATATATGGAAGTCAATAGAAACTTTCCCATTGACATCAATGGGCTTTTGATCAGGTTCACGGTCTCTAATTCAGCCCCTTCCTCCTGGAATTTCTGAAATTCCCTGCTGGCTGGTGCAACACACTCCCATGCCCAATAACAAAGAGGAAAGTTTCCCGCAGGATCCTGAGTCCCCAGGCCAGTCATTATGCCACTCCCCACAGCCTCACTCAATGTGACATGCACTGCACAAAACGCAAAGCGAGACAGACCCAGCCTAAAATACTTGCAGTCTACAACCCTGGAACGAACTGTGGACAAACACACTAACGCGGTTCCCCAAAAACCTTCCGTACTCTAAATGCAAAAAGGCTTCTTTGACCCTCAGCAAGAACTCGCAACGTTTTGCATCCTCTCTTGGGTCTAGTTTTGCAATTGCTAATCTGGAAATCTCCACTGACTTCAGTGGGAATTTTGCTTGAAAAAGGACTGAGTAAGGATTGCAGGAATGGGGCCTTACTCATTAATTGCTAGTTAGCACAGTTCTCTGTAAATCTGAAATCTCCCTGGATTAACTCAATCATATGTTTCTCTGGCTCACTCTTGTATTTTCCTCCATAAATTTTTAGCTCTGATTATAACTGGCTTATGATTTTTTCCCCCAATGAAAATCAAAGTTTAACAAGACTAACTTAACCATTCCACATAGCATTACTGGAGAGAAAGTTTGCCACTCTACTCCTCTTCCATCAGACTTTTCACAACAGTAAAGTTGTGATTTGTTAGATCTTAGTCCCTAAAAATGTCTTTGATGAATACTGATATAGGGTTTCTGCTTTACAGTTCAAAGCAGAAATGATTTTCCTCCCAGTCCTTCAGGCTTGGCTCTCTCTCTAAAGAGGTTTTCTTTTGGTGACAGCATCAGCAAATCTGTTCTTTAAATATTTCAGATTGTTTAGGTGTTCCCTGCCTCACTGTTAATGGAGGAGGCTTGATGTGTGCTTTGCCAGCTATTAGATTTCCAGAAATCCTTCTCTTTACAAAAAGACCAGTCAATATAAAAAACTGGAGCCTGTAAGACCATTCAGGGAGTCTTCCTGCAGCTGTGCTCTACATTACGAAGTTTCCATATGTTTTACTGAGTTCCAGCATAGCTGATTTGTCCCAGCTGACAGACACTACTTCCTGGTGCTGACAAGTAATCACCCTTGAGGAGTACTTTAGAAAGACCTTTTAGACCTTTCTTTAACAGCAGAAATGCGCTGGTGGATTAAAGCGAACAGCACCAACAAAACAAACTGAAATCCTAAAAATCAGTCTAATTCTGTTTTCAGTTGCATGTGCAGGCCCCAGGAAGACCACAGAAGCAGTATGTTTATGTCTGAAGGAAGAATGTGGCCCTGGTTGTGTAAACATAACTTGCAAAAACATTGACTTGGGTGGACCTGTGTAACTCATTAAGATATTTAAAGGTAAAATGCTCCCCTCAGTTGTACATGTGCAAACCCACTGATTTCAGCAGAATTGTGCTCAGTGTACCTACCAGAGGGCAGAATTTGACCGTCTGTGTTAGGCCACTCAGACATGGCTGAAGAGCACCCTGCGTGTGCTATTTCTCTTATAGGAAGTACTTGACTTGGAACCTTTTGATTCCTGGTTCATTGAAAAGGAGCCACAGAGAACTGTGCAGTTGGCTAGCAGGAGAGGAGCAATTCCATTGACAAGAAAGCAAAACGCAGGATGGCTCGAGGGTTACTGTCCACGCCTGATTAAGACTTAGCTGGGAGAATACATTTTGGTTCAAGGAGGTACAAAGAAGGGCTGGTTTCTGGCCCTAACTCTGAGGGGAAAAACTAGTCTGAACAGGTCCCAGCCTTTTTATTTTGGGCACAGAGACGCCATGCGGCTTTGGGTCAGAGTCCGCCTTTTTGACAGGTGTTCTCTCCCCCCCACCACCTGACCCCAATCCACCTCACCTTTCAATATCACGCAATCCAAGTGTCATAAATGCTTTAGAATTGTGTATCCAAGGCACTGCAATGACTAGCCCTGCATTATTCATACACGCTACCAGAGAGATGGAGAGGAAATACACAAGCATAGGAGGAGATAGAGGAACTATTTGTCATGTATTAATGATTTGGAATTGAGCCACAGATGAATTATATGTTATTTAAAACAAGTGAGAACATTTCTCAGTCCAACTCCCCATTCTGGGTGTGTTACTGGGAACTGTAGCTTGTTTTATTTTCCTAGAAGCCAAGAATTCACAGCTCTAAAAGGCACATGGCATTCTATTCCCATCCTGCCCCTCCTGCTGAGCCACTGATACCACCTCATTGACCTGGCCTCATTTTTAAAAAATAAAATGTGGTTAAGGCTCTATCCTCACATTTCTTTAGTTGGCAGGGATTGCTGGCATTGTACCCTTTCTGGACACAGGGAGCAGAAGTCGTAGAACATTCCTTGGAATTATTAGGATTAGATGTGGATCTGAACAAGACCTCCAGATCCAGACAATCACAGCCTTTGGGATTCAGGCTTTAATCAGAATGATTACAAGATCTAGTTAATATCTGTGAAGCACTTGGAGTACAGAATGCACTGTACAAAGACTAAATATGGTCATAAGCCACATGATCAGCTACACAGCTAAGAGGGAGTTTAAAAAAAAAGCCCATTACATCATCAACATAAGAGTAAAGATGCACACATTTGTTGCGCAACACAGCTGAAAATTTCCTTCATTGTTTCCCTCATTTCCCTATGGACTTGCTTCACCTACCTCTGCTTCTCATCTCATGTGCAATAGGGCCTCTCTGTTGCCTTCCCTGATGAGATCAAAATCAAGCTCTCTCTCTCTCTCTCTCAGCCAGTGACTCTTCCTATATTATCCAGTCTCAGCTGGTCTGTATTTTCCCCCCTTTCTGCCATTGTATTTATTTACTTATGGTGTTAACTGTGGAGACCCTATGGGAGGGGACAAGTAGAGAGGAAAACACCACAAGGTTTTCCTGGTAGATTTGTTCCCTAATGAGTGGGGATCTTCCACATACACAACAGGCCTCTGGGCTGGCCCCCAAACTTCACGGAGTCTCTGGATTTGTGAACCTCAGGTGGCAAGGGAATGAGCAGGAGCCTAGAGCCCCTATGCCACTACACTTTCTCCAGCGCTCCACTGCCTTGCTCCCTGGCAGCATGGTCCCAATGTAGCAGCTCTTACAAGACTTTTGAAGATGCCACAGGATTCCCCCTTTAAAAGGGAATTCCCACCTCAGAGGATATGTGTTCATGGAAAGAAATAAGGCTGCATGACATTTCTCCTCAGAGGTCCATGAGTCCTATGGGGGGTGGGGTAGGGGAATGTGATATGTAACCCCCTTACCCAGCCTAGCCCACCCACTCAGCCGTGTTCCAGCAATGAGCTCTATGCAGGATATAAGATGCTGCTGTGGGGAAAGCTGAGCCCTCATCCACATGGGAAGGAAGATCAGCATGTGGATGTTGGTCAGAATCTGGCCCAGTTATTTAACTGTAAAGGATTGTAGTGTATCAGTTGCATCAAATGCAGTCTGTGGAGTAAGGTTATGTGGTAGAGCAATCCTTCCTGTGACCAGACCTAGAGCCACAGTCTCTCAAGTCTCAGTGGAGTTGTTTGCACAAGGATTGCAGGCCAGTTCTTGCCTACAGACAGCCCCCCAACCTGAAGCAAATACTCACCCAGCAACCACACACCACACAACAGAACCACTAACCCAGGAACCTATCCTTGCAACAAAGCCCGTTGCCAACTGTGCCCACATATCTATTCAGGGGACACCATCATAGGGCCTAATCACATCAGCCACACTATCAGAGGCTCGTTCACCTGCACATCTACCAATGGGATATATGCCATCATGTGCCAGCAATGCCCCTCTGCCATGTACATTGGCCAAACCAGACAGTCTCTACGTAAAAGAATAAATGGACACAAATCAGATGTCAAGAATTATAACATTCATAAACCAGTCGGAGAACACGTCAATCTCTCTGGTCACTCGATTTCTGATCTCAAAGTGACTATCCTTCAACAAAAAAACTTCAAAAACAGACTCCAACGAGAGACTGCTGAATTGGAATTAATTTGCAAATTGGATACAATTAACTTAGGCTTGAATAGAGGACTGGGAGTGGTTGAGTCATTATACTAAATGAAACTATTTCCCCTTGTTTATTCCTTCCCCCCCCCCACACACACACACAGTTCCTCAGACGTTCTTGTTAACTCCTGGAAATGGCCCACCTTGATTATCACTTCAAAAGGTTTTCTCTCCCCCCACCCCACTCTCCTGCTGGTAATAGCTCATCTTAAGTGATCCCTCTCCTTACAATGTATATTTTTTCATGGTCTGTGTGTATATAAAATCTCCTCACTGTACTTTCCACTTTATGCATCCGATGAAGTGAGCTGTAGCTCACGAAAGCTTATGCTCAAATAAATTGGTTAGTCTCTAAGGTGCCACAAGTACTCCTTTTCTTTTTGCGAATACAGACTAACACGGCTGCTACTCTGAAACCTGAAATGTAAGAGTGGTAGAGTAAAAGCAAACAAACCAGGAAAGCTAAGAGGAAAACTCAGACAATGTTGCTGCCAGGTTGTTACCTGGAGTTATTTCAACCCAAAGCTCTTGGTAACTTTACGCGGTGTGAGGTGGTGTCAGGAAATAAATCAAGGGAGACACAGCCGTCCAATCGGTAGAGGGCTGGCACAAACAGGATAATACAAAAGTGCCTTCACTTAAAGCTATACTTCACTTAGTCTCAAGCACTTACATACCTTCACAACAGGTTAGTAAAACACCCCGAAGCCTCAATAATTACCGAAGTTGGGTGTGGCTCTCAAGTGACACAGCGGCAGCCTTCCGATGGCCAATCTTCCATCTGCGGGTGGGGACCACAAGATGTATCTAAAGGGAGAGTCGCTGAAGACTCCAACTATCCAAAACTTTCTTCCCTTATTTATTCGTTAGTTTTACAATAACACGTCACTCAAAGAAAACTTAAGCAAGCAATTTCAAAGGTTAAGCAAGAGGTTTCTTTCTGATCATCAACTAGCCAGATGTGTTTTTTCAAAGTTTGCATGCCTTGAGACCCTCACAGATACATCCCTGTGGGCACATATAGACAAACTTACTGTTTTCCTAAAATGCATATCTCAGCAATTTCAACAGAGATCTCATCAGGAAGGACGCGGGGTCAAGCTGCCCTTTCTGTGGCACCCAAACCCCCACCCTTCCTGACTCAGTCATTCTAAGGCTGCTGCACTTACGGCCTGCTAGCTTGGCTACTTTTAGCAATAAGCAGTAGTGGTTTGGGCACTTTACTGGTCTGCCAAGATCTCCCAGTACAAGGCAAGTCCTGAGAAAGTTAAAGCCTTATGGATGTTAATCATCAAATATGAAATTCCCAATCCAAATGCATCCAGGGAACTTAATCAGATTTTCACTAACCACAAAGTGAGGCAAAGAATAGAAACAAAGTCTTCAGATAAAAATCTTACTAATGCCTGATATACATAGATCCTAATCTAGCTAAGAAGAAACAACTCAGTTCTGCTAAAAGTCAATTTTGGGGGCCGAGAGTAGGGGCACCAACAAGGTGTAATAATAATTTAATCCAAAATTGACCTTTGGCTAAGTGGGAAATAAGAGCAAGTTATAGGTCCTGACTCCTGACCAAATGCATATTTCTCTTAATTGACTCATAAGACTTCTGTCTGTGCAGAGCCCAGATGTGGAAATGTGGCCATTTTTTAATTTCTCATTCTCTACCACCTGAACTTCCTGTCAGCTAACAGCATCCTGTCTTTATTACTCCTACTACCACCATCATCCCTTACTAGTCAAGACTGATTAATACTGTCCAGGCAGCTTTATTTGATGTGATAACCAATCAGATAATCCCCTCGAGTGAAAACAGGGCTCTCTTTTAGCTCTGGAAGGGCAGCAATCTGCAGTATATTCAAAAAGTGTTGGTCTGTTGAATTAGCACCGTGGGCCAGATCTTGCTGCCTGTAACGTCAATGGCAAAATTTCCACGAACTTCAATGGGAGTAGAGTCTGTCCCGTAACACAGATGGTTCTCTAAGAATACCCATTGTTACGGGGGTGTTTTTTTTAAAAGGGGGGTCTGCATGTAGGTAGGTAGGTAGAGTGCCCTGAGAGGGTGCTCAAGAATATACAGCATTGTTTCTGGGTTTTGTTGAAGCAATAAAACTTCTTGGTGTTGTGCTCAGCAAATCGCTTTTTGTGTGCAACTCTGCACATGGTGCTCTTACCAACCATTTCTCTTAGCACATTGCTTGTTCCTTCTCATCACAGGTGAAGACACATTAAAGACACTATCCTTTCCCAAAAGAGCTTCCTTGCAAAGTTGGTGAATAACTGGAGAGAGAAAAGAAAAGGAGGACTTGTGGCACCTTAGGGTATGTCTACACTACGAAATTAGGTCGAATTTATAGAAGTCTGTTTTTTAGAAATCGGTTTTATATATTCGAGTGTGTGTGTCCCCACAGAAAATGCTCTAAGTGCATTAACTCGGTGGAGTGCTTCCACAGTACCGAGGCTAGAGTCGACTTCCGGAGTGTTGCACTGTGGGTAGCTATCCCACAGTTCCCGCAGTCTCTGCTGCCCATTGGAATTCTGGGTTGAGATCCCAATGCCTGATGGGGCTAAAACATTGTCGCGGGTGGTTCTGGGTACATATCGTCAGCCCCCGTTCCCTCCCTCCCTCCGTGAAAACGAGGGCAGACAATCGTTTCGCGCCTTTTTTCCTGAGTTACCTGTGCAGACGCCATACCACGGCAAGCATGGAGCCCACTCAGGTAACCATCACCGTATGTCTCCTGGGTGCTGGCAGACGTGGTACTGCATTGCTACACAGCAGCATCAACCCATTGCCTTGTGGCAGCAGACGGTACAGTACGACTGGTAGCCGTCATCGTCATGTCCGAGGTGCTCCTGGCCACATCGGCCAGGAGCGCCTGGGCAGACATGGGCGCAGGGACTAAATTTGGAGTGACTTGACCAGGTCATTCTCTTTAGTCCTGCAGTCAGTCCTATTGAACCATCTTATGGTGAGCAGGCAGGCGATACAGATTGCTGGCAGTCCTACTTTACCATCTTCTGCCAGACAGGCAAGAGATGAGGATGGCTAGCAGTTCTACTGCACTGTCTTCTGCCGAGCAGCCATGAGATGTGGATAGCTTGCAGTCCTTCTGCACCATCTACTGCCAGCCAAAGATGTAAAAGATAGATGGAGTGGATCAAAGCAAGAAATAGACCAGCTTTGTTTTGTACTCATTTGCTTCCCCCCCACCCCCGTCTAGGGGACTCATTCCTCTAGGTCACACTGCAGTCACTCACAGAGAAGGTGCAGCGAGGTAAATCTAGCCATGTATCAATCAGAGGCCAGACCAACCTGCTTGTTCCAATAAGAACAATTACTTAGGTGCACCATTTCTTATTGGAACCCTCCGTGAAGTCCTGCCTGAAATACTCATTGATGTAAAGCCACCCCCTTTGTTGATTTTAATTCCCTGTAAGCCAACCCTGTAAGCCATGTCGTCAGTCGCCCCTCCCTCCGTCAGAGCAACGGCAGACAATCGTTCCGCGCCTTTTTTCTGTGCAGACGCCATACCAAGGCAAGCATGGAGGCCGCTCAGCTCACTTTGGCAATTAGGAGCACATTAAACACCACACGCATCATCCAGCAGTATATGCAGCACCAGAACCTGGCAGAGCGAGGCCGGGCAAGTAGGCGACGTCAGCGCGGTCACGTGAGTGATCAGGACATGGACACAGATTTCTCTGAAAGCATGGGCCCTGCCAATGCATGCATCATGGTGCTAATGGGGCAGGTTCATGCGGTGGAACGCCAATTCTGGGCTCGGGAAACAAGCACAGACTGGTGGGACCGCATAGTGTTGCAGGTCTGAGACGATTCCCAGTGGCTGCGAAACTTTCGCATGCGTAAGGGCACTTTCATGGAACTTTGTGACTTGCTTTCCCCTGCCCTGAAGCGCATGAATACCAAGATGAGAGCAGCCCTCACAGTTGAGAAGCGAGTGGCGATAGCCCTGTGGAAGCTTGCAACTCCAGACAGCTACCGGTCAGTTGGGAATCAATTTGAAGTGGGCAAATCTACTGTTGGGGCTGCTGTGATGCAAGTAGCCCACGCAATCAAAGATCTGCTGATATCAAGGGTAGTGACCCTGGGAAATGTGCAGGTCATAGTGGATGGCTTTGCTGCAATGGGATTCCCTAACTGTGGTGGGGCCATAGATGGAACACATATCCCTATCTTGGCACCGGAGCACCAAGCCGGCGAGTACATAAACCGCAAGGGGTACTTTTCAATAGTGCTGCAAGCTCTGGTGGATCACAAGGGACGTTTCACCAACATCAACGTGGGATGGCCGGGAAAGGTACATGACGCTCGCATCTTCAGGAACTCTGGTCTGTTTCAAAAGCTGCAGGAAGAGACTTCATTCCCAGACCAGAAAATAACTGTTGGGGATGTTGAAATGCCTATAGTTATCCTTGGGGACCCAGCCTACCCCTTAATGCCATGGCTCATGAAACCGTACACAGGCAGCCTGGATAGTAGTCAGGAGCTGTTCAACTACAGGCTGAGCAAGTGCAGAATGGTGGTAGAATGTGCATTTGGACGTTTAAAGGCGCGCTGGCGCAGTTTACTGACTCGCTTAGACCTCAGCGAAACCAATATTCCCACTGTTATTACTGCTTGCTGTGTGCTCCACAATATTTGTGAGAGTAAGGGGGAGACATTTATGGCGGGGTGGGAGGTTGAGGCAAATCGCCTGGCTGCTGGTTACGCGCAGCCAGACACCAGGGCGGTTAGAAGAGCACAGGAGGGCGTGGTACGCATCAGAGAAGCTTTGAAAACCAGCTTCATGACTGGACAGGCTACGGTGTGAAAGTTCTGTTTGTTTCTCCTTGATGAAACCCCCTACCCTTTGGTTCACTCTACTTCCCTGTAAGCTAACCACCTTCTTCTCCTCCCTTCGAACACCGCTTGCAGAGGCAATTGTTGCTTCACATTCATGCATTCTTTATTCATTCATCACACAAATAGGGGGATGACTACCAAGGTAGCCCAGGAGGGGTGGTGGAGGAGGGAAGGAAAATGCCACACAGCACTTTAAAAGTTTACAACTTTAAAATTTATTGAATGCCAGCCTTCTGTTTTTTGTGCAATCCTCTGTGGTGGAGTGGCTGGTTGGCCGGAGGCCCCCCCACCGCGTTCTTGGGCGTCTGGGTGTGGAGGCTATGGAACTTGGGGAGGAGGGTGGTTGGTTACACAGGGGCTGTAGTGGCAGTCTGTGCTCCAGCTGCCTTTGCTGCAGCTCAACCATACACTGGAGCATACTGGTTTGATCCTCCAGCAGCCTCAGCATTGAATCCTGCCTCCTCTCATCACGCTGCCGCCACATTTGAGCTTCAGCCCTGTCTTCAGCCCGCCACTTACTCTCTTCAGCCCGCCACCTCTCCTCCCGGTCATTTTGTGCTTTCCTGCACTCTGACATTATTTGCCTCCACGCATTCATCTGTGCTCTGTCAGTGTGGGAGGACAGCATGAGCTCAGAGAACATTTCATCACGAGTGCGTTGTTTTTTTTTCTTTCTAATCTTCACTAGCCTCTGGGAAGGAGAAGATCCTGTGATCATTGAAACACACGCAGCTGGTGGAGGAAAAAAAAAAGGGACAGCAGTATTTAAAAAGACACATTTTATAAAACAATGGCTACACTCTTTCAGGGTAAACCTTGCTGTTAACATTACATACATAGCACATGTGCTTTCGTTACAAGGTTGCATTTTGCCTCCCCCCACCGTGTGGCTACCCCCTCAACCCTCCCCCCTCCCCGTGGCTAACAGCAGGGAACATTTCTGTTCAGCCACAGGCAAACAGCCCAGCAGGAACGGGCACCTCTGAGTATCCCCTGAAGAAAAGCACCCTATTTCAACCAGGTGACCATGAATGATATCTCACTCTCCTGAGGATAACACAGAGAAATAAAGAACGGATGTTGTTTGAACGCCAGCAAACATACACTGCAATGCTTTGTTGTACAATGATTCCCGAGTACGTGTTACTGGCCTGGAGTGGTAAAGTGTCCTACCATGGAGGATGCAATAAGGCTGCCCTCCCCAGAAACCTTTTGCAAAGGAGAGTACATCCAGGAGAGCCGCGAATGCCAGGGCAAATTAATCCTTTCACATGCTTGATTTTAAACCATGTATAGTCTTTTAAAAGGTACACTCACCGGAGGTCCCTTCTCCGCCTGCCAGGTCCAGGAGGCAGCCTTGGGTGGGTTCGGGGGGTACTGGCTCCAGGTCCAGGGTGAGAAATAGTTCCTGGCTGTCGGGAAAACCGGTTTCTCCGCTTGCTTGCTGTGAGCTATCTACAACCTCATCAATCATCATCATCATCATCATCTTCTTCGTCCCCAAAACCTGCTTCCGTGTTGCCTCCATCTCCATTGAAGGAGTCAAACAACACGGCTGGGGTAGTGGTGGCTGAACCCCTAAAATGGCATGCAGCTCATCATAGAAGCGGCATGTTTGGGGCTCTGACCCGGAGCGGCCGTTCGCCTCTCTGGTTTTCTGGTAGGCTTGCCTCAGCTCCTTAAGTTTCACGCGGCACTGCTTCGGGTCCCTGTTATGGCCTCTGTCCTTCATGCCCTGGGAGATTTTGACAAAGGTTTTGGCATTTCGAAAACTGGAACGGAGTTCTGATAGCACGGATTCCTCTCCCCATGCAGCGATCAGATCCCGTACCTCCGTTCGGTCCATGCTGGAGCTCTTTTGCAATTCTGGGACTCCATCATGGTCACCTCTGCTGATGAGCTCTGCATGGTCACCTGCAGCTTGCCACGCTGGCCAAACCGGAAATGAGATTCAAAAGTTTGCGGTTCTTTTCCTGTCTACCTGGCCAGTGCATCTGAGTTGAGAGTGCTGTCCAGAGCGGTCACAATGGAGCACTCTGGGATAGCTCCCGGAGGCCAATACCGTCGAATTGTGTCCACAGTACCCCAAATTCGACCCGGCAAGGCCGATTTAAGCGCTAATCTACTTGTCAGGGGTGGAGTAAGGGAATCGATTTTAAGAGCCCTTTAAGTCAAAATAAAGGGCTTCATCGTGTGGACGGGTGCAGGTTTACATTGATTTAACGCTGCTAAATTCGACCTAAAGTCCTAGTGTAGACCAGGGCTTAGAGACTAACAAATTTATTTGAGCAAAAGCTTTCGTGAGCTACAGCTCACTTCACTGGATGCATGCAGTGGAAAATACAGTGGGGAGATTTTATATACACAGAGAACATGAAACAATGGGTGTTACCATACACACTGTAATGAGAGTGATCAGGTAAGGTGAGCTATTACCAGCAGGAGATAAAAAAAAAAACCTTTTGTAGTGATAATCAAGGTGGGCCAT
The DNA here is from genome assembly GCF_965152275.1 of Natator depressus. Lineage (NCBI taxonomy): Eukaryota > Metazoa > Chordata > Testudines > Cheloniidae > Natator > Natator depressus. Next base: position 23,047,691 of record NC_134243.1, on the reverse strand, counting down.
TTCCAGCAGTTGACAAGAACGTGTGAGGACCAGTGTGTGTATGTGTGTGGGAGGAGGGGGGAATAAACATGGGGAAATAGTTTTACTTTGTGTAATGACTTATTCAAGCCTAAGTTAATAGTGTCCAGTTTGCAAATTAATTCCAATTCAGCAGTCTCTTGTTGGAGTCTGTTTTTGAAGTTTTTTTGTTGAAGAATTGCCACTTTTAGGTCTGTAATCGAGTGACCAGAGAGATTGAAGTGTTCTCCGACTGGTTTTTGAATGTTATAATTCCTGATGTCTGATTTGTGTCCATTTATTCTTTTACGTAGAGACTGTCTGGTTTGGCCAATGTACATGGCAGAGGGGCATTGCTCGCACATGATGGCATAGATCACATTGGTAGATGTGCAGGTGAATGAGCCTCTGATAGTGTGGCTGATGTGATCAGGCCCTATGATGGTGTCTCCTGAACAGATATGTGGACATATTTGGTAAAGGGCTTTGTTGCAAGGATTGGTTCCTGGGTTAGTGTTTTTGTTCTGTGGTGTGTGGTTGCTGGTGAGTATTTGCTTCAGGTTGGGGGGCTGTCTGTAAGCAAGGACTGGCCTGTCTCCCAAGATCTGTGAGAGTGATGGGTCATCCTTCAGGATAGGTTGTAGATCCTTGATGATGCGTTGGAGAGGTTTTAGTTGGGGGGCTGAAGGTGATGGCTAGTGGCGTTCTGTTATTTTCTCTGTTGGGCCTGTCCTGTAGTAGGTAACTTCTGGGTACTCTTCTGGCCCTGTCAATCTGTTTCTTCACTTCAGCAGGTGGGTATTGTAGTTGTAAGAATGCTTGATAGAGATCTTGTAGGTGTTTGTCTCTGTCTGAGGGGTTGGAGCAAATGCGGTTGTATCGTAGAGTTTGACTGTAGACAGTGGATCGTGTGGTGTGGTCTGGATGAAAGCTGGAGGCATGTAGGTAAGTACAGCGGTGAAAGGTATTACTTTTTAAGGCCTATCAGGTGGTGTTAGTCTTAAGCTGCACCTACTATGTAGCCACCATGCCATAATTTATTTTACCTGTCATGGTAATCAGTGCTTACACAAATACAGCTGTTCTTCTTGACAATTTTTATTTAACTGCCTAATTAACTGCTTTGGCATTCTGAGAGACCAGTTTGTGGATTGGGCAGATTTGGCATGATGCAACATACCTTGAATAGTCAATATCTGAAAAAGCCACAAAGTTTTGATTATTAATGGATTCTCTTACTGGAGATCTTACCAGTGATCTCAAGCATGTATGGCAAATCACTGGAGGGGCTATAGTGTTTGATGGACTAAGAGCAATACTTGCCACTTACCATATTAAAGGCACACTATAAATAATAAGTAATTAGTGCTTTCAGCATCCCTGGGAGGTACAGTAGTGGTTATCCCCATCTTATAAATAGAGAAGCAGAGGCAGAGTATTTGTGATGGTCAAGACTGTAGGAGTCAGTGGCTGGACTAGAACTCAGAAGCCTTTGGCTCCCACTCAGAGCACAGGAAAAGGTTTAACTCATGTTAGACTAATTTAAAGGAAGATTATTCAATGGGAGGGCTTGGACTAGACTCTTCAGAATATTCATCTAGCTCCTTTGTAAATGCTCCAAGTGAAAAACAGAACTGGGTCTTCAAATACAATATTAGATCAACGTTCATAACTCATCCTCACTTCAGTGATTTCAAAAATTATTATTTGGGTGTTGCTTCCTCCTCCTCCCGACTTTAACATTTTCTGCAGCATCATATTTGAATAGGAAATGTCAAATAATGCAGCAATGTTAACATGAAGCAGTGTAGGTAAACTACAGTTGGTTCCAGTGAAATTGTTGTGTAATTATCTCATTGTCACAACATGTGTTATTATGAATGCTCTATGGAAGGGATCACTTTACTATTTAGATTCCTGAACTCTTCCTCATATATCATTCAAGTGAAATGTGCCATTCCACATGATTCATAGCAGACAGCAATACCACGGGCAGTTGTTTTCCAGATAAGATCATATTTATGCCAAGTTTACAAGGAAAGTTAATTATTTTGTTAGTGCAGGCAGCAAGAGATTTACATTGTGCAACTCTTCCTAGGAACTGAACTGGAGAGCAGGAAATCCAGGGAAGCTAGATGGATTTCAGCTGAAAGGAGGGGTTTTGTTTTTCTTCTCATGTTTTGATGCCTGTCTTCATTGAGAATGGGTGAAGTGTTGTATTATTCTGAGCTTGTATTAGGCAGTTCAGTATGAGAGAGCCGTGCAAAAAGCCAAGCTGATCAAAACCTAATCCAGCTCAAATCCCAAATGGAATACGCTTGTCAATGAGCAAGTGAAACTTGCAGAGCTTGTGTCCACCTTGCAGTCCTGAGGAGTGTCACCTCAGGACCCGCTTTACAAGTATAATTGGGTGGAGTACTGCACAAATAGCATTTTCTGCTCAGGAAAGGCCCAGCACTGCACTAGTAAGAAGTACAGAAGTGCTTGTCTACACTGACATTTTATAGCCCTCTAACTTGCTGGCTCAGAAAAATCATCCCCCCTGAGTGCCGCAAGTCTGAGCACTTTAAAGTGCTCGTGTGGACAGGCTCCGAGCGCTGGGAGCTGTGCGCCCAGCACTTGGAGCTAATCCCCTCGTGGAGTGTGGATTACCACACTCGCACTTCAAAGCGCTGCCGTGGGAGCGCTCCCGTGGCAGCGCCTTGACGTTTCCAGTGTAGCCATGCTTTGGGAATTCAAGGAAGGAGTAAGCAGCTACATGTCAGAAAAAACATACGAACACTAAAATGTGGTAAGTTTCCCAAAGATCAGTCAGAGGAATGTGAAGGAATCAGCTGAGTTTATCCTGCAAAGGTTTCAGATACTCTGGGCCAGATTTTGCTGCTATACACCACTGTAAACCTCTGGTCAGCACCTTAATCTGGATTAACTCAATGACATTGATGAAGATTTACACTAGCAGAACCAAGAGCAGAATCTGGGGGCATGGCTACACTTGCAGATGTAGAGCGCTTTGACTTAAACCAGCCTTTGTAGAGCGCAGTAGGGAAAGCGCTTCAGTTTGTCCTCACTGACCGCTACAAGCTCACTGGTGTGGCCACATTAGCAGCTCTCACAACAGCCACACAGAGCAGTGCATTGTGGTAGCTATCCCACCATGCAAGTGGCTGCAACTTGCTTTTCAAATCGGGGGTGGGGGTGAAGTGTGACAGGGAGTGTGTTGTGTGTATGTGGGGGGAGAGAGAGAGTGGGTTTTGGGGGGAGGGGCTAAGAGCATGTCAGCATGCTGTCTTGTAAATTCAGACAGCAGCAGACCCCTCCTCCCTCCACCTCTCTCTCTCTCTCACACACACACACCATTCTACAGTAATGGTTCCTTTGTCTCGGAGCAGATAAGCAGATGGCTGTCAGAAATGCACCTTTCAAAGGGCATTTTCGCATTCCTGCAGCGAGTTCAAAACAATGACAAGAGGGGCCACTTGACTTAAGGGGATTATGGGACGTTTCCAGAGGCTGATCACAGGGCAGTAATGCAACAGCTTGTTCACACTGATGCCTGGGCGTTTCAGCCACGGCGCAACAAGCGTTAATCTTCTCGCCGAGGTGGAGTACCAGAAGCGCTCTAGCCATGGAGTCAGAGCGCTCTACATGCCTTGCCAGTGTGGATGGGTAGTGAGCTAGGGTGCCCAGGGCTGCTTTAATGTGATCTAACTCGCAAGTGTAGCCAAGCCCTGGCTCTGTAACTTCAGGAGTGGGAGAAGGCAAATGTGATAATGAATTATACTGGCACATTCACACTGTGCTGCTGGCTAAGAGCTAGAGGTCTGCACCCAATTTTCTCAACATTAAGTAGCTTGCAGGTGCCTTGATTTTTAATTCAGCTTCCTCTTTCCTGAGGAAAAGACCATAGTCTTCACCCGGTGATACCTCCATATTGCAGATGCAGTTGGCCATATGCCACCGTGGAGAACTCCCTGAATTGCACTTTGGCCACAGATTCCTAACATCTAACTCAATAGAAAATGTTTAAACTCTCATCCACTGTTATAAATTATAGCGGGAGAGGCCAAGCATCCTTTGTAGCTAGCTAGTGCATAAAGGCTTTATGACTTGGTCAGGGAAGGTACATAAATACTTTAATCTTGATTATTTAAAAACCCACTACCTTAGGAGTGTTCTTAATAGAGGTCTCTTTTTTCCTCCATATTCAGCACATTAGCCTAATTGCCAAACTGTGCACTTAATATGGATTAACTTTAAAACCAGACAATGCATTCATTTCAGTGCTAGTATTTATGGCAGTTAAATTAGACCCGTAATAAGTTCAAAGAGGAAAAATTAGACCACCGCTAACATAATCTATGTGGCAATTAGCTAACTAACTGGCCTTTCTAGCATTCACTAAGGTAAGGACCCAGTCCTGCATTGTAGTAAATGGTAGCTAAGAACCTTGCTGGCTCATGCTGTAAACTGGCTGAATCTAGGATTAGACATTTTCGGCCCAGTCCTGCAACTGCTCTGCAGCAGGGACCTCCTCCAAAAATACAAGAGACTATTGTTAGTCAGATGGTTTGCACAAGCCTACCTGATGCCCACCAGCTACCTGGGGGTTCTTCAAAGCCCTGCCAGCATTTTTTCTAGCCTTCTTGATTGCATTACCCCTTTCCAGTCCCCTCTGGCATGCCACATCCTTTCCAAAGCTCACACCGCGTTTTCCTTTCTAGAGCATGTTTGCTTTCCGTGATGTTTCTGAGCACAGCTCTGTTTCCACTTACTTCACTGGGTACTGACTCGGGCCTTAAGGGAAGCACTGTACATATTTTACCATAGGCCAGTCTCGGCATTTCTTTGAAGCTATTCATATGGTGATTTTATTGTATCCGTTGGGCTGCATTCAGACCAATGAATTTACATCTGCAATCACAAATCAACATAATACCCATGCAGTAGTATCCACTTACACCAGCTTTGAATATGACCATGTGTCAGATTTAACATTGGAATGCAATAATCCACATGGTGTATTAATGACTAACTGAAGTAGGTCTTTGTGCAGAAGAGTCAACATCTTATTTTGCTTACATCAGGAGTTCAAGTTTTGCTGGTAAACTGTGGTGTTATAGCGGCTTATATGTGCTTAAGAAGTTATTTCCCTTCTTAAAGTATCTCTTCTTTAACCTGTTTGCGGTTCCACTACATTACATCTCTTGACCTTCACTAGAGGGTATGTGGATTTGTAACCCACTGGAGGGTTGTGGTTTGTAATGTACAATGAGATTAATTTACACTTAGCTTGGATTCAAATCTTCATGCTAATTGTAACTCGAGTGAAATAAAAACCATGAAGAAAATTATAATCTGAATGAATTTAGTGGCTGAGATGGATAGTCCTGGACAATGGAGTCCTCTGCTTATCCTCACTACAGATACAAGCTTCCCCACACTGTGTGTTTCAACAGTGTTCACCAGTGTGCTTCAACACAGACCTGAAAATACCAAACCATCAAGTATCTACCTACAATTTAAGATATGGCTGTTTGTCTACAGTATAAATTATAGCCAGGGGTGGTAGCACCACCTATTATTAAGGTTACCCAATATTTTCCTTTGTAAGATCGTATTTTCAGTTACTTATAACTTTGCTAAACTTTAACCATTTGGGGCTGAAATTTTCCATGTTGAGTGTCTGCCTGAGGCTGAATGTGCCTGGAAAATTTCAGCCAAAATAGTCCAGCCATTCCAAAGAACAAGGCTACTGGAAAATATGTTGTTTCAAACTTTAAGAAAATTCCTTTTCTTTGGAAATCTTTAGCACTCCCAGGCTTGGGAGCAGGTATTTGAAATTTGGCAGGAAGGGGCCTTTATGTCAGGGATGTGCCTTTGGTCATACCTCTAAAAATCCCCCTAAATTTGGCCAAGTCTTTGTTGGGTGGGGGGAAGGAACCACAACACAATTTGCACATGCTTAGTAGAGACTTGCTTGCATTTAACAGGTAAACATCTCCAAATAGTCCATCCTCTTGGAGTGCGTTCAAGTCTCTCACAGCTGTTAGTGCTGATCAGACTGCACCTGTTCCAATGCCACAGGGCCACTGAGCATGCTCCTGCCCAGGGCTGCAGGAGAAAAGCCAGACTTTCTCTATTATGCGGCTCAGAGCTTGAAACTAGGGTATTGTGGGGGAGGGCTGGGGGAGTAGATTGGGACAAGGAGCCTGGGAAGCAAAGATTGGGAGCTGAAGGGCAGAGACTAGATCTGGACCCAGTGGGGCAGAAGTAATTACATGGGGAGGGGGAAGAGACCTCATACAAGGATCTAGGGTGAGAACTGGTCAAAGAGACTGGGACAAGGAGGCAGGGGCATTGACTGGATGAGAAGCTTGGGGAGGGAGATGGGGACTGAAAGCCACTGAGGATGGGGAACCTGGAGCAGAGAATGATTTGAGACTGGGGAAGATAAAAAGAGATTGGGGAGGCTGGTTAAAGAAACTGGGAACAAGGAGCAGGGGGTTGGGAGGAGTGGGAGTGGGATGAGAAGCCGGTGGGGACTGAGACAGGTTGGACGGAATATGGTGCAAGCTTGGGTGAGGGTAATAGGCTTGTTCTCACTTGAACACTCCCTTCCAGAGCTTGGAATGGAACCCAACATCCCTGAGTCTCACCATTCCTGTGCAACCTTAATTTAGCCCCCTTGTTCATATGCATGATGCAGTCCTAAATTACACTCTCTCTCTCTCTCTCTCAGTTCCATGTGGATCATAGGATCCACTTCACCACTGCCTTCCATCTTTACACCTCTCCTGCTGCAGTCTTAGCTTTCAATTCTGCTTCCATTGTGTGTTTTCATGTTGTCCTCTGTTTGCCTCATCACTTCTTGTCCTGGAGGTTAGAGTCCAACCCCTGCCTTGTTATGTTGTTTGGGTCTTTCCTCTATGGAGATGGTTAGGATGTAAGCTTTTATTCCTTAATTTTCTGTCCTACTGGTTTCTCTTTTGTCTTCCTCCAGAATTCTTTGTGTTTTTTTTTTTCCTGGCCGTCTGATATTGAGGATTTCTCTAAGGCAGCTGTTAATGAAAATGTGGAGTTTAGATGATAAGGTCTTAATTAGGCTCCAAGTGTCAGTGACATATAATAAGACCAACTCTACAATGGTGTTAAATATTCAAAGTTTAGTTTAGAGGGCAAGATTTCTCTTTCTCCAGATCAGCTTTAGAGTTACAAAGCTTTCTCTAGTCTGGCTTTACTATCTTTGTCTGTTCCACCTGTTGTACTTAGAATTCTCTCAAGATATGGGAAATATCAAACCTCTTCTATGTCAGTCCCAGAAAGTGTTGTTGGTGTTTCTTGTTCCATGTTGACTCTTATGGTTTTAGTTTTCTCGGTGTTGATTTTCAATCCTAGTAATTGTGCATAGACCTGGAGATCATTCGTTTTGGCTTGCATGTCTGTATGGGTGTGAAATAGCAAGCAGATGTCATCTGCAAAGTCAAGGCCCTCTAACTTTCTGTGTGAAAGTCCATTGGCTGTTCCTATGGTCTCATTATTGGTAGTGGATTGGGTAAGAGGATAATAGGTGACATAAACATCCTTTTGTCCCACGCCCATAATAACCTCAAATGGCTTAGTCAGTTTGCCATTAAGTATTACTTGGCATGACATATTTTCATAGAAGCTTTGAATGATGCACACAAATTTCTGATAGATTACATAGTGGCACAGCTATTTAAATTACACTCCCACAGATGGTGCTCACTTAATGAGAAGATACTCTACATTTTGTTTTCTCCTCAATGTTCAATGTGTGGGCCCAGGCCTTATTTACTATAAACTATTCAAATCCTGCTCTGAAGACAGAGCCATTAATTTCCTCAGACTTTTCTATGGTGCTCATTACCACAGCATCTGACTGCTTCACAAAGATTAATTCATTTATTTTCACAACACCCGTTTGAGATTGCGAAATGTTGCCATTCTCATTTTATAGATGGCAAATGGAGGGGCAGAGAGATTAAGGTCAAAAGTATCCACTAATTTTGGGGGCCCAATCTGAGATACTTAAGACTTGATTAACAGAGTACTTAGCATACATAGCACTTTATATATTCAAGCACAGCTCCCATTATGTTCAGCTGTGAGTCCTCAACACTTCTGCAAATCAGACCCCAGAGTCTCAAGTTGTGCACACAAAAAATAAGGAACACACAATTAGTAACCAGCTGGGAAAAGTTTTGTTTAAATGACTTGCCCAGAAATACATAGGAACACTGTCAGAGGCAGGAACAGAATCCCATTCTCCAGGGAAGTATTCAACTGCCTTAAACATGAGATGAGCCTCTCTCTTGCTGTAACCTTCTGCATCATTCACTACACACCTCCCAACTTCTGCAACAAAAGAGGCAGTGGTCCTACAGATAGCAGCCTCCTTCAGTATACAGCCCTGATTCATCCCCAGAGCAGAATGGAAAAAATAGTATGTGATCATGTAATTAAAAGACTATCATAATGCATATGAACAAGGGGTCAAATTAAGTTTGCACGGGCAACATTAATTCTGGCATTTCCTAACTCTTGAGTGCTTGCTTTGCAACCTTAATAATGTTCTTTTAACACTTTTTGCATGTTATATTACACATTGGCAAAGAGCTCACATGATTTTGGCCAACAGTGAAAGTCAGCGTATAGTACACAGCATTATTTTTCTTCGATTCCTGTCCATCAGCTCAGTGACAATGGGACTGAATGAAGTCTGTCTACCACTTTCTATCTTGTATCAGGGCTTCATTCATCTTAAAACCTTTTTGTTCTACATCATTTGTCACCATGTCTATCTAATGCATCATCAGTCTTCCTCTATTTGGAGTTCCTTGCTCACTCTGCTATGTATCACCATCTGTGATATCCTTTCTGGGTCCATGCCTGACATGTGTCACATCAGTCGTCTCTCTTGAATCTTCTGTGATAGCATTATTTCTTGCCCTAGCCATTTTTTTATCACTTCATCTTTTATTTTCTGCAGCCTTGAAACTCTCAGTATTCTCCTCTGCCAGTTCATTTCTGAGTCAAAAATTTTCATTCTTTCCTCATACTCTGGCCTTCTGACACACACAGCAGTACTGGCATAACAGTCGTTTCATATATGCTGTCAAGGTTCCTTCCCCACTCTGAACTCTAGGGTACAGGTGTGGGGAACTGCATGAAAGACCCCCTAAGCTTATTCTTACCAGCTTAGGTTAAAAACTTCCTCAAGGTACAAACTTTGCCTTGTCCTTGAACCCTATGCTGCCACCACCAAGCGTGTTAAACAAAGAATAGGGAAAGAGCCCACTTGGAGACGTCTTCCCCCAAAATATCCCCCCAAGCCCTATACCCCCTTTCCAGGGGAAGGCTTGATAAAAATCTTCACCAATTTGCACAGGGGAACACAGACCCAAACCCTTGGATCTTAACAACAATGAAAAAACAATCAGGTTCTTAAAAGAAGAATTTTAATTAAAGAAAAAGTAAAAGAATCACCTCTGTAAAATCAGGATGGTAAATACCTTACAGGGTATCAGATTCAAAACATAGAGAATCCCTCTAGGCAAAACCTTAAGTTACAAAAAGACACAAAAACAGGAATATTCATTCCATTCAGCACAGCTATTTTACCAGCCATTAAACAAAAGGAAATCTAACGCATTTCTAGCTAGATTACTTACTAATTTAAGGAGTTATGAAGAGCATTCCTGATCTGTTCCCAGCAAAAGCATCACACAGACAGACAGACCCTTTGTTTCCCCCCGCCCCTCCTCCAGCTTTAAAGTATCTTGTCTCCTCATTGGTCATTTTGGTCAGGTGCCAGTGAGGATATCTTAGCTTCTTAATCCTTTACAGGTGAAAGGGTTTTGCCTCTGGCCAGGAGGGATTTTAGAGTTCTGTGTACAGAAAGGTGGTTACCCTTCCCTTTATATTTATGACATACGCTGATTTTTGTTTTTATTGAAATGTCTTTGCCTTCCAGATCTTGCAGAGTTACCCCAGGCCCGCCGGACCTTTCAATTGGGCCCCTACCCCGTAGATCCCAACAAACCCCTCACCCTTTCACTGCAAGCCGGCTGCATGAACTGCAGCCAGTCAGCTTCCAAACCATGCCAAGGAAACATCTATACACACTCACGCTTCACACCCTTCATGCCCTCACCCTGGTGTCCCGCCCCGATACAAAGTGGTGGGACCTCCTGCCACCTTTGGAGGGTGAGCAGCCCCGGTGGGCCAGCCTGTATTCCACCTTGGTCCCGAGGCCCATCGGGGACATTAGTTGGCGGCTCCTTCACGGAGCTGTGAGCACGGGCATGTTTTTGATGCGGTTCACCCCCATCCCGGATACCTGCCTTTTTTGCAACGTGAGGGAAACCCTGGCACACGTGTATCTGGAGTGTGCCAGGCTGCAGCCCCTTTTCTGGCTGTTTATGAATATTCTATTACACTTCAGGCTGCACTTTTCCCCTCACCTTTTTATTTACACACTCCCCATCCGTGGCCCCACAAAGTCGCGGGATCTCCTGGTTAACCTTCCCCTAGCCCTAGCTAAAACAGCCATCTATAAAACCAGAGAGAGGAGGTTGGCCAATGAAGCGTCCTGTGACTGTAGGGCTGTTTTTCGATCCTCAGTACATTCACGTATCCGGGCGGAGTTCCTCTGGGCGGCGTTCACCGACTCCCTTGACACCTTTGAGGAGCGGTGGGCGCTGTCCGAGGTTCTCTGCTTGGTGACCCTGACTGGTTCCCTCCGTCTGACCCTTTGATTGAGGGGAAGAGCGAGAGACTCCAGCCCCAGCCATTGCCGCTGCGGATACCATCATCACCGTCACCTAGGAGGGGTCCTATCACACGTGGGTGTATGTCCCCTCCCCCCAAACTGCCCACCCCGCAGCCGTGCCCATCTTGTCGGGCACTCTCAGGAGAGGAATAATCGGTGACACTGGGCGTGGCACTAGGTAACTCGAGGGGGTGGAAGACCATGAGTGTCGAGGAAGCCCCCCGGCTCTGGGCCCAGGCTAGCCTGAACACTTCTCCCTCCTGAAGGCTGCTGTGTTATACCTTGCGTTTGCTTTTGTTTTGTTGCATAGTTTTGTTTTTTCCTTTTTGGTGATTTTTTGTAAGTGTTATGCAAATAAAATTCTTTTCAGCTTCAAAAAATAAAAAGATCTTGCAGAGTTCTTCAAATGCAGACGCAGCTAGTTAAATTCTTCTTTTTATGCCACCTCCACAATTCCCATTCCTTGATACTAGGCCTCCAGGATACACAGATTTTCCCACTTATTCTAATTCTTTCTCTCCAAGTTTAATCTTTTCTGGTCTTCTCTTTGCTGATCTTCAATCTGAATATTCTGCTTTCCCGGCCTACCTTCTCAATTATTCTCTGTAAATCCTCCTTGGTCCATGCTGGAAGGTCAATATGATCTTCCAATCTAAGGTTATGCCCTGTGCTACCACATAACAAAACCCCTCCATTTCATCTCTCTGTGCTACAGCCACCACTGCTCCCAGTACCGAGCTGAACAAATCTGGTGTGCATTATGCAAAGTGAACTGTACTCACTTATCAGGAAGAAAGATTAAACCCGTTTTTATTAGTTCCAGAGTATAATAAAGAGCCACACCACTTATCAGCTGCTATGAAGTCACAGAATTGACATGAATAGCCTTCACCTGATTCAACTCCATTCACAGGGAAAGTCCTGCTTCATCCAATCCTCTGAGATAAAAGCACAATCAGTACTTCACTCTCTGCACTTCTGTAGTACCTTTCTCTCAAGGATCTCCAGGTGTTTTCTGAACAATTATGGATTAAAGTGTGTTTCCTGAACTGTGGAGCACCACTTCCAGTGCCAGGTTGGGGGGTGCAAAAGGGTACTGGAGGGGCTGCGAGATGTGCGTGCCCTGCCGCTGCTGCCTTGTTGTGCCATGTGTGCAGTGAGAGATAGCTGCATGCCCTGTCCCTGCCAGCCACTGCCCCCCTCGCTGTAGTTTGTGCTGCACAGTGAGAAGCGCAGCACAGTGGCAGCAGGGACTCACAGCTGCCACGCTGACCCCATGGGCAGGAGGAGGGGAGTTGGCCTGACCCAAACCCGAGGAGGTTGGGTTGTTTCCTGACCCCCAAGTCCCACAGCGTTGAACCCAAAGGGGATCACAGCATGACAAAGTCTGGGAACCTCTGTGCTAAAGCACCACTAGGAACTGAGTAAAGCAGGATACCCCATTAAACCCATGGAGGAAAGGAAAGCACAGGGTTTGGAAGTTCAAAACTTTACAAGCCGATTTCAGTAAGTCAGAGGCTATCCCAACACTCCAGGTTTCTCTGAGTGCATTTTGGGCAGTTCCCTGTGGCTTCAGCAATGAGGCCATTGGGCAAGTAGAAAGGGGGGCAATCAGTGTCACCACAACAAAAAACCCTCACAACTGAACATGTTTATCACTGCTTGCATTCTCATCAAAAGAAATGTCATCTGTCTGCATGTGTACAATATTATTTGTGTTACAGTACTGCCAAGAGCAGCAGTTCTCAAACTGTGAGTCGGGACCCCAAAGTGAATCACGACCTCATTTTAATGGGGTCACTGGGGCTTAGACTTACTGGGGCTCAGGGCTGAAGCCTGAGCCCCACCACCAGGCAGCAAAGCCAAAGTCTGAGGGCTTCTGCCCTGGGCAGCAGGGCTGAAGTTATAGGCCCCCCTGCCTGAGCCAGTGGGACTCAGGCTTTGGCTTTGACCCCCCGCACCTGGGACAGCAGAGCTTGGGTGGGCTCAGACTTCAGTCCCGCCTCCTGTGGCCGTGTAGTAACTTTTGTTGTCAGAAGGGGGTCACAGGGCAATGACGTTTGAGGCCCCCTGGCCTAGAGCACTCCAAGATTGTGCCAGGTCCTATACAAACATGCAGCCTAAATAGACTAGACGGGCAAAGGGTGGGAAGAGAAGTGACTTGCTTCACACACCAGTTCTGGGGCAGAGTCAGAACAGAACTGAGGCCTCTCCCAGGCCACTGCCCTATGAACGGAACTGCACAGCCTCTCTCTGCCATGCTCTTTGAGTGGTTATTTTGAATATACATGTAATACACAACACATGCTGGCAGCCTACTTAGCCTTAACATGCAAAACATCATTAGTAGCATCACAAGTGACTTCAACATTTTGTGCAGTTCATTGCTGTAATCCTCTGTGGAAGCCCAGCCTGCGAGAAAGATCTTGAGATCCTTAAAGTTCTATCCTTCGCTGGGGAATGCATGTGAGTCACAGGGTAACCGTCATTAAAGCCCACAGAACACTCACTTGTGGGAGTGGAGGCTGGGGAAAGTGTATTGAATGCAGGCAGAAATAATCCCGTGCCATCATCATCCATACTAGAATCTAGTGAGATACATCCAGAGTATTTAAAAGAGTTGAAAGGAGTTTTCAGCTTAACAACTAGTAGGGTGGAATACATGCAGTGCTCACTATGTTTGTGGCTATGAACATCTGAGAACTCAGGTATGAGGCCTACGGTGTTTCAGTCAACCATGCCCATAGCTATATTAACAAGTCCAATTTAAGGCATAAACATTCTTGTCTTGTCACCTGTAGACTTTTTATAATGGGATAGAAATTCAGAGCTAGAAGTCATTTAGCATAATTCCAAGAAGCACAAGGACAATATTGATTGGCATTTACAATGTTCAGCCCTTCTGAAATTAATTACCATATCAAAACTGTACCGTGCAGGGCAAATTGATTGTATGCATTTGCATTACTCAGTCACTCCCTTTCTGTGTCATAACAATGGTGACATAGTAAAATGTAAGATAAAGAGAATCTCTCACAAGGAGACGTGAAATGAATTCAGCTATACCAAAAGTTTTTATACTGAACATACTAAAAATGAAGATCTTACCATGTACTCTGTATGCAATTATAAAAATATTATACACACCACCAAATAGAGGCAATATCCACATAATAAATTGCAGAGCCAAGTAGTAAATGAATGTAGCAGGTACTATTGACCACCTCACCTACACTCTGCCCATTAATTCAGCTCTTCTGAGATTTATTATAATGTGTCTCAGAATCTCTCAAACTCATCCAGATCAGAACTTTAAACCACATCATCACATGTGTATTCTCCAGAGAGATAGCAATATACTGTGCACAATATATATACACATGATATCCTGTACATTTACGTGCACACCCACACACACGCATACACACAGCTAGATAGATGAGCTTTAGACATATCTGGGTCATTTGCTTATTTTTTTTAGGTTAACTTTGTTTTCAGACTGGGAAAGAGCACTGGGAAAATAACTCTTTCCAATCAGGAAGAAGCTTACCTGAGAGCTCAGTCTGACTCAATTTCCACTAACAATCATATTCTCCTAGAAGGAAGTTGACTTTAGGGCAGTTTGGTCAAGGTGAAAGTGTATTATAGTGAAGATCAGTTTCAATCTGAAGGGCAGAATAAATGACTTGGGAAGACTTGCCCATATCCATGCTAATCATAGTAGGGTATACAATATCTAAATTAAACAGCATAATTTGGTAAGGAAATGGTTGTTATGTCATTCTCAAGCTGTGAGTTAGCAAGGCATCAGTTAAGGTAATAAACCCTCGTTACAACTACAGTCCATAGATTTAACTCCAAAATGCTAGTTGTAAAATCCTGGCCCCATTCAAATCTATGGGAGGCTTGCACTGACCTCAATGGAGTCAGGATATCACTCCAAACATATGTTCTGGAATAATACAGGAAGGTCTAGGGAGCAATAAGCTTGCTGTTGAGTGTGATTAATATTTTAGTTATACATAAAATGTTGGAAAAGACTATCCTTGGACAGTGCTACCTCAAGTGCACCTGCCACACCAAGAAAAGGGAATAGTTTTAGTTTGCAGTAAAAACACTATAGAAGGTGGAACAGTTTTTATAGATTCCTGTGAGAGCTTTAAACTATTAAAAGCTGCACGCAAATTCAGCTGGTGCTTCTACGGCAAAGACTCGCATCTACCTATCCACAGCTCACCTTTCATTCTGTTCTGAATCCACATGGATAAATTGCACTCAAATTAAAGGTCTGGCTTCGTTTCTTGTACCAACTCTTGACTTTTATGAGAGCTGATCCCACGTCTGTCAGGCATGAATTTGGCTTACTATATCTAAAATTGAAATCTTGATCTTTTCTTTTAAAGTACCTCTTCCTCCCCTACACTCTGGTCCCACTGACTGCACCACCATCACTCAAGCTGATCACATTAGTGCCATCTCTGACTCCCCCATTTCTCTTCTCAGATCCAGGCCCTTGCAAAATCCTGCTGCTGTTTCCTCCGCATCCTCACCAAAGTTCATTCATTCCTCTCTATTCCTACTACCAATATGCTAGCCAATGCACTTAGCTATGTGTCCTCACTGCTGCAGGCTTCTTCTCCCTGACTTGCTGTGGAGGATCAAAATAACTCTGTTCATTGAACTAGTGGTGAGATAAAGGAAGACAGAAAGAGTCAGTTTTTCTTAAAACCAAAATGTTTAATTACACCATGAGACACAAAATAAACTAACACAGAGATCCCTTTCCCAAAGTGACAGAAATTCCAAGACATCCTACTGTAGCAGAAAAAACAACTAACACAGCTACCCCTCTGAAACCTGTTACTGTATCAGACTAATTAAAGGCCAAAAGCTATCCAGAGGTGAGTGCCTCTGGGCTTCCTACCTATGTTCCCTACAGGTTTTGCTACCAGTAGACAGTACCCTCTCACTTGATGCCATCTTAATTACAGCCATCTGAGAGTGAAAGGAGACTAATTTATAAAGGCTCCAGACCCCTCCCCTTTCTCATCATGCTTTGCTAAGGAGAGAACAATAGTCATGCCATGCCTTCCCTTCCCTTCCCCATCTGTTACCAGAGTGACTCAGTCAGTCTTAAATGGCTTACTGCTCTAGCTTTACACAGACCATGCCTGCTGTGCACCACACTCTGAATCCATCCTTTAGGTAAGGAGATAAAACTTACCACAATCTGCTTCCTGGTCTTATCCTCTCTTTGACCCACCCTTGTCTCAGATCTCCAGTCCATAGGTGCGGAGAACAAGTAAAACTAGCACTAACACTTTCCCCAGTTCCTGTGCATTGTCTCACCTGGGTATTCCTGCTCCAGTTCTGCCATATGTCTCCATCAACATCATATTTCTTTCCTAAGTACTCTGACCACATCTACCATCTCTTTGAATTTCTGCACTGTTGCTTCCCCTTTTATTCAGCTAAGTTCAAACTTTTTTTATGCACTCTGAAAAACAAATGTTAATGCTTTCCCCCAGCTGTATCCCTTCCCTTAACTCTCTGTTGCCAGAGCTATTGTGTCTATACCACAACCCTCCTGCTCCCTATGCTCCAGTCACCGTTTGTTTCATCCACCCTTTCCCAGCTTTATGCTTTCTTCCATAGCAGCATATGCATGTGAAATAGACTCCCTGTTACTATACAATCACCTTCTTCAAAAACCCAGCTTATTCCATTAAGCACTCCACTTATAATCACATAAACTGTGCTATGTTCTTTCTTACCTTGTGCCACTATGACTGTAATTCCTGTTAGAAAAGGGCCTGTGGGCTGGCACACATCACAATTTGGAAATAAGACGTAACATTCAAACTAATGTTTGTGTACTAATGGGGTGTACTAATCATTGGAGAAGCTTTCCATGGGAACTGGCAAATTCTTCACTGCTTGGAGCCTTCATATCAAGACTGGATGTCTTCTAAAAGGTATGTTGTAACTCAGCCCCAAAGTATTGGGCTTGATAGTGCTCACTAATTTAGCAGGGAAGTATAATTTCTTCCACAGCAGAAATTACTGGGTGAAGTTCTATGGGCTGTTTTATATAGAAATTCAGACTAAATGGTCCCTCCTGACTTTGAAAATCTATGGACAGTGCCTTAAAGTGAAAATAAAGGGCCTTAGTGGAACAGCGAATCAGACCTGAAGGATCTATGGATCCCACTAAGTGTACAGCATGGGATACGCTTACAGAACTATATAAATATTATTAGTACTAATGCACAGATATTCTGGGTCTGCCCTTGCTCTCGGTTATGCTGGTGTCCATCGCAGGTAACTCCACTGAAGGCAGTGGACTCAGGATTTACGCTAATGGAAGTTGCAAGCATAGTCTGGCCCTTTGTGTTCAACCCAGGCAACTATAACAGGCTGTATAAATTGGAATCATCTGTAACCAAAGATACTAAGATGTTTAGCCAAATGACCCTTTCTCCTAACAAATTCTAAAACAGGCTTAAAAAGAATAAGTGTTGTGCTGGAGCAAAAAGGCATGAAGTTAATATTCCTGTAAAAGGAAACTATAAAGGCTTGGCAATAGGTGAGGGTATAAGGCGCCTCTGCTTGGAAGCACACAGAATAATGCTATTAACAACAATAATGACGTAAAGAACGTTCCTTTGTTTTTGAAACTACTCTTTCAGAACTTTACATCCACAAACGTATCTGGGGGGCATCTGGACATCTCCTAGAATAGCTCATTAGCCAGGGGATTTTATTCAGCACAAAATTAGCACATTTTGGTAATCGCATCAATTCAGTTAGTAGCAGGGAACAAAAGAAATTCATTTGTATGCTTTTTAATGCAAGCCTTTCCCATCAGGTGAAATAAATGTGGAGAAAGCAATAGGGATTCCCTGATATTCAGAGAGAATCATAGAATATCAGGGTTGGAAGGGACCTGAGGAGGTCATCTGGTCCAACCCCCTGCTCAAAGCAGGACCAATCCCCAATTTTTGCGCCAGATCCCTAAATGGCCCCCTCAAGGATTGAACTCATAACCCTCATAACCCTGGCCAATGCTCAAACCACTGTCCCTCCCCCCCCCAGAGTATTCTTTCTGCTTTTTTGTGATAGACTGATGATGACTGGAGCCACCTATGTGACAGTGCCGTTATGGGATCTATGAAAAACATGCCTATAACTGATATTAAAATGATAGTAGAACGTTGATGGTGCTTAGTCCTGCTTACATTACTAACACAGGTGTAATCAAGGTCTACTGAGTAAACCGAGCAACATATGGCCTCTGCTATTTTTGATCTGTTCTATTCAGGTGCTTAAACCAGATCTATATCATATCTGAGCTCTAGAGACTGCAGGCTGCTTCCTATGCTCTGGGACAATTGAGCATATCATTCTTATCATTTGTAACATCAGTAGCTACAGATGGCACATTTTACCATCAGTGTCAGGGAAGAAGGGCAAACAGTTTGGGCATGTGAGTAACTCATTTACTTTACAAATTAAGGCTCTACATTACAGTTGTTCCAGATTTCCTGCTTTGGCTTATTAACACCTATGCAATTGGTGCTTTGCTTGGCACATCCTATGGAGTCCCTAACCAGTGCTCTCTTTTGGTTTGTGTTTGGCCTATTTCCATTATCCCATGGTGACAAGAAGAGTAACTGGAAGGAAGTGATATGGCTGCTGTGGTACATGCTGGTGTGCAGAAAGTCACACCTGTGAATATTTCTGGTGTGTGTTTGAGGAGTGTAATGGTCACAGGAAAGCCATGCTTTGGCCACTGTAGTGAAAAAGGTCTGAGGTCAGTGAGAGGAAACATCCTAGAAATGTTCAGCAGATGCCATATGCAGTAACTGGTTTGCATTTTAGCTGCATTTAAAGAAATTAAGATAAATCAGAACTAAACTGCTCTTAGGCAAACTTTACCTTAAAGATAACTGTACAGTGAATAAATAAATGAGTAGCTTGAAAAGGCTGATAACATCATGAAAGAGAGGACAGAAGACGATTTAGGGACTGAATGTATGCATGACACTGATAAACATGGTACTGAGTCTAAAAGAGAATGTTCAGGAGCTGGATATGTTGTTGAATGGAGGATTTAGTACAGGCTGGGTGAATAGTATTGATGACTACATACGGTCAGTAGATTGCCCTGGGGGACACTTTTTGCCCAGCTGTTGAAAATAGCTTCACTGCTCATTGCAGCTGAGGCCTCACTTCTTGTAAATGACTTCAAACATAACAGGATTAGTGAGACCACAGCTTCATAGTCAGGTGAGGCTATGTTTGTCACTCAAGATTCTTCTATTGAGCCTCTGCAAACCCATCTAGCTGAGTTAACTAGGTTGTCTGGGCAGCTGTATGGTTTATGAATACAGATGATTAATGCAATATTTTTGCTGCAGCAGCAAGCTCTGGAAATTAGCTTATTGTGAAAGAAAACAGGGCTGCTTTTGTTGTGAAAAAGATGCAGAAACACTAGAATGAGGCTCTCTATTATATATAATCAGCTCAAATATTCAACTAGTATCATATGACAGAGCAGCATTAGACAATTCCAGGTACTTGGCTATCAACAATAGTAAAATGAACAATCCACCTCAAAGTCTTTGTTTCCTCTCTACTCTTAGGGTCACAGGGACCACAGACATCCCCATAAGCAGTATGCTGTTTTAAAATCACTTATTCCCTACTCATGATAAATATTACAACCCTCCCCAGATAATGCAGAACTGGGAGTGCTGTTCAAATTCTTCGCTAGCATTTTACCAGATTAACTGTTGTCTTCATCCTACCTCCACAGCTGCAGTGTATAATCAGAGTGGGGAGAGCAGAGCTAACCGACGCATGGAGGTAACTGCGCTTGTAATGTACTGAGTTGTATTTTGGTGTTTGTAAGATACTATTTGAAATGTTTCAGTATATACCTGTGGTGTTTCCATTGCTGGCTGTGGAAAATATTGGTATTAATTAAAAATATTACTTCTAAAACCCCATCAAAGTCATAACAGAAAACAAGGGATTTCACAGCTGAAGGGGCAACAAAAAACTTTGGGCTGGAAGCTGTTTCCGTGGCTCCTGCATGCAGCTGACATGTAAACAGCCCTGTAGGCCCACTTATAACTGCCAGCTCAGAGGGCATTCTGGGAGTTGGAGGTGCATCCTCATAGCACATAATCTCAGCTGCTGTGGAGTAACCCAAAGGAGCTCTAAGAGACAGGGTCCACCTGCTGTTCTACTTTATGCTGAGGGACATCGCAATCCCTGATGAAACCCAGAACAGGGAGGTGCCAAGTTACCTTTGCCCCCTCCCCTTGGATTGCATGCTCTGGACTGCACCTCCTAGAGGCACAGCATCATGTCTCTTAAACACAGCTTTGACTCTTTTTGCCTTGAACTGTCAAACAGCCCCTTTCCATTTATGGACTAAATTCCTGCTAAATTAATTTTAAAATGAAGAAAACAGAGCTTTTTTTAGAAAGAGGCCAAAGAGAAAGATAAAGCCTAAATCCATATCATCCTCACTACAGGGCAGGTGATTTTAGACCCCCATTTATCTTCATCCCAGACCAGTCTATTATCATGCTCTCATTTTACTTTTGCAAATTGACATCAGAGGAGCTTAATCAGGATAAAGAACCTCCCCCTAATGCTCCACCTACATAATTTCATGCTTCTTTGTTTTATGGGCCTTTGTCACATATTATTAGGCAAGCATCACACATTGAGGTCCTAAAGGGTTAAGAGACACTACAATATCTGTGGAGAAAATAATCCCAGCTGGCTGCCAACCTGTTTGGCAGCACTTGTCTTCCAAAGAATTTTTTTCAGCAAAGCCCTTAACCTCTGAAAGTACACTGTGTTCATGAGTTGCTTACCACCTCTGCTACATCACAAGCTAATCAGTACTTCTCCAATTTACATGTTCCTCACAGCTGCTGTGGGAAAATTCTGCTTTTGGTGACAACTTTAGAATTAAATAGAATTTGGGTGTGATAACCCAAGCTATGGGAACGCTGCTGCAGGAAGGGAGACTAGATGCAGTGTAGGAGTACAAATTGAAAGAACAGCTTTAGCAAAGTAGCTGCGACAGTGTTAAGGGAATCTTGCTATACTGTTAAATATTTGTGTATTTGACATTTTTCTAAGCTTACACCTTTTCAGTACTTTCAGATCCTTAATTGCTTTTGGGTGTTCTTAACCTTTAAGCTAAAATACTATTTGGTATTAAATATAAAGAACACTATATTACAGTCCAAGTCCCCAAGCTGGCATTAACTTCTAAAAAGAAGGTGAATTACAGCACTGTAAGAGGTTTCTTAACCTCCAAAACCTAAAGTGACTTCATTAACAGTGTAGAGCCATAATGATATAGCCCAGTGCTGTGGACAGCAATATGCTACCTTTTGAATTATCTGATTCACTCTGTTCTTTAAAACAGTTTCATAATTCTAATTTTCAAGGAAGTGTGTGAACATTTGGGGAAAGCACAAGATTAGGGGAAATCTCATGTGGATGACTTCTTAAAAGAGGGACCACTGCCCCACACCCCTCATAGTGACAAAGCGCTCATGTCCTTCTGAAGTATCTGTCATTTCTGCACTGTTTGATTTTCTTCACTGACATTCATGTGATTTGGTTGTGTAAGACAGCAGCTTCTTGCCTATAGCCTTGGAATTGTGTATGCAGCTTTTAAAAGAAATTAGACAAGCCCAAGTCTGCTGATTACCCCAGACAAGGGGATGTCATAGAATCACTCCTTCACAAAACGTGAAGAATGCAGCCAAGCATAGTACAGAGGCAGTTTCAACAAGGTTTTGGTTTTGGGGGTGGGGTTTGCAAAGAGTGTGTATTTATTCAGCTCCCTTGCACTTTCCTTCTCAATATTAAATTTTCCCCTGGAAAACACCTAAACTTTGAACATAAAGGACTAATCATTTCTAGTCCTCTAACTACTACATGGGGAAGGGTGACTACAGATATTCAAATCCTTCCATAAACCTCACTTTTTATGAAATAAGGCACCTCAGCATATACACTCCAGTACCCTGCTCCTATTGATTTATAGGGGAGCTGTAGAAGGATCCAACACAGACCCATCCTTAGTGTATTCTGTCTCATTTCTGTTTCTTTATATAGTACCTGGGACAGAGAGCATGTCTGTCTTTGTCTGCTGGCAGCACCAATGTTACTGGACCAGCTCCTCAGTTGGGGTAAAATCAGTGAAACTTCAACTTCAGTGGATTACTATGATTTACCCTAGCTAAGGACCTGGCCCATTGTCACTCCTAACTAATAAACACAGCGATCAGAAAGCAGAACCCAGAAATCTAAAGACACCAGAGATGCTATTTTTTAAAAACTTTCACAATAAAGTTTATTACATTATTTTCATTAGAAATATTATAAAATAGAATATTCTGCCCAGCAGAAAAATAATGCCAGGGTTTAAAAACCCTGGGTTTGTGCAAACAGTTTGTGTAAACATAAGAAGTCAAGTGTTCAGGTTCCATCACAAAATACAGTAAATTGCTACAAAAATAAATTTGGTCACTCCCAAATAGATTAAAAAACCCAAATGTCTTCACACCTCTCTCTCTCACACACACACACACGCACACAGTTAATGCTGTATTTATATCTGAAATGGGAAGGATTTCAGGTAGTCCTTTAAAACTGGATTGAGAGGGATGTGGTTTAAATTCTCTCTCCCGAATGTTGCCACAATGCTTTTCCGGCAGAGCTCCTGCAATGGCCGTAAACGGACTTTGCGTAGTGGGGTGACCAGCACCTTCCTTGGGGAGCTTATATAATGTTCCAGTAGCTTAAAGAGACAGTCGAAACTCTCCTTGCTGCCATCCAGGCTGAAACGCCCAGCCTGGAAGTTTATTCGAATGCTGGTGGGCCCAGTAACAGTCTTAACACTGATGGCAAAGAAGCAATTTTTTTGTCTGCTGTCCCTGATGAGGAAAGTGCCCTCAGGCTCAGATTTCAGCTTCTCGTGGGCCGCGCTGACAGTCAGTGGGCCCCAGTAGAAGCCACATGCATCCAGCAGGGCGCTCGCTCGGGTGATGCTACTGAAATCTGCCTGCGAGCGGAAAGTTCGGAAGTGTGTGTCGCTCTGCGCCTGCCCATTGTTGGACCGAGCCGGGCCATGGTAACCTCTAGGCCGAGAATGATCCCTTGCTGGAGGCTCAAGTCGACATCTCGGGTCTGCTGCAACTGCATTATCTGCTGCCACCTTACTGTGCGCTACCATCCTATAGACTAGACCAGCGGATGCGGTCTTCCATAGCGTCAGTGGCCAGGGCAGTGCAGCTCTCCAGCGG
This sequence comes from Natator depressus, assembly GCF_965152275.1. Classification (NCBI taxonomy): domain Eukaryota; kingdom Metazoa; phylum Chordata; order Testudines; family Cheloniidae; genus Natator; species Natator depressus. The sequence continues at coordinate 23,024,555 of NC_134243.1, read as the reverse complement.
CTATTCTGAAATTCAAAAAAAACAAAACAAAACATTAGATCCGCAGGGAAGGAAGAGGGAGAGAGGGGCCCTCAATCTGTGTCAATTAATGACAATCTTCCATTCACACCTCTCTGCTCCTTTATAAAATAAAGCCTTTACTCTGCAAATTTACACCCAGCAACAACTGATTAACAGCATCACTTTCTGGCTAGGTTAGCAATCCATTGCTCTTGAAACATCTGAAGGTCAGAAGCATCCAGCCAGGGAAACAGTTACAAATGATGTGGTTTTCCTACTATTAGTCATAGAAATGCATCAGATTCTGGATAGAGTTGACTGATGGGAATCTCTTTTTTCAAACGTTACTTTCTATGTATATCCTTCTCCATCAATTCCTTAATCTTGCATAAAACCACTTAGAATAAAACTACTGATTTGCTCACTTCCCTCTCCCATTTCCCAGATGTAGCTGTCTGAACTCAGACTGTATTGTTCGTTGCATTATGTGGGGGGGGGGGGGAAAAGTGGATAAAGGAAAGGTAAACTCTGCAGCTGGGTACAAATCCCCAGAAACTGGATGGAACTGGCCGAAATGAATAGGTGGCATTGTGATATTCAAACATGATTGGCAGTGCAGTTTATAACACTGCCAATTTACTCATAATCCTAAATCTACTCTCCGTTCTTCAATAAACTGGAGAAGCAGCCATAGAAGTCCATTTCCCACCCCTTGCTCCCTCCCGGGGGGATAGCAATGTTACCACCTCACTATGCCTACAGAAAGCAACCTCTATGAACCCTTAAAGCATTATTCCTCTCTCTCTTTTTTTTGTATTGCATGCACTTTAAGTGGCCCTATCTAAATTGCTTCCTATTGATATATCTTTCAGCACCAAGGGCCAAATTCATCCCTCAAGTAAGTCTTTTGAAATAAGCATTGTTGTACCAGCAATTAATGTGGCCTCAAATGTCTAACCTGACAGCATGGTTCAATACATCTCTGCTGGCTGCCTTGACCTTACTGGAAAGCATAGATTTTAGAATTTATCCCTACAGTCAGTTATAGATCTGCACTGGCAGATTGCCTCAAGCTCTCTCAACATTCTCAGAAATGAATCCCCCCAGCTGTCTCACAAGTACACAGCAACATGCGGACGTAAATGAAGAGACACCACTTAGCTGGATTCCTGTCTCTGTGAATGCAACAGCTGGACATTTTAGTTTAGTTTAGATCATTTTACTGACTGAAATAGCTATAATAAATTCCTGACATTAGCAGATCACTTAAAACAAGCGAAATATGGGTAGGTTTTCCTTCTATGGCACATGAAAGAAACTGATGTCAGCTTTTCTAATCATTGGGTGAGGATCACTATTCAAAGTTTAAAAAAAAAAAGTCAAGGCACTCTGAAGGGGGGATAGCTTTTCGTTTAAAACAATAAGGTTCTCTAGAGTAAACCATTCACCTCCAGGAGAAAGAAAACATTTTCTCTTTTTGGGGGGGGAAGGGGGGTGTACATAAAAAGAGTTCTATGCACTTCACTGCCAGTAAGCTTGAAAACAGAGCGGCTTTCCTGTGCCTCACTGCAAGGTCCCAAGGCAGTTTTTCCTACGAGCAGAAGTTTCGCCCTTGTCTCCTTGGCCAAAGTTTTCCCCATCCCGGCCCAGCTAATGCTGGTCTGTCAGTTCGCCGCTTCGCTCCACCCCAGAGGTAACTACTTTTCAATGATTCCGCAGGATAGACACTTCGCGAACGGCTCGGGAGTCCTTTTGGCAAGCAAGGCGTTAGCTAGAGACTCAGCGATGGGCAGTATTATTATGATTCTGCTACCTTATATTCCACCGATCTTTAGCTCTTTAAAAACCCCAGCGTTGTGCAGGCTCGTGAGTTCTTGCGTAAGGACCAAAGATCATTCGCCGCGCTTGGAAACTCCTTGAACGCTTCTGGCTGGAAGCGGACTAGGGCTCGCTGCGCTCCAGGCTAAGGGACACCAAAGGCTGCGCGTGGAAGCCCGCTCGGGACTGCCTTACAAAGACATGGCTTACAAAGACAGCGCCCCTTACCTTCTCTGCCCTGAGCCGCGGGGATCAGCTCTGCTCCTTGCACGGGCTCAGGGCACCATAAACCCGAGCTGCGAGCACGGCCACCTTGCAAGCCCGTAGCCCCCGCGCGGCAGTGGTGCACTCGTAGGCCTGGCCCCAGGAATAGCACAACCATAATCTGCCCACGAGTCCTGCCTAGCGCCTGTAGCAATCCCAGCCTGCCAGAGGCTGCGCTGGAGCCGGACTGCTCTGCCTGCGCTCATCGCCCCGCAGTTTTATGGCTCGTGCTCCGCTCCCCGGCCCTGGCGGCTCCACCCTCTCCGGCTCGATTCGCAGAAAACACGTGGCCTGGCCACGAGCCGCTCACTTTCACTTTCCATCTGCGTCAGGCGGCTGCGGCGCAGGAGCGCCGAGGCTCCGGCTGGCGGCCGGGCGCGGGAGGGAGGTTTCGCTTCCCGGGCGCCGCGAGAGCCAGTTCCAAGGAATCCTGGCTGGCGCGAGCACAAAGCGGGCCCCGAGCAGCCCGCCCCGCCCCTTCCCCAGAACAGCCGCGCCAAGCCGCCTGCGGGGCTGCGCTGGGCCGCGGCCGCTGGTAGCCCGGCTCCTGGCGCGCTCCAGGGGATACGGGGTGAGGGTGAGCGGCGCACGCGGGCGCCCCCCGTCCCCGGAGAGCCGCGGGGGGACCGGGGCTGTGGGGGCGCGGAGCGCTACCTAGCTCCCCCTCCCCGGTCAGTCTCCAGTCCGGAGCCCTGCTGGAAGCGGCCGCGGCCGGCCCCCGCCTGTGAGCGGCGCTGCGCAGGGAGGGCTCCTGGGTAGCTTGATTATGCATCCTAAGCCTCTAGCCGTCACTCAGCCTCTTGCTCGGTAATAGAGATTTGGGGGGCTCGCCTCTTCCGCCGCCCCCCCCCCCCCGGTTGCCTCGTGGCTCTGGGCAAACAGGGCTACCAGTCGCCAGTAAGAGGTGGCTAAAATGTTGGGGAAACTGAGGAAGGGGGAAGGGTGGTGGGACGGTAATAGAGAGGTGTCGTGTGGGACGGTAATAGAGAGGTGTAGTGAGGTGAGGGCCAGGCAGCTGGTGCGGGCTATGAATTTACTGGGGCGAGCACAAGGAGCAGAAGCCAAGAAAACAAGAGCAACAAGCTGGGGTGGAACTTCTAGTGTAAGGGTAGAGGGCTCCTCAAAGGTAGCTGGTCAACATGGATGCCTTGGTGATTAGCACTGTCCATTGTTAGTTAATTAGTAAAAGTAATGTGTTAAATGGAATCCCAAAATCTGAGGCAATAAGGCAAATATGGGTATAATAAAGAATACAATGGCGAACCTGGGGTAGTTTTCTCTGACTCCAATAGGAGATTTGGAAATCCTCTTTGAAATCTTGCTTTAGCTATTTGCCCTAAATTATGCCAAAGTATGTCTGTTCCCTGAGCAGGCTCGGCTGAACTTGAGTTCACCCTGAGCAGGAGCTTTTTTAAGTTACTAAACAGCACCTGTTTAAATGGTAAGGATACTTTTGTTTATTTTAAACCTAACCATGTCAGAAATGCCAGCTCATCCACGGTCTCACAGAGAAACTGAGTCAGCCAATGGTTAGCTTTCATGAAAGCAAGGAGAACACGAGCATTTGACTGCCATTCCTACGGGCTACAACTTGTTTCTCCCATATGTTTTGTGGCTTTGTACAACGAGAGGTAGAAATTATGGAGACACCAGTTCTCTATGCTGAAGATTTGGGTTGAGTTTTGCACTTAAAGCAGAGTTTTAACATCTTTGGTAGGTATGAAAACTAGAGCACTTACTCTATGAGCATAGAATGAATAAAACAGTGATCTTTCATGCCTGCAAAGTGCATATGCTTTGGGATGTATGCAATGGATGAAAGAGGTGCCTGGTGTTCTGAGGTGGCTGTTACCTGTTGGGAGCAATTGCAGGAGTGAGATTTTTTTCCCCTTAATGGTAGCTGTGGTTTTCTGGGACCATACGAAAGTATGGTTTCCGTCTGACAGAAGGGTGCTGCTATCACCCACAAATTCCTAGTCTGGGATCAATTTAAGGGAATGTGTTTTCCGCTTGTTCTGAGTGTAAATATTCCTTTCAAAGTCCATCCCCATCACAGGCAGGACTAATGTGATGGTGATGTCATGGATAGCAAAGAATTCAGTGTTAAACTTGGAGATTCACGCTGTGGTATTTAGACCTTGATCTTCAAAGGCATTTAGGCACCTAACTCCACCTGAAATAATTATCTTTGAGGATCTGGGCCTTAGTTACCTAAAGAGGCTCCTGGTGGTTTTGTTCCCTATTTGGATGGCAGATATAACAAACCAACTCAGTATGAATTTTATGTATTGTAATCAAATATTCAAATCATCTTCTTCCAAAGAATTTCTGAGTAATTGAGCCTCATGTTTGCTTTTTATGAATATTCATGCTAGTGAAGCTCAAGTGCGTTAATACTTGTGGAAAGTGAATGCAAAAGTATCAGGAACATGGTGAACTGAAATTTTGTTTTGAATTTGAATATGTGTTAGTGGAAATTGGTTTGCATTGTTTTCTTAGCTGCAGTGAGCACAGTCATCACAACTAAGCTGATCTATTGGGTGACTGTCGCTGAGAATTATCTTTTATTTTTGTTATGGTTGCATCTAGAGTCCCCAACCAGTATTGTGCTAGGTGCTCTATGAACCTATATAGTAAGACATGGTCCCTGTACCAAAGAGCTAACAGTCTAATTAGACCAGGCAGACAAAGGATATGAGGGCAAAGAGATGTGAAGTGACTTGCCCAGCCCCAGGGTCATACAATAGGTCAGTAGTAGAGCTCAGATCTCCTGAGTCCTAGCCAATGCCGTATCCACATAACCATGTACCTCTCTAGAGCATGGAGTTGGAGTGTTGCTTCTTATTTCCCCTCAGGTATGGGGAAGCTTTTGCATTGCAGCCATCATGCAGCGTAAGAGGAAAATGTTACAAGCATCTTCCAATTGATATAAAAGCTACGTGCGTCTAGCTATAGGCAAAAAAGATCAGGTGAGAGGGAGGGGACAGCTGCTTAGCTGCTGTGTGTTTTTCTGTTGCAGACTGCAGGGGAAAAATCCTGTGTGTGTGTGTGTAGGTACATCATCAGGTGCTGGTAGAACAGCAGGCAAAGGTCTCTCCAGGAGGGAAACAAGCAGGACTGCGCAAAAAGGTAATTCAGATCTCGTGGCTCAGCAGGAGGGAATGTGGAGGTCATAGTTGGTAGCTGTGGGTCAGAGGTGGGTGAAAGAAGCAACAGAACTGCTGGTCACTCAAGTGGGAGTAGGGTGACCAGATAGCAAATGTGAAAAATCGGGATGGGGTGGGGCGTAATAGGTGCCTATATAAGAAAAAGCCCCAAATATTGGGACTGTGCTTATAAAATTGGGACATCTGGTCACCCTAAGTGGGAGGAAGTGACATGAGTGAGTGTACAGGCTTGGACATTGTGAAAGCCACAGAGAGCTGCTTCCTGTGAAGGTTGGCAGCAGCCTTAGGTGATCACAGCTATACCCCGATAGCCTTGAGGGGAGGTAGTCAGAGACCCTGTGGTGCCCTCCGAATAGTTGATGATACTCTCCTATGTGACAGCCTGTGGTGGATGATATTCATTTTGTATAGTGAAGAGCTATTAAAACTGGATGGAGATTATTCCTTCCTGACAAAGTGTTGTAGGGGGACTATTCCACTCTGGATGGAGGAAACATTACAAAATGGGCAGGTGCCACAAGTACTCCTTTTCTTTTTGCGAATGCAGACTAACACGGCTGCTACTCTTTAACCTGTCAAAATGGGCAAAGTGGCCATGGAAATGGTCATGCCACCTCACCCTGCATGCTCTTTAGAATTCCTGGGGATCCTCATTCCTTTAATCACCCCTGCCCCCCAGGATCCCTCCATCATTCCTCATTCCTTTGTTCCATCACCTCTTCCCCCACTCACTCTTTCGCTCCCACAGAAGGTGACCAGATATTTAAAATGAAAAACAGACTACCGGAATCTTGTTGCTGGAGAGAGGAGTAGAGGGGATGCTCATGAGAGGGTTTGGCCTGCTGGAGTGGACAAAGTCATATTTCACCCACTAGAGCCGGGGTTCTCGCAATAAATTTTTTGGTGGCTTCAGAGTACGCCATCAACTCTTGCTGGTGGCCGCACTGACACTTTTCCCTAAAATAGTTAATTTTTGGAAAAACAAATGAATATGCATGTATACACATCCAGTTCATTGCAATTTATTTATGTAGGGATTTTTTCTGCAGACTCAATAATTAAAATAATGCTGTGAAAAGTGATATTTGTACGTTTGTTAATATCACTTTTCACAGCAATTCCTGGCAAGTTAAGACTTGGATGGAGGGATGAGGCAGTGCGGGCCAGGAAGGATGGATGCGGGGCCCTGCCACCGCCACCTCATGGTCAGAGGTATGGGTCGGCACCTGGGTGTGGGGCTCTGTGCTCTAGGCCAGCACCCACTGGAGCTCAGGGTCGGTGCCCGCAGTTACTTGGCCAGGGCCGGGGATCAGCACCCACTGCCATGCAGTTGGGAGTCGGTACCTGGAGCCAGCATCTGCTGCTGTCTGACTGGGGCTGGGGGTTGGCACTTGGGGTGTGCGCCCACTGCTGCGCAGCCAGAGCTAGGAGTCTGTGTCCTGGGCCAGCACCCACCGGAGCCTGGGGTTGGTGCCCACTGCTGCGTAACCAGGGCTGGGGATCTGCACCCAGAGCTGGTGCCTGGGCCTGGGGATCATTACCTATGGCCAGCACCTGCCGGAACCCAGGGTCGACATCCAGGAGCGGTGCCTGGGGTCAGGGCAAAGGCTGGGGGTCAGAGCATGCGGCTGGGGTTTGACTGCCACCGCACTTTGGGGCTGACGCTTGGGGTCTGCGCCTGCTGCCACACGGCATGGGCTAGGGTTTGACATCCAGAGCCAGCACCTGCCAGAGCCCAAGGCCAGCATCAGGGATCTGCACCCAGGGCCGGCAGCTGCTGCCGCTCATAGTTGCTGGCCAGCAGATGGGGCTAGGGGTTGGAGCGCATGGACTGGGGTCAGCACTTGGGGTCTGCGGCCGCAGGCGAGATTTGGAGTTGGTACTACATGGTCGGAGACGGGGATCGGAGCCCACTGCCGCCACACAGCCAGGGGTTGGTATCTGTAGCCCCGTGGCTGGAGCCATAGTATGAATGCATCCGATGAAGTGAGCTGTAGCTCACGAAAGCTTATGCTCAAGTAAATTTTAGTCTCTAAGGTAACACAGGTACTCCTTTTTGCGGATACAGACTAACACGGCTGTTACTCTGAAACCAGTCTGCAGCCAGGCTCCCTAAATCCCCGCCACTCCAAGCCCCACTAAGCCCCTCATTCCTGTCCCACCCTAGTAGAGAACTCACCTTGCTCCTTCAGCGGTGTGCCTCACCTGTCTCCAGAGACATGCAGAGTGGCGCATCCAGAAGCAACAGGGAAGGAGTGGGAGGGGCCAATGCTTTGCTGCCCCTTCCCCTTCCCTGCCCCCGCTCCCCCCCAATCACTGCCTAGGAAGCTGTTGTGGCTGCAGAGAAACCCCCTGGTGGCCGCATGTGGCCATGGTGGCCACATTTGAGAAACAGCGCACTAGAGGGCAGTAGCATACATAAACAGCTGATACAGATTTACAGACCTGCACTGAAATGAACAAACCAGGCTTCATATTACTGCAGCAGGATCCCCTAGAGCTTGAAGTGTGCCTGGCAATTTGTATGTTTCTGATCTGTGTTTTATTACGTTTCTCACAGGGTATTTCTCTGTCATATTCTGAGATGCACTAGGCTCTCCTTAGAATCCATCCTGTCTGGTGAACAGCTGCTTCCTTATCAGACTGTTCAAAACTCCTCTCTTCCTTATTCAAACTAGTGTTGCCAACTCTGATGGTTTTGTCATGAGTCTCATGATAATTATTGTTTTCCTTAAAGCCCCAACTCCTGGAGTCAAGTGATGATTTCAGCCTTCATTCTTAAAGAAAAAGTACATTTCTAGCACTTGCATCTATGGAAAAAGCTTCCAAATGTGACCCCAGTGCACTGTAAAGGCTCAAAAAGCAGACAGCAAATAAAAAGAACACCAAATCTATTATGTAATCTCATGATTTTAAAGACAGTCTCGTGATTTTTGGTGAGCCTGACTCATGGTTTTTGAACATTTGGGGTTGGGAATACAGCAAGTGTCATTTCTACTGCATAACCCTGGAGGGACAAATCCTGCTCACCTTATTCAGTGTTAATAGTCTCATTAATGTCAGTGGGCAGGTGGTGGAAAGAGGAGTGGGAGGAGTTATACAGTGACCCCTTCTTCCCTGTCCCTTGGGGCTGGGAGGTAAGATACCTAGCACTGACGCATTGGACCCATGCTGGAGCCCTTGTTTAACCAAGTCCCTTTGATCCCTGCAAAGGACAAATTCAGCTTTCATTTTAAATCAAGGTCCCCAGCCCTGTTTCTTGCAAAGACAAACTTGGAATCATAAACCAATTGCTTAAGAGTCTGCAGCTGGGCTCCCCTGCTGCAGCAGATTGGTGGGTGGGCAGGACTCCCCCAAGCTGGGGCTGAGGGAGGATTTCCTGGGATGCTGGTGTGAGGAGGGTGGTTGGGGGAGCAGATCTGCCCAGGATGCTGGTATGGGAAGGTTCAGGGGGGATAAATTCCTCCTTGTGCACGCCATCCCCGATGGACCCAGCAGGTTCTGATCCCCACAGAGAGGACAATTTGGCTAATTGAAAATAATTCAGCACCTTATTCTAGTTCAGTCACCTATTTTGGGGAGCTCAACCAGACCCTGACTGAAATATTGTGAGGCTTAATGAATTATTGGGGCAGTGTGTGTGTGAAGTAACATTGTTCTCCTGTGGACCTGGTGGTACCAAATAGGCAACCAGCACTGAAAATTATGTTAAAGTGAAATCAGTGTAAGAGTGTTATTTCTGCAGGCAGTATCAGAAGACACTAGACTGATTAATTAAAATGTTCTTTCCTGCACTCTGATCATTGCAATTTCCAGAAAAGAGCAATCCAAATAAATAGGGTCATTTATTATTATGAGATGTTAGTGTTAAGGTAGTGCCTAGAAATCTCAGTTGAGATTGGGACACCATTGTGCTAAACTCTGTACAGAGAGTCACTGTCCCAATGAGTTCATCATCAAAATTGACAAGACAGTATTATTGTTCCCATTTTACAGATGAGGAACCAAAACACACAGACTAAAGTCCCACTTGGGGGATCTGTAAAATAGCTGGGACTTGAACCCAAGGGAAGTCAGGTTACAGAGCCACTAGCTAGCCCCTTAACCGCAAGACCAGCCTTCCTTTCTTTTAATTTATTTTTTTCTTCTCTCAAATCTACAGTTTCATTTAAAATGAAACGCCTGAAATCTGAGCTCTTTTGATTGTGTATGTAAATCGAACACCACACTATTTTTGAAGTCTGCCTCCACATGCACAGAAACCAGTAGCTCCAAGAAAGGTGCGAACCTTCCTCATCCTCCTTAACTATTGCCATCAAAGTCCAAAGCATTTATATGCTGCACTGGTGAAAGATGGCAACTTTCATGTGGCTAGCCATTCCCATATTTATCCTCATATTCCAGTCATTTGACTACATCTGACCACAGCAACCCAAGCAAAAAGCAGCCTGATGAGTCCAGCTTTAATTTTGACTCGCAAGGCCAGATTGTCCACTGTCTGCCTCAGATCGTTGCCCAGATGAAAATGATTGTAAAAATTAATCACTTTCCACATACATAAGTGACCACGCCAGATGTGAGAGAGTGGAGAATCAAGCCTTTGTTAGTGTCCTGATGGTAGAGATGTTGCTGAATGGGTAAGTCTTCTTACTCAAAGAACAGAAACACAGTTTGTAGTGGTTTCAGAGTAGCAGCCATGTCAGTCTGTATCCGCAAAAAGAAAAGGAGTACTTGTGGCACCTTAGAGATTAACAAATTTATTTGAGCATAAGCTTTCGTGAGCTACTGTATGCATCCGATGAAGTGAGCTGTAGCTCACGAAAGCTTATGCTCAAATAAATTTGTTAGTCGCTAAGGTGCCACAAGTACTCCTTTTCTAGTTTGTAGTGGTGTGAATCTTTATCAAGGCCTGGGGGGATAGCACTTATAGCCAGATAAGGGCTAGCCAGTCTATATGGAAAGAGTAACTTATGCCTAAAGTTAGAATTTGTGGTGTTCTGCGGATAAAGCTTCCTGTAGATTTCCCCACCTCCACCCCCTCAGTCTTCACCACATAAATCTGTATTGCTCTTGCCCGTTGAAGCCAAGGGTTTAGGAAGATTAAAAAAAAATTAGACGTATCTATGGATAATGAGGCTAGCCACAGTGGCATTTGACAGAATGAAAGGCTGTTCTCTTCAGGGGAGCCTGTGTTATGTGAACTAGCCCCTGAGATTTGAAGAAACTTGGGCATCTCCCTCCTTTAGACACTGAAAAAAACAGCCAAAATGTTTCAAAGCTATACACTGTCATGCTTCAGGGCCTAAGGCGACGACTAACTGGTGTTAGCAAGGGCTAGGTCCTCAGAGATATTCAGGTTCCTAACTGCTACTGAAATCAATGGCAGGAACCTAAATACTTTTGAGGGTCTGGGCCAGAATGCTGCCTTTGGGCAGGTTATTCCATAATTGTTCATTAGAAGGGGGTTTGCTGCTTCCTAGGGAGCAGCTGGGTGCTGGCCAGTGACAGAGACAGGATACTGGACTGGCTGGAGAATGGGTCTGAGCCAGTCTGGCAAGTCCTGTCTTCCTATAAACTCAGCCAAATCTACATAAACTTGAGCCTTCAGGATTCAAATGCTCACAGTTACAAGCAAGAAATGTGGTTTTGGTTTTCCACCTTTTGGTAGTGTGGACAGCTTTTTTGGTAATTAGGTGAGTTAAAAAAAGGAAAGCCTCAATTTATTGGTGAGATCATTGTGTAAGGCCAGCTTGCTCTCTGGTGGTTTGTTCATGCAGATGAGATGCTAGTGTTTTGGTTTGGTTTTTATGGGGTGTGCCAGACGTCAAAACCCCTCTGAATTCCTTATTTCCCTGTTGGTGCCAATTTGCATAGCTAGCAGACTGGTCCTGTGCAATAGAAATCTTAGCTCAGGCATATTTTTAAGCACAACCCTCTTTTTGTAAAGGTAGGTTGGCTTAAGACACTTACTTTCAGTGGCTACGTTTACCATCAAAGTTGGTTCTATTTCCTGAAATTGGTTTCTGATCCCCCTGAAAGACTGAAACTGTGGTTTTGCTTTTTTTTAAAGGTTGATTTCGGGGAAACTGAACTGCATGCATGAAACTGTAAAATATCAACTGTACAGATAAACTGCGGTAGCAAGATTGTTACTCATATAACCAGCCTCCAGTTCCCTGAATTCCAATTAATTCCCTGCTTCTAGTAACTGGTGACAAACAGCTCACACTTTGGCTGTTTTCTGTTGAACTTTGCCAATGTGTGGTTGAGCAGAGGGATGAGGGTGGGTGGGAAGCATTGCACTCTTTCTTTAGAACTGGGAGGTGAACTCATTTATTTTATAACTATGGGCTCAGTTGATTTGGGTCAGATCCATCCTTGGTTGCATCATGCATGCACCATCTTCATGTGCACACGGTCTATACTTTTGGTGCAGCCTGCACAATGCATAGGCAAGGGATCAGACTTGCTTGTAATTCACTCAGCATCCTCGCTCCTGCCTGCAAGTCTTATCTCTTGCCTATGCATTGAAAGGAGGTGTCGGGGATCAATCATCTAAAAAGTAAAAGAGGCAAATGTACTTTGTGCTGCATAAAAAGCAACTCTAATCCTACAAGGTGCTGAATGCCTCAAACTCTCATTGACTTCAGTGGGATTTGAGAGCACTCAGTACCTTGTGGTAGGTGCTCACACATTGCAGGATTGGGCCTTATGCTTTTACTGGTCATTTAAAACAAAACTTTAAGTGATTCTAGTCTCTAAATATCTAGGGTGCCCAATGTTTGTGACAGTGAGTGTGTAACTGTCAACTTCCCAGAAGCCTGAGGGCTGAACCTAATTTGTATATACTAGTGCATACTTAAAAACTCATCAAGAAACAGCTGCATTTATATGATTAGCTTGTATTTGTATCTTCCTCCCTGGGTTAATTCCCATCCTTTTTCCAGTAGTAGGGGTGCCTGACAACACTGGAGGGGGGAGGGGGACATATTTGGGGGATCCTGTGCAGGGGAGTCACACCCCTCATGTGCTGTGGAGTTGTGCTCATGAGGGGTTACCTACACCCCAAAGCATAGGAATGATTTAGGGGGTGGGCAAAGAAGAGGATGAGTGGGGATCTTCAACTAATCACTCCTCCCAGGGAGCAAAAAGGGTTAGTTCAACTCTCAGGCTGTGGAGCGGCTCCATTGTTGTTGTTTGGCCTTGGGGAAATGATTCGTTCCTCTCCAGCTTTAGTCAATTCCCATGCCAGTTCCTGCTGGGTTCCCTTGAACAGATGTCTATGCTCTAATCTATTTCAATACAATATAAAAAATATGTTACAAGAACGTTATTTAGGTTGCAAAATCAAGCACTCAAAAGTTGAGAAATGCTAGATTTATAGTTGCCCGTGCAACTTTCATTCTGTCCCCATGTGCATCCAAGCTGTGCTCTGCATGAGCCAGGGTCCTATGGAAAAAACAGTATGTGATCCTGTACTTAAATATCACAATTCATAAACACAATAGGGCAAGTTACGGTTGCATGGACCATTAGAAGGGCCACAACTGCAAATCTGGCATTTTCTAACCTTCATATGCTTGGCTTTGCAACCTAAATAACATTCTTTTAATATAAATTTTTGTGTTTTATTTCATAGGTTTTTAAGAACAAATTCTATTATGTACAACTAGAACAATTCCATCCCTCCATTATGCATCATCAGCAGAGTTTGAACCCTGAGCCTTCAGCACTGACTTCTACCACTTGAATGACAGGCCAGTTACATTAGCCAGATGCAGTAGGCTGTTATCTCAGATTCTGGGAGATGGGCATCTGGCACCATGTGCTAAGTTTCAGGAGGCAATCCACCTGTGCCCTCACTTGCTCATCGAAGGGCCAGGAATTGAGGGAGCTCTTGCTTTATGTAGTGGTCCAAGTGGGGCCGATGAGAAACTGAGGCCATGTGCTTATTTTAGATATAAGCACTTTTGTACTAGTAAAACTGTGTCCATGCTGGAGGTGTCACCAATTGTAACTATACCAGTTAGACACAGCTAAAGCAATGCAACAATGGAGTGTAGGCTCTGTGCAGCTCAGCCAAATCGGAATCGAAATTCCCAGGAAAAAGGGCATGGCTATCGGGCCACTTAGTGCCCAGAAGGCTGGGGTGTAAATCTAAGAGCACTAGCCAACCCCACGCTAACTGGCTGTGTGGATCCTGCTGCCGCTGCTCACTAACAGTTCGGTAGCACACTTTGCATAATGCTGTTTGAAATGGGAGTAGCTCAAAGCACACTACGGAAAGTTCATGCTTGGCAGCAGGGTGCACATGGGCCGGTTAGTGTGCTGCAGATTTACCCCTCAGCTTGCTGGGCACTAACTCTCCATATAGCTGAGCCCAAAGATAAGGCACTTCTGTAGCCTGATGGGTTTCCCCTTGCTGAATGTCAAAGGCTTGCAGCAATGGAGGTGTTAATGTGTCTCCAAGAAAATGTCACAAGAATCTTTTATAACCGAAAGTGTGAGACAACCTAAATATAGCTACCAGCTACCCTTAAAATGTAGAACTGTCTTTATTCCTGTGAATTTTTAACCATACAACACCAAACATATGTTGTTTCTAAGATAATACATCAGAATAACAAATAACATGAACACTTGTCTTTTCCATAGTAACAAAGACACTTGTGTTTCACAGAACCCTTTAAAGAATAAAGGCATTAAAGCAGAACTGTAACCTTCCCCTAGCATTCCAATTTCAATCAACATTTGCACTCAGTTTATTTTCTTGCTCATTCAGCTGTCGGTTTGTATTAGACAACGAAGTTTTAGCACCATTTCCCAGCCATCCTGTTTTAAATAATAATAATCATAATGAATACAAATGAAGAAAAAGGAAACAGACTGACAAGACTGACAAAAGCTTATGCTCAGATAAATTTGTTAGTCTCTAAGGTGCCACAAGTACTCCTTTTCTTTTTGCGGATACAGACTAACACGGCTGCTACTCTGAAAGACTGACAAGTGTCGTTCATGGAAGCAGTGTCAATTTGTAGTTAGAACAGGACAATGCTTGGTCCAGGGATGATTCAGTCTAGTGGATGGGTCACTGGATTTGGAGTCAAGGCCTGGATTCAAGTCCCAGAGTAAGTTCAGGATTCCAGCGTGATCTTGGACAAGTCATTAATGACCACTGTGCCTTATTTAATTCCCCATCTGTGAAATAGGGATAATACATCTCTGCCTGACAGGGATGTTGTGAGGAGGGAATCCATTAATAACTGGGAGATACTCAGATACCACAGTGATAAAGATCTAGAAAATTGACTTTGGTTTGTGATACCAAGCAAATGACTTAACCTCATTGTGTGACTTACTCTACTCACCTGTAAAATGGGTACAATAATACTGATCTACTTCATGGGTTATCAAAATTCATTCATGTTTCCAAAGTGCTTTACCCAGCTTGGTTATATCTGTTATCACAGCTGGCCAGAAAATTTCCCTCTAAACATTTTTTCAGTGTGAAAATGTTTCCCATTTTTTGACAAGATCCAACACATATATGGCCATGTGTAAACTTAAGCCTGTGAGGAATTAATCAGTGGGACTGCTCGCATGCTCGAAGGTATAAATGAGTTTAAGTACCTTGCTGAATAAGAACCTATATATCTATGAGAAAGCCTTTGCTCAGTAACATTCTCCCATATTAGCAATACATAGAAACAAATGAAATCCCACTGTGAAGATACAGAGATACTTGGAAACTGTCTGCAATGGATGTATCCACATCATCGATGATGATAAAATGATGATAAAATCGTCTACTGAGCTGAGTTGGGTGGTATAGCTGGAATGTAGCACTGATCAAAGGGGTAGGTGGTTTCCTGCTAAAACAATCCTCCTCACTCCTAAGAATTCACTGTGACTCAACTGTTGTAGTCACTGAGACCTCAGGTAGCATTTCAGTGAAGAATTTTTGCTCCTTGTTGCACCTATTCAGGGTGAGCCCCATTTATTTCCTCACTTGACCTCAGGGAGGAATTTACCCCATTATTTGTTGCCATTTAAACAGTGATCTTAAGTTAGACAAACAAGATGGTTTGTTTGGATCTCTTACTAGTTAGCTTGATGGCGAATGCTCCACTCTTGCAAAGGGATCTACATGGGGTAGGGCTTGGCTGGTGCGGATCCCTGTGTATGACACTACATCTGTAAATCCTATTCGGTTTGAAAACACTTTGGGTCTGTCACTTTCATCAGTTTCACACCAATGTAATATCATGGACTAGAAATAGAATTGCCCCTGATTTCCTCAAGTGTAAGTGAGAGACAGGTCTGGGCCATATTAGATTTATGACAGGTTTCAGAGTAGCAGCCGTGTTAGTCTGTATTCGAAAAAAGAAAAGGAGTACTTGTGGCGCCTTAGAGACTAACAAATGTATTTGAGCATAAGCTTTCGTGAGCTACAGCTCACTTCATCGGATGAAGTGAGCTGTAGCTCACGAAAGCTTATGCTCAAATATATTTGTTAGTCTCTAAGGTGCCACAAGTACTCCTTTTCTTATTAGATTTATGATTACTTTAAAGAGTATATGTTGATGGGCTTGTTGCATGGAAGGAAATTAGCTAATTGGTTCCCACATGTTTTCTGATGTTACTACCATTCCTTCAAAATCTGAATCTAGAAAGACATGGTGGAACTCAAGCCGTTGTGCCCTTCGCATTATGACAGCAATAGATAGTCTGATCAGATTTGAAGGTCAGCAGCATTATAGAATGTCACTTTTCTTAAAATATCTATGTTTCAGCAGTCAAGTGTCATCTCCCTATTTTTCTGGGCTCATCATTTTGGTTTCGCTTCTCTCATTAAGTTTGTCACTTTCATTAGTTCATCTTAACTGATAGTTCCCTCTTTGTGCAAACAGTTCTCTGTCTGCAAGGCTTTAAACTACTGGACTGTGGCAGGTAATAAACGTGTATTGCAGATAGTTGCATGCAGAGCTGCTGGGAGATTTGCAGGGCCTTATGAGCTAAGTTAAAACCAGCCCTTATTTGATGTTCTCGTGTTCTCTTCCTGTCCTTGCCCTGCCCTGCCCTGTACTGTAGCTTGTTGCTTCTTTTCTTTCACATTCACTTCTTACCCAGCTGATCTCCTCTACTGCGTTTGCCCTTTCCCATTCTTTTTCTTTGCGCTTCCCTCCTTATTATCTCACCTCGGCTTGGCCCCTGACTCCCTAGCACCGCACCACCGCTGGAGACATGCTGCTTTGGTGTTCTGTTTTACACCAGCTGACCTTTCTCTGTGTGAACTAGAACACGGGCATTCAAGTCCAAGTGTACCAAGAGGTTTGGAATAGTGCCCAGGAAAATTCAGGAGCGTGAGGGATGAACACAGGTTTGTACAGTGCTTCCAGATTCTCAGGTGAAAGGCGCTGTTGAGTATCAACGCAAAATAGTAGGCTCATTAATTATGAATGAGTGGGAGGTCACTGGCAGCTTTTCCGTCTTGTGGGTTTTTGTGTAGTTTTTTCTATTACTCATTTTTCACACAAGGGAAAATCTTGTCTCCTCTGGCCCTGAACACAGCAGAATCACTATGATGCTGCTGTGCAGAAGGAAGAGGAGGATGAATATTGAATCCCACCCTCCTCCATCACCACGGCTCTGCGGGGGCCACTTCTGCTGTCAAACCACAGAGTTATGCAGATCGAGAAGGGGAGTGCTGGAGGCAGGGCATGTGGATCCGTGACCCCGCTAGCCCCACAGCAGCTGTGGCTACTCCTGTATTGCAGCTTTGAGGTTGCTGTAGCAGATATGGAACAGCTTTTCTCTCGTTTCAGCTCTCCACTGGCCCTCATGGAGCTCCCAGCCTGTCTACTGGGGCTGTGCACAATGTCCAAAACATGACCTGAGGGAGAGGGAGATCCTGGTCACACTGGGCTGCATGGCTAAGGCAAGTGACTGTTTACATTGCTGTATGCCAAACACTGAAAAACATGTCCCAGAATGTCCAGTGCCCTCTAATGAAATCTGGAACCTGAGTCTCTTATACCACAAAAGCATGACCCCTCCACCCCCAAGCATAATACCCCACAGGGCCATGGCAGGTTTCCATAGTAACCTACAAAGCCTAGAAGGAGCAAAATACACACGATCCAGTCAAGGCTCTGTGTATGTCCAGGCTCTGCTACAGCTGCGGGCTTTAAGGAAAGGCTGTTGGTACCTGGCTCCTCTCTCTATCCGAACGCAGCAAGATCAGGGTGAAGCAACTGAAAGGCTCTTCAGACAGCAGGATCCTGCTGGGGAAAGCAAGCTGGTGACTCATTCCATCCCCACATATACACAGGTCCCTCCAGTATATCACCCCATAATGCTCCTCCTTCGTAGATGTACCTGCTTCCTTATTAGATCCCTGACCTTCCCTGTGTGCTTCCCCAAATTCACAGGAGTGAGACACTTGGCCAACTGGGGTGTATGCCTCATGACCTCCACCCTTTGCTCTCCTTCAGCTTTTAGCCTGACTCTTTCATCACAGTCTGTAATTTTTCTTTACCATTTCATGTAATCTGAGGAATATTCCCTAATCTCTTGCTTTCTCTGCAGGATATTGACTGAATATTCTTCAGTCATTCTTTGCCTTCTAGAATTTAGTCTGCGTTCTCCCCCTGAGTCCTGAGTTTGCTTATAATCTGACAATTCGTCTGTGACTCCCTGCCAGTGAACTTCCTTTATGAAAAGTTCAATCTTGTATTTTGACTCAGGTTAGCAAGCTGTCAGTAAAATCAAACCAGCTTTGTCGTTCATGCAAATTCTCATGACGACAACACAACTCCCACCACCTTCTTTCTCCTCTCTTCTCCCTCCCTGGCTCTCTCTGGTGCTCACAAGCATACACTGCATTGCCTCACCATGCTCTGTGCAGTAAGAATTATACAGAAGAAGCTCAGAATTACGAACACCTTGGGAATGGAGGTTGTTCGGAACTTTGAAATGTTCATAACTCCGATCAAAACTTTCAAACGTTTACAGCTGAACATTGACTTAATATAGCTTTGAAGCTTTACTATGCAGAAGAAATAATACTGCTTTCCCTTTATTTTTTAGTAGTTTACTTTTAACACCGTACTGTCCTATATTTGCTTTTTTTTCTTCTCTCTCTCTGCTGCTGCCTGACTGCATTCTTCCAGTTCCAAATGAGGTGTATGTTTCACTGGTCAATTCATAACTCTGAGGCTCTACTGTACACCACCCATCTTCTCTTTAATTAAAAAAGAAGAAGAAGAATGAATATGCAACAAATTAATTTCCAAGCATTCTATACTTCAAGGATCACTTTAGTTTTTCTCAACAGATACCCAGAACTGTCATCCTCCTACTTGATATGTACCCTTTCATTTTAATCTTGAACTTGAAAAAAGTAGCTAGGCTACCTGGAGGAAGGTGGGAGATTCCCTTACCCTTCAGCATCTACCTGGGAGTGGGAGGAGGGGGCAGGAGAGGGAGCAGTGAATAGGCAGAGCCATGGCTTGTTGGCTGCCAGGCCTGGAGCATGCTGATCCCCCTCCCCCAAAGGTTGTTGCAAATGACTCTGATGGGGAGCTGTGGTAGGCACTGTGCCTCTCTGAGGGGCACTGCAGCTCCACCCCACCCATTGCTACAGGTGGTGGGTTAGTCATTTACATCATATGGGCACCATCTGACATGTGACCTCCCTTATAACGTGCGCTGAATCATGGGTTTCAACGTACATCAGCATTCCTAGCCACAGTGACAGCAGCACAAGAGGGTGTCATTAATTAAATCATAGCCACCAATGGATCTTTATCCTCACGCTGGACTCATTGTTGAACTTGCACTCCCGCGTCTGTTTATAAACATCTGTTGTCTCTTTTCTTATACTGAGATTGTAAGCGTCTTAGGGCTGGGACCAGCTTTTTATTCTGAGTTTGTACTAGCACCTACGACAATGGGCCCTGGTCCATGACTTGGGCTCCTAGGAGATACAAATAAGTAAATATAGCTGGCAGCTCAGTCTCACCTGTTTAGAGATATTCTAAGATAAGGGCCTTGATTCCACCTGCCTACCTCATGTTGAGAGCGGTATCCTAATCTGCAAGCCATCAGGGGTGCCGGAACGAGGGGGTGGGGGTCCAGTGCCCTCCCACTTTTTACTGGCAGTAAGGGCAGGCGATGGGTGTGGGGGAGGAGAGGAGCGAGCAGGGGGCAGGGTTTAGGGGAGAAGGGGCAGCATGGGAGCGGGACCTCGGGGGAATGGGCGGTGCGAGGGCAGGGTCTCATGGAGAAAGGGCGGTACAGGGGCATGGGGCCACAGTTCGGGCTCTGTTGCCCCCCCCCCCAAATACACACACTTACAGGGACCTTCTGCTGCTTCTGTGAGCCATCCCACAAAAGGACTTTCTCACAGAGTAAGGCACTACTCAACATGAGTAAGTTATGTAAGTCTTCATTCAGTTATGAAAATGCACCTACCTGTGGTCTGCTATTGAGTGAATGGAAATGCAGCAGAAACACAATTCTCTTGGTACATCGACCTCGAATGACCCTGAACAATGTACCAAGCCAAGCCAGCCTTCTTGGGTTCAACTCAGCTTCTATTTCTCAAGCTTCAGCAATTTAGTTTTAGTTTGTGTGCCCTGATTCTGAGTTGTGGCTCCTGTGCAGTCTTAAGGGTGGGTGGCAAAGGTGTCTTTTTGCCCCTCCTCGATTGCCCATCTCCTGTGTAACTTCGAGCAGCCCCAGTGGTTGCCCTAATTTATGGCAACTATCCAGAGCTACCCGGGGGCCACTGTATAGCCCAGAATAGCCAAAGTTTGGTGTGCGCCAGCCACACTTTCTACAGCCATCAATATGCCCCTTCCTGCCTCAAGCCAGGCATAGGGGGGACAGACATACACCTTTATGCTAGCTCTATGCTGGCTTGGGAGATCCTGTACTGGGGGTTTTCCTAGGGGCTATCTCCATCAGCTTTCTGACCCCTTCATGCCACTGGAGCAGTCGACAGGGGACAGATTACAAAAAAGAGGAGGTTCAGAATTTCAAAGACATTAGGTCCACAATTGTAGACCTACTTATGCACAGTTATTCTGATTATATAAATCACTATAACAGGTAATTTGCACTCAAGAGTCATAATAATTGTACATGCAAATTAGGAATGTGACTGCTCTTTCATTTGGATGCACACCTGGGTACCTAATTAGCTAAAAAAACCTGAATTGCAAATTAGCTGTGCCACAACACTATATTTCTTGCAGTAGGCTAAAGCAGTCCATTGCACACAGTTATTTTAGCACTAATGCACATATGCATGTTGTATATAGTTGAAAGGGCCTTCTGCTGAAGTAGACAGGCCATATTGAGGAGAAAAAGGAAACAGAGATAGCCAGAAAGCCACTTAATTTGATTTGTGTGTATTTTATATTTGCATGCATCTGTCGTCTTCACAGGAAGTTCTCTTTTTACATACCGTGCTTTGCAAGTTCCTATAAAAGTCAACAGTATTACTCATTTTCCAAAGAAAACATTTAGTTTTTTATTTAGATCGTTTGCTGCAAAGCACCCTCTGCTGGAAATCATTAGCTGGAACAATTACATTTTCATTGTAAATCTCTCCTCCCCCAATTCATACATATTTTTGCACATAGAGATGCTGAGTTTGGACCACCATGACACATAGGAGCAGTTTGTTAGTTGTTCACATTATGAATATTTGGCCAGTTGCTGTGAATGTTTGAAAGTCGCCAAATTTTCATGATCATTTAGTCATCTGACAATTTAGCCAGGAAATTAATTATTACCTTGTTTAAGACATCCATCCAGTTAGATGAAACCATATAATATGTCCTGTATTTTCCTCCCCACAGCCTTTTTGTACATATTATCGATTGCTCTAATTAATGAGCAAGTTAATATAATTAATGTAATTAATGTATATTTTTCATGTGCTTTCTTTTTCACAGAATAATAAAAAACTTTAATCCAAAAAATAAAAATGTAAAACAATCCTTTTAACTGGCAGTCAGGAAATTCAAATTTTTTTGATTACCAGAAGTGAGGTCAGGTCCTCACTGGATATCACAATGGGATTTTCGGATATATGCAAGGAAGGTTCACACGAGATGGAAAGGAGAAGATATTGGGATATCATAAAGAGGAATAATAATAATAGACACTACTTACACAATGCTTTTCGTCTGTAGATCTTAAAGCACTTTGCAGCAATAGGTAAGCATTTTACATGGAGAAACTGAGGCACAGATAATATGTTATTTGAGAGGAAGGATGATCCTATGGTTAGGTTACTAATCTAGGACTTTGGAGACCTGGATTTAAATCCCTACTCTGCCACAGACTTTCTGTGTCAACTTGAGCAAGTCACTTAGCCTATCTGTGCCTCAGTTTCCCCTCTGTAAAATGGAGATAATAACTCTTCCTTAACTCACAGGGGTGTTGCCAGAATAAATACATTAGAGAGTGTGAGGCATTCAGGTACTACACTATAGTAATGGCGGGGGGTGTAACTGTGCCTTAGTGGGTCACAACTGAGGATGCAAAATTCAGGACAAACTGCTGAGAAATAGGGCAAACACAACGCCAAACTGGTGGATATTGTTTTATAAGATATACCAAACGAGCCACAAAAGTAAACTCCTGTTTCATCACACTGGCTAACAAGAAAACATAAAGGCAGTTTCCTCAGGCATTCCAGTTCTTATATCACCACCACCAAAAACACTGGAGTCAGAGATGAGTGGTTCTTTACAACCAGTCTCATCAAATAATAGGTTCTTCTGATCCCAAAGGACCAGCCACACACCCAGGTCAATATATAACTTAGATCTTACCCAAAAATCACGCTGATGCCAATCCTTTAGTATCTAAAACCTAAAGGTTTATTTATAAAAAGAAAGAAAGAAAGGTGAGAGGTAAAATTGGTTAAAGGAATCAATTACATATAGTAATGGCAAAGTTCTTGGTTCAGGCTTGTAGCACTGGTGGAATAAACTACTGGCTTAAGTCAAGTCTCTGGAGTACATCCACAGCTTGGATGGGTCATTCAGTTCTTTGTTCAGAGCTTCAGTTTGTAGCAAAGTTCCTTCGGAGGTAAGAAGCAGGACTGAAGACAAAATGGAGAAGATGCAACTGCCTTTTATAGTCTTTTGCCATGCAGCCTGTGCTTCCTTTGTTTCAAACATAAGCTGCACAGCACATGGCTTGGAAGCCTAGAGTTCTGTCCATAGGCATGTTCCTACATGTCTTGCTGAGTCATAAGGTGTACCTGCCTTCTCTCAATGGCTGATGGTCCTTCATGGGCCATCAAGCAGGCTAGGCAGTGCTGATGTCAAACTGTCTGGGGGGGGTGTCACCCAGAAACATAGCACAAGTTTGAAATATAGACATACATACATATCTATAAGTCATAATACAAAGGTGATACAAACATACAAACAAGATTATCATATCTGGCAAATTATAACATTTTTGCAGCTATCTTACATGGTATATCTGGCTTTGACCGGTGTCCCAGTGCAGGATAGCTATGGTCACTCAATTAGGGTGAACTGCAAAGAATGGGGCAGACAATCCCCATAAAGCTGGTGGATATTCCAATACTTATAACTTCACATACAAAAATGATACATGCATACAGATAGCATAATCATACCAGCAAAACATAACCTTTTAATAGACACCTCACTCGACAACCTTTGTACAATATTTGCTGCAAATATATAACAGTGGTTGCAACAATGATCTATATGGTTATATTTTAATTAGATAACGTCACAGGGTCATAGAAGTACCTCAGATATGTTTGGGATGGAGCTGTGAGGTCTTCTGTAGGTTGTGAGGAGAGAGAGTCTGGAGCCATCTTATCCAAACAAAACTGAACCTTAAAGAAAGTTCATGTTGAGATTGTAGGAAGGACTGCATTTTAGGCCTGTCCTTTTGTTCATCCATGGAACCAACTTGAACTAATATGAATAAGATGGGCTATGTGTGATTCCTGAGGTACATGGAATGATATATAACCCAGATTCAGAGAGAACCCATTTCAGACCCCTCAGAATGGTGTATATGTGTCTTTTACATTTTGTGAGGGTGAATGTAGAAGTTAAAGGCTTTTCCAATCAGATATTTGCTGATTTATTAGTTTCACTCACATAAACTCTCTGACCTTAAGGTTTGGGGAGGAAAGCGAGAGCTGTGTGCTGCTAAGTGGAACAATAAATCAGTTTGTCCCTTTCCTGTCCCTTGCAGGTCAGCTGCCTGTTGCAGGAGGAATCAGTGACACAGGATATTCTCAGGGTACGTCTATTCTGCGATTGAAGGTGTGACTGTAGCGCTGGTAGCATACACCACGCTAGATTTAATCTAGCCAGCATGGCTAAAAACAGTAGTGAAGACACACTGGTGCTGGATTCAGTGCAGACTATACAAGCCTGCTTTGTACCTTGAATACGTACTCACATTGCTAGCCCACATCAGTGTCTGTGCTATCATGTCTTCATTGCTACTTTTAGCTGTGCTATCCAGATTAAACCTAGCATGGATATGCGTCGTGAACTGCAATCACACCTTTGATTGCAATGTAGACATATCCTAAGTAGAACTTGTTGCGCTCACACTATATACGCCTGTCCTTGGACAAAGGTGGTCATAAAGGACATGCAGCCATTTTGGCCAAAACACCAATGTTCGGTTCCTAGGCAACAGCTGTGCCTCAAGAATTGATTCTTAGCAAGATTAAGGCAGAGAATAAACTCCTTAGCTGCTTGCTACAGTTCCCCCACAATGAAACCGCTTTTCTAAATTCACAACACAAGCATTTCTTCAAAGACTGAACTGTGGTCACATACTCAGAAAAAGAACAGCACCACCCAGGAACACCTGCTGTAACAATAATATCTGACCCTTCTGTAAACACCCTTTTTGTCTATGAACCTCAAAGGACCATTAGACCTCACAGAACCTCTTTGAAGTTCCTATTATCAGTCCCTTTTACAGACAGGAAAACTGATGCATAGGAAGGTTAAACAGTTTATCCAAAGTCACACAGCAAATCTGTGGCAAAATGAGGAAAAGAACCTGGTGACTTCCATTCCTGTGATTTAACCACTAGACAAAAGCAAAACCTGGCATATTTCTGAGCACACGTGGCTTCCTATCAAAAACATGCAGAACTTTGCCCTTTTCCCATTTTCAGTGTAAAATTAATCATTTTGCTGAAATTTGGAATGAAGTAAAATTTGTGTGTGTGTGTGTATGTATGAAATGTAACACACCTAAGGGGCGTGGGGTGGAAATCCATGATATTCTGTGAAATGAAAATCATCAACTTTGCACAGCTCTATAGTTCGTTTAGTTTGAAAAATTGTGACAAGTGTGCCATAAAATCAAACTCTGGGCAAATGGTAGGGGAAGAAATGCATTGAATTGATGTTACATGCTAATAAATCCATTTTAAGTGGTTTAATGTAATTATATTTCCAGTGACAATGTGAACTAATTAAAAGTTTCCTATAATATACTGTAAGTACAGCATGTGTCCTACTGAGGTTAAATGAGTATTTAATCTTAGGGATAACATCCAATGAATGCTAAAATTAGTGATGGGCCTGACTTGGAAACTAATCCAAATATCCCCCAAATTTTGGAGAGATTAGGAAACCGAAACCAAAACCAAAACCAGATCTGGTTTTGGGGGTTACAGTTCATCTCTGTATGGGATGAGCCATAAACCTGAATGTAAACAAACCCAAACTTCATGTGGCTCTGTGTACACTAACCATTTAAAGTACACAGCTACATTGCATCTCTGCTCAAATCCTCTGCTATTCAAGATTAATAGCAAAGCCGACCCAGCCCCCATCTGTGTGAGTGAGGAGGCTCGCTGAGCAGCAGAATGGGCATGCCCTGGCAAGAGGAGGAAATACCCTGAAGGTAGAGGTGGTGGCTGTTGCACTGGCTGGTCTCCAATTGGAGAGAGAGAGTTCTTTCACACTTGGCTGCATTGCTGCTCCCTCATGAATGAGATGGAGCTAAGGCTGGCCCAGTCAGAGTCCAACCAAGCCCACTTTTGCTTCTAAGCCATCAGTTCAATCTGGGCCAGGACACTAGTGACAGAAAGTCATTGGTCAGGACATGAAGCAATGAAAGACAGGCACAGGGATGGATTTAAGCAGGAGGCCACAGCTTTAACAAAGGGGTGGGCGCTATATGTCCACCCCCCCACACAACAGGCATTTAACTGGGTCCAATGCAGGATTACAGGGTTACATGTAACCAATAACTTGGCTCGGGAAGACCCTCTTCAGCTTACCTCTAGGACTCAGCTCACATATGAATTCTCTTGCCTCCCGCCCTGCTCCCATGAGGAGGACCACAGGGTACCAAGGGAGACCTCAGTCTATGAAGACTTCAGGTCTCCCTTTCTTACAGGCACATGATCCATCAGCAAAATCCCAGGTCTCGTTTATCTCTGGAAGCTGTTTCTCTTCAGGCTTTATGTCCTAATCTTACTTCCCAGTCCTGTTCCTTACCCAACTGTGCCTCCACAGCACTGTGAGGGAGACAAAAACCCTACCAGACCTTTACCAATTGGACCCAGCAGAGAAAAAGTCCATTCTGAGCCAGACAGGCGTAAAGTGGATAAAGTGGATTGTGGAAATTATCATGGTATCTCCGTCCTAGCTATTGCAGGCAAAGTTCTGGCGCGGATCCTTGCAACCCGCCTTCTGCCCTGTCAGAAGAAATTTTACCAGAGCCACAGAGTGGTTTCCGACCATGTCGTAGAACTGTGGGATATGATCTTCACAGCACGGCAGCTGCAAGAAAAGTGTTGGGAGCAAAACCAACCACAGTACATGGCTTTTATTGATCTAAATAAAGCCTTTGATTCAGTGAATCGCCGTGTCTTCTGGACTGTACTTTCTAAACTTGGATGTCCTGATAAATACATCAATGTCCTAAAATTTCTTCAGGTTAACATGAAAGTGACTGTTCTGAGCAGCACTGGCTCCCAGAGTGAACATTTCAAAGTACAAACAGGAGTCAAACAGGGCTGTATTATCACTCCAACCATGGCATTCAGATACTAATTACAGAGATAGGGGCCATATAAGTACCTAAGAAAGATCAGCTGAATTACACTGGAGGAATATTACCATGTTGCTGTCCATGCTTTATCAGCAGATATGTGAATATTACTCTCCATGGCTCTCAGTCTAACCTGTCCTTAGGGAACAACTAATTCACTTCTGAAGAAGGTCAGTCTTAGGATATACCTGCACTAATGTAACAATGTACTGTATGGCTCACTATACACATGCCTTTGGGATTAAATAATAGGGCATATAACTTGCAAGATAGGTGCAGGCTCTTTTGAGTTCAAGAACAGAAACCAAACCTTCTGCCACCATTCTAGACAGTCACAGCATGCCAATGACTCTTGTTCTGAGCTGGTGCAGTTTAAAGCACGTCTTCCTAACTGTTATCAGTTTACAGCACTTGGCAACTGCAGGAGAGATTTGCAGAAGCACAAAGGCAGCTTCAGTGATTGGTAGCAGGGAAACTCCCTTTATAAGAAAAGGGCACAACAATAAGTGAGTGAGTTCACCTTAAAAATCATGAGATGAGTGGACAGGGTCCTGCATCTGCTTTCACTTTTGTTCCCTTTGGATGGGATTTTTTTTCCCTGAGATGATCATGCCTCCAACCAAAATTCATGGCAGTAAATCATGACATTTATAGGAAAGAGAAGAGAAAGTAACCACAACTGACAGAAGACATGTGTAATGGTTCACTTAAGAGCTATATGCCTGTTAGGCTAAAATATATTTATCTTAATGCAGCTAGTGAAGGCAGCTAGTGGCAAGCATACATCTGAGGCATAATGCTATGACCTCTCCTAAATGAAGACTGTCCTACCCACAAGTGACAGCAAAATCAAGCCCACTGTGACAGAGGTGTGGATTTTTCACACTCCTGAGAGGCATAGCTATGGTGATGTATGTTTTCAGTCTAGACCGGCCCTTAGGCTTTTCCTGGTATAAAAGTGTTGTTAAAATACCACACACCCCAAGCGACCCCACTATACCAGCAAAAGTTTTAAGTGTAAATCTGTGCCTAAATTCCCCATCTCTAGCCCGGGGATCCATCCCTACATGTTGTTATAAGGATAATTACATTAAAGACAGTGAGATGTTAGTGATGATGATGGGCGATCACTCGTTACCAAGTATGATCATCTTCCATGGGAGTTATGGGTCCTCAGGTGGCTAATAAGGCCAATCCTTGAACCACAAGTTCTATTACAATGTTTTCAGGCTCAGCAGGAGGCTGTTGACCATGACTGGAAGCCAGTCTCTCCTTCCTCCTGCGCCTCTTGTCCTCTTCAGCTTGTTGTCGAGCAAGTTCAAAATCCAGGGAACCATCATGTAGGACTTCACTCTATTTTAAGCAATCCTGGGCAAATGTCTTCCAAGTGTCAATGTCAATATTACTCTTTTTTAGGTTGTCCTTCAGCAAGTCCTTATAACACTTCTGTTGTCCACCCACATTAGGTACCCTTCTTTCAGCTGAGAGAACAGGGACCTGTTTTGGGAGGCGATGATCTGGCATCCAGACAACGTGACCAGTCCAGCGGAATTGCAGATGGATGATCATTGCCTCAATATTGGTGGTCTTTGCCTCTTCCAGAACACTAATACTGGTGTGTCTGTCTTCCCATTTGATCTTCAGAATCTTACGAAGGCAGCGGTGATGGTGCCTCTCAAGGACTTTCAAGTGGTGTCTATAGGTTGTCCAAGTTTCGGACCCATACAACAGTGTTGGAAGAATAACAGCTTGATAAACAAGAAGCTTGGTGTCTGTTCGAATGTCGTGATCTTCAAAAACCCTGTGCCATAAACAAGAAAAAGCTACACTGGCACAGCTCAGGCGACGTTGAATTTCTGCATCAATATCTGCCTTGGATGAAAGATGACTTCCAAGGTAGAGGAAATGATCGACATTCTCCACTGCCACTCCATTGACTTTGATAGATAGGGCATGTAGTACCTCATTTGGAGTGGGCTGATAGAGCAGTTTAGTCTTCCTGATATTAAGAGTGAAACCAAGACATGCGTAAGCATCAGCAAACACATTCAAGACTGTTTGAAGATCTTTCTCAGAGTGGGCAAAGATTGTGTTGTCCTCAGCATACTGAAGTTCCACAACAGATGTTGTGGAGATCTTACTCTTGGCTTTCAGCCTGCTAAGCCTGAACAGTTTTCCGTCCATTCTGTAAATAGTTTCAATGCCAGCCGTAAACTTCCCAGCAATTAGGTAAAGATGACGGCAATAAAAAACGCTTTTTTCATATTTTCCATCTTATCTATCACTTTCCTAATGATTCCTAACATTGGTAGCTTTTTTAACTGCCACCGCTCATTGAGCAGATGTTTTCAGAATGTACCCAAAATGACTCTTGAATGGTAACAGCTCATTTAGACCCCATCATTTTGTATATATTGTTAGGATTTTGTTTTCCTATGTGCATCACTTTGCATTTATAAATATTGAATTTCATCTGCCATTTTGTTGCCCCATCACCCTGTTTAGTGAGATCTCTTTGTGACTCTTTGTAGTTTTCTTGGACTTCGCTATCTTGAATAATTTTGTATCATCTGCAATTTTTGCCATCTCACTGTTCACCTCCCTTGTGCAGATCATTTATGAATATGTTGAACAGCATTGGTCCCAGTACAAATCTCTGAGGGACACTGCTATCTACCTTTCTGTACTGTGAAAACTGACCATTTATTCCTACGTTTTGTTTCCTATCTTTTAAACAGTTACTGATCCATGAAAGGATCTTCCCTCTTATCCCATGACTGCTTATTTTGCTTAAGAGCCTTTGGTGAGGGACACTATATCCACTGGATCATCCTTGTCCATACGTTTGTTTAATCCCCTCAAACAATTCTGATAGATTGGTGAGCATGATTTCCCTTTACAAAAGTCATGTTAACTATTCCCCAACATATCGTGTTCATATATCCATCTGATAATTCTGTTCTTTACTACAGTTTCAGCCAATTTGCCTTGGTCCTGAAGTTAGGCTTACCGGCTGTAATGGTCAGAATTGCCTCTGGAATCGCCATTTTTTAGAAATCAGTATTGTACTAGCTATCGGACAGTCATCTGGTACAGAGGCTGATTTAAGTGATAAGTTACATATCACAGTTAGTAGGTCTGTAATTTCATATTTGAGTTCCTTCAGAACTCTTGGATGAATAACCTTGGGTCTTGGTCACCTAGGTGATAGTAGCTAATCTGAATCTAATCGTATCTACCTATGTATTACTTTGTCTACCACTGTTCAGTCACTTCTTTGGTAAAGGTTGGGCAGTATTTAACAACAACTGCAAGACTGTACAGTAGATTAGGACAGAAAGTGAAACTCACTGAATCCAGCTGGGATCACAGAGGGAATTTTAATAGTTAGAATGAAATCATGTGAGTTATAGCTTCTCCAAGACACCAGTGGTAACAACCCTGATCTTCTAAAGAGTGCCATCAGTTTTTACTGGCCTGATTTTCAGATAGCTAGATGCACAATTTAAGTAATTGCACATAGATGTGACCAGTCGTGATTTGAAATGGCAATTTGCAGACACAGTTATGAATGAGTGAGGAGTTGCAATATTTATGTGCAAACTTCTATACTTGTCTGCATGCTTAAAGTTCTGACAGTCAGGCCTCTTAATGATCAGGACCTTGATTTTATATCCAAAAGATGGCAGGTCACTTTTTTTGGCTCTGCTCTTTCTCCTTTGTACTGCTTTGGGGGCTCAATGGAGACTTAAAGATGCCCTAATGAGCCCTGAGGACGATGTACAGCTGGAGTAATTGGCTCTACTCCATCCCTCCCAGTCCCCATGGTGTAGAAAGGGTGTGTGACTGGAGTGTGCTTGGCTCCAGTGATCTCCACTGGTGAGTTAGCCTTTAGGGAGCCATTAGAAGCTAATACAGTTTTAAGGGCAGTTAGAAGCTAATACAGTTTTAAGGGCGTGGGTAGGGATAGGGAAAGTGGTAGGCAGCTATTTTCTCCCTCTCCCTCAAATGAGCTGAGTGTTGCTCCACCTGCATATATCTCTGATTTAGCGCTTCCAATATGGCTGCACCTCCAACAATAGGCTGGGGTGCTGGGTCACTGAAAAAGAAAACCAACCCATTTTGAATTACTAGAATGCAAAGAAGTTGCAATGGCCTTTATCAAGCAGGAGGTCAGATTAGGTGATCATAATGGTCCCTTCTGGCCTTAAAAGCTATGAAAGAAATGAAAGTGATAATTTAGCACATAATCTACTACAGATTAATTTCTGGCATCTGCAAAAATAATTATCTGTAACCACAGTGTTATCTGTGCTTGTAAAGATAACGTGGTAAAAACAATATCGCTAGAGTATACAAAGCTGTATTAGTAGGAAAAAGAAACAACGTTAGTTTCTCTTTCACCTGGATGGTTTCCCATAAATGAGGCTGTGTGATCAGCAGCTGAGCTTCTGGACTCCAAGTGGGTTTGGTTTGCAAATTCAGGTTCTTGTTTCATTCTCAATGGTTAGAAAGTATCTCTTATCTGAAATTGATATGCGTGTAAGTTGTATTAGAACTATTTGAATTTAAGGACTTGATTTTTGTGTCTTCAAAAGCACAGGACAGAGTGCAAAAATGTGTGTGCAATTTCATGCATAATTTGCACAAGCATTTACTGTGATTGTGCATGCAAATTAAGTATATGCATTTGTGAATAGCCCAGGAGGCATGTTCTGCCCATTTGCCCTTGTGAATAAACAATGATTGCAAGTACACATAGAGCAATTGTGGGCACATTTTGATACATGGACCTGCACTTCTGAAGTTTTTCAGATCAGGTCCATTGGCTTCGCTCTTGTGATTTATGACTAGGCCTTTATCATCCAGCTTTTCCTTATTATGTCATTCTC
Organism: Natator depressus; assembly: GCF_965152275.1. Taxonomy (NCBI): domain Eukaryota; kingdom Metazoa; phylum Chordata; order Testudines; family Cheloniidae; genus Natator; species Natator depressus. The sequence goes on along the minus strand of NC_134243.1, from coordinate 22,993,309 downwards.
TCTCTCCCCTTCCCCCCCATCTCCCCACCTCCTGCTTGGTTAAAAAACCTGGAGTCAGATCGTCAGCTGGTATGAACTGGTGAAGCTCCCTTGGTTTCAGTGGAGCTAAGCTACTTCACACCAGCTAAGAATCGGCCCCTTTGTACTCCTGTATAGCTTGTAAGATGGGACATTCAAGATTCAATTATCAGCCTCAGCTGTTCTAGATTTACTGTGTTGGCAATAAATGGTCTGAAACCCATCCCATCAAATTCTTATTTGACTCTGCCTGTTCTAGACATAGTGGACACAGATGTTTCTTAATTGGGCTGGAAAGCCTTAGTGAAATGTTTAATAACAAATGGTGTCCAGAATACAAACCAGTATCTTTGCTTAAAACCATTAAAATCAAGATATGGAGGAGGTTTGTGGCATTTTATATCAAAGTACATTTCTGAATTTGACATTTCTACTTGAATCTGGGAGATTGTATCAGTAAATGGGCTAGACATTTCCAACTTGTGTCTTAAATGACTGATTTGTTTTCAAAAAATACCAGAAGCCCAACCCCCTGTGCAAAAATGCACAAGCAATTTTGTACTAAATTTGTGCAGAATGAATGTGTTTCTGTGACAAAGGGCCTGCACGAGACCTGTCCACCATTTAGATCTTACTTAAGACCTGTTCTGAGGGATGAAATGGCAGTTAAGTGGTTGATAGGCCTTGTGCAGCCCTCTGCACTAGGGTGAATTTCATCCAGAATTGCCATTACTGTACATAGCAATACGCAATATGCATGACAGTAGCCACACTTTAGATATTCTGTTACAAATTTGCATGTGTAAATGCATATAATATAAATAGTAATTGCATTCTAAGGTTGGGCTTGCAACCTCACTCTCATTTTGCACATAGCTGTATCCCACAGATAGTTTGAAAACTGGGCCTTAAAAGAGTAAGAAGGAGGAAAATTGAGTTCACTGAGACACCAGGGGTACACAGAGGTTTCCAAGGGGGTATTCATCTAGATCAGTGTTTTGCAATCTGGGGGTTGCGACCCCCAGGGGGATCCGGGGATGTGTTTAGGGGGGTTGCAAGTGCAGGGCCAGCATTGTGGGGGGCAAGCCGGGCAATTGCATGGGGTCCCATGCCACAGGGGCCCCCACAAAGCTAAGTTACATGCGTCAGTCCTGGGCAGCGGGGCTCGGCTTCTGACAAGATTCACAAGTGAAAAACAGGCTTAAGTATCACACTGACATGTAAGTACAATATTTATATTTCAATCAATGTATTTAATTATATGATAAAATGAGGAAGTAAGCAATTTGTCAATAATATTGTGCTGTGACACTTTTTGTATTTTTATGTCTGATTTGTAAACAAGTAGTTTTAAAATGAGGTGAAACTTTGGGGGTATGCAAGACAAATCAGACTCCTGAAAGCAGTATAGTTGTTTGGAAAGGTTGAGAACCACTGTTTGACCTTATTTCCTCTTTTCATTCATTTGTACTTTTGCACAGTTACTCAGCTGTCCCTTCTACATGTATGTTCTGCTTCCTCCTCACATAGAATCTACAGAACCACCTCATTTCCTTGGCTGTGATTTCTGCTCTTACCTTTTGCACCTGCCAGTAACAACTTATCCCTGATAAATACTGAGTAGTCCTCAGGGCTGGCCTTATGGGTGGGCGACATGGGCGACCACAAGAGACAAGGAGCAGGGTGGGCCTGGAGTGCGAGGCCATGGAAGGGAGCTCAGAGCAATGGGGGGGGGGGGGGGGCGGAGAGGAGGCAGTGGGGCCGGGAGGTAATGGAGGGGTGGGGACCCCAGGGAAGTAGTGGGGGCCGGGGGTGATGGGTAGGGAGCCCAGGGACACAGCAGGGGTCAGATGCTATGTGAGGGGAACCTGGGGAGGAAGTGGGGGCCGGGGGGGATGGATGGGGAGGCAGTGGGGTCCAGGGGTGCTAAAATACAAATTCACCCAGGGTGTCATTTTCCCTAAGGTTGGCCCTGGCAGTCCTTTTAATCTTTAAGGACATTTCTGTTTCTTCCTCCAGCCCTGTCACTCAGTGAATAGTGAAAGAAATTATTCACAAGCAAATGAATTTTACTCTGGCCATTTTCAGTCTTTTTCATTTGCCTTTCCTAAGCATTCAGGCAGGCAAAGTTTTGGTCATGCAGCTGTTCACAGAAATTAAGTTCAGGCCTTTATGCAAGGTTTGTCTGATCACAAGACAAAATGTGTTCAGTTAATAAACAAAGTTAATTTCCCGCAGAAGCAGCTCATAAAGTTTAGATCATTCAGTCAAGGACCAAAAACAATACCGTGCAACTTAGGTGACCAATCACACATCTCAAATATTAACTCATGAATATCAGATTCTCAAAGAAATACTCACACCGAACAGTTGACAATGGGATCATGAGAGGAAATTTGCTTGAAAGACCATTTGTTGAACAATTTATTCCAGTTCTAAAGGCCCAATGTACTTTCTGTAAAGTTAGGAGTCTGCTAAGCTTGGTGTTCCTGCCAAATTCCTGGGAAAGTACATTTAACTCCCCCCGGAAGATTTAATTGTATGTAATTATTTGTTTAACTAATTTTAACCTTAAGTTTATACATCTTAGAATGGTCCTAAAACTGTTGTGTAGTACAGGGCTGCTGTGCGCTGCTGGAGAGATGCAACTTTTCACCACAGATTGTGATGTACTTCAGTAGTAGGTGAAAGAAGCTCTCTGAGTCTCTTACCTACCTCACAGGGAAACTCTAGGAGTTTATCCATCCATATTTATCTAGTGCTTCAACATCTTGGACTTCAGCTTGTTGAAAATAAATGGCCACTCTTCCTTTGTAGCCCCTTTTCTTTTGGAGCATGATTCTGTACTCACACTGGGGTAAATCAGAAGTTACTCCACTGAAATCAATGGAATTACACTAGTATTACAACCAATGGACTAGTAGACCCAGCTCTCCATGTTCCTCTTGACAGGAAATATTGTATGTCAAGCTTCTTTTAAGAGGCTGGTGTTTTTTATAAAGTTAAATGAAGTGGGAAGAATTGATCCAACTGAAATAATTTCTAGTTTCATTTTAGTGGATATTAAGGAGCAAACACATTTGATGTCATCCACATGCTTGAATAATTGTGTTTGCAAAGGGCTCCTTAGGCGTGTTTGCAGGATTTTGAAGAAGTTGATTTGGAGGGCAGTTTTACCCTGTGCCTAGGAGCCGGACATGCCGGCCACTTCTGGGAGCCACACGGAGCCAGGACAGGCAGGGAGCCTGCCTGAGGTAAGCGCCACCTAGATGGAGCCCCCTCCCACACCCCCAACTCCCTGCCCTAGGTTGGAACCCCCTCCTGCACCTTAATTCTCTCCCAGAGCCCACATCCCCTCCCGCACCCCAACCCCATCCCTGAGCTCCCTCCCGCACCCAAACTCACTCCTGAAGCTCATACCCAACCTTCCGCCCCAGCCCTGAGCCCCCTCCTGCACCCCAAACCCCTCATCCCCAGCTCCATCCCAGAGCCTGCACCCCCCTCCTGCACCCCAAACGCTTGCCCCAGCGCAGAGCCCCTCCTGCACCCTGAACTCCTCATTTCTGGCCCCACCCCAGAGCCCACACCACAACCACTGGCCTCAGCCCAATGAAAACGAGTGAGGGTAGGGGAGAGCCAACAATGGAGGGAGGGGGGATGGAGTGAGTGGGGGGCAGGGCCTCAGAGAAGGGGTGGGGCAGGGGGCATGGCAAAGGTGTTTGGTTTTGTGCGATTAGAAAGTTGGCAACCCTCCCCACCCTTCCCCCCAGCTGTTTACATCTTCCTGTTAATTTTCTTTTGAAGAAGTCTCCACAAGCTCTTCATTAGCAATTGACTCAGTATGCTAATAGACTTCTATAAGAAACATAGTACATAATGGGCCACAAGGGAAATATGTCTCCTACCTTCTGTCTGGAGAAGTCTGTCTGGAGAAGCATGTTACTTTTGAGAGACCTGGCTGTGACGTTTCACTCTGTATTATTTATGAAAATATGCTTATGATATGAATATGACATAACTGAGAGGTACTTAATGCAAGATGGATCTTGTAAGATATCATTGGAAAGATTATAATTTACTGAATGTGATTATCCAATTTGTATGCCTGTATCATTTCTGTATCTGAAGTTAAGATATTGACTATGTATCTGTATTTCAGCTATGCTACTTTGGGTGACGCCCACTGCTAACACTTCAGGTACAACAATGGAAAAGTCAGACAGGGTGGTTGGCCCATCAGCAAGCACAATGGACTGTGAAAAGGCTTGGCTGGAGCCACTGACTCATGGATGATGTGATACTACAGAGTCAGGTGGTCTTGTCACCTGATACTAAACATTACCTGGGACTTCTTGTAACTTTCCACTGGAAGGGCTGGGGGGTCAAGTTTGGGAAACAAAGAATTCCTACCCTATGTAAATCCTATTTAAGGGTGAGGAGGAAAGCAAACATGACTCATCCTCTCCATGGCCTGTCTGCCCAAGAAGAAAGACTGCTAAAAACACCTGAAGGGAAGACAGTGGGGAAGTCCAGTCTTAAAAGAAATATAACTGGAACTCTGAAACACAGAAACTTTTCAACCTACCTAAAATAACATTTAGGGTGAGAATTTACATTTTATAACCTATTTCTTCAGTATTTTGATCTTAGCTTGCGTTTTTGATTTATTTCTTCAGCAATCTGCTTTGTTCTGTCTGTTGTCTCTTATATTCACTTAAAATTCACCTTTTGTAGTTAATAAACTTATTTCTTGTTTATACTATAACCCAGTTTATGTAATTTCTAACTGGGGGGGGGGAGAAGCTGTGCATATCTCCCTCTACATTGAGGGAGGGGGCGAATTTCATAAAACCTTGGGGTTTGTACCCCTTAAAGGGAGTGGGAACGAGAGTGTTGGGGCAAGCCCCTAAGGCGGAATTTTTCCAGAGCGGATCTCTGTCTCTCTGTGCAGCTGGGTGTGGCCCTGCCTGTGTGCTTGCCTGGAAGAGGCTTGTGAGCTTAACCCAGCAAGGCCAGGTAAAGGGGACCCAGGCTGGCAGAATATGCTGACTCAGTGGCATCCCAGCACATCAGGTGACACCTCCAAAGGGCCCAAACCCATCACACTGCCTTTAACTATAAGGCCTAGAGAACATAATTTTCAGTATAGCGACACAACTCCTCACATATTTTCTGTACATACATCTTGCAATGAGTATGGAGATCGATGTGACACAGGCTTTCATTAGAGACTGCACATGAAATTCTTTTGGTGAACCCAGGGGATTGCTGTACCCCTATGTACTCCTGTGTCCTCTGCCAGATGGCATCAAGGGGTTCTTGGGTCACAGGAATAGGTTAAGTTTGGGTCATGGTGGGGACAGCAATGAAATTGCCAAGTATGGTAAGGTGGGCTGTGCCTGCTGAAATTTCAGCCCTCTCTGAGTTTGGAACTGAGCCAGCTCCTGCACACTCATCTGCAGCACTGTGGGGGCACCTCTCATTGCGTTGACAGCCGTTGTAAGCAGACTCCCTGCATGTGTCCCCTACGGGCACCACATGTAGCATGCACTAATTTTTTTCCTGCAGCTAGCTGCTTCAGCAAGCACATGGGGAGGTGGTGGTGTTTTGCACCTGATGTATTGTATGGGAGTCCTGCAGCTGTTGGCCCTTACCTTTCTCCCCATTGATTCCTGTCTGCTTTACATTAGGAAATATAATACGTAGCGCCAACTAAGATTGACAATTTTTGAGGGAATCCCATCATTAAATTTTTGGGCAGCACTTCACTGTGCAATAATTGGCTTCTGATGCAAGGCCGGTTTTATGACTCCTTCAAATTGTTGCTAAAATCTCATCTATGCAGGGTTATCTATGCAGGGTTATCTATCAGCTAAAACTTTGGCAGATCCCTTAGAGAGTTTTCATGTCTCATCATACTATTTGCTTGTCTCCTAGATTAGCATTCTAGACTAATCGGTTCAAAAGTTTAAAGGAGAGGTAGCAGAATCTCATATTAGGGAGGTGGGATGTGTCTGATTGTTAACCTATTAGCTTGCACTAATTAAAAGCCAGTGGTGATGAAAATGCCATAAAAAGCTGGAGGCTGAAAATATCTTCCCAAATCTGGGTCTAATATTCTCTCAGTAGATCACTACAGCATCTTCTGCGCAGTGCAAAAGCAAAGACCAGCAAAGTATTACATTTTAAAGTTGTGTGACTGATTTATATTGCACCAGTCACACACAACTACATAACACACTACTTTCACAAAATGAAAACGCGTGACCTGGTCCTCTCCCGCAACCTGTCTGCCAAGCTGCTGTCATCTGAATACAAAGGAAAGGAAGATAATTTAGCTTGGATCCCTTTTTCACTTACAGAAAGTAACGCATTTGCATGAAGTACCATTGTCAGGCTTGTTCCTATTGTACTTCATTTCTATAGACCACTTCCTTTTACTGAGAAAGGATCTGAAAGAAACAATCCTGTGACTTGACTCTACTGTTTACTATGGTTTGGGACAGTCAGTCCCAGATCTACAAAGGTACTCAGATGCCTAAAACCCCTCCCAGCCCCCACCCCAGTCTGGCTCAATGATTGTTTCACTGTGGCTACTTAAATAGTATTTGAGCGAGCGAGAAAGGAAATGACTTTGTACAGGAGGGATAGCTCAGTGGTTTGAGCGTTGGTCTACTAAACCCAGGGTTGTGAGTTCAATCCTTGAGGGGGCCATTTGGGATCTGGGGCAAAAATTGGGGATTGGTCCTGCTTTGAGCAGGGGGATGGACTAGATGACCATCTGAGGGCCCTTCCAACCCTGATATTCTATGATTAGGGCATCTATGTGAAGTTGGGAGACATAGGACCAGTCCCCCAGATACAATCACTCTTTGGGAGCCATGCATCAGAATACCCCACAACTCAGTGGTTAGCACACTCTCCTAAGCGGTAGGATTTGAACAGGGGTCTCCCTTCTAGGGGGAGAATTGCAACTGGGTCCCACACATCACAGGTGAGTACTCTAACCAGTGGAATAAAAGTTATAAGGTGGGCGATTCTGGCAATTTTGTGTGGAGCGAGGCAGGCGCTGAACTCATTTCTGCAAGAAACTTCTTAAGTGCTTAAGCTGCCTGACTCCAGGCAGTGGGTTCCCATTCGTGGATTGCTAAGCAGAGCTAGACACCTATCTCCAGGAAAGGGGCAGGGCTTAGCACACAACCTTGTCCATGGCATCCCACAGGCTAGCTCAGGCAGCTTCTTGCTTAGCATTCTGGCTTTTGTGGACGGTGTTCTTAGGTGTCTATCTCTTTCTATTCATTGTATAGGGAGCCTAGGTGCCTAACTCAGCTTTGTGGATTGCGGAGTTGTTCCTGTAATTTTCTAAGCACCTAAAAATTCGGCACCGTTACTCTCAACGTTGTATCAACCGAGTCACTTTGTGGATCCCACCTTCAGTATCTGGAAGTACACAAAGTATTACAGAATCTGCAAACAAACTCTAGAGCTGTACATTTAGCACAACCCCCAGCGGATGCTCCTCTGAATTTCTGGGGCTGGCATTAACAATGTTTCCTAAATCATTTGTTTTGAGAGTTTCTAGGCCATTCAAATGTTGTCATTTAACCCACATGTTGGTTGGTCTTATGCATCATGTTTCGTCTTCCAGTCAACTACAGGTCATCTATCTAATGCTCGTATTTTTTTTAAAAAAATCAGTGACGAAAGTCTTGGTTGTTTGAATTCCATAACTGCTTTTAAAAGTTGTTTGAAAACCAGTTAGTGTGGCCTGCCAGACCTTTTGGGTTTTTGGGGAAAGAAATTGTGAGGAAAAAAACTCAAGCAACTCTTCTATGTAACATTAACCAAGGGCTGGGACAGAACTCCATCTCTTCTGTTTGACGGGTATGTTGTAGTTCTTGTTGTTTGTCAAATACAATGAATTTCTGGTCTGGGCAAAAGAGTGATTTTCTTTTCTTTTCTTTTTTTTAATTTGTCCTGTCTGCTTGTGAAAAGCTGCTTTTCATTTTCAACAAAAAATAGAGGGAAAAATTAAAGAGGCTTAATTTTTCAGCTGACACTGTGATTGGTGGGTAGTGGGTGAATGTATATGTGCTGGAAGAATTTTTTCAGGCTGCTTTTTCTTAAAAGGCAAGGGTCATAGTCTCTTCTCATCTACCCTGCCATTACCCCAGTGGAGTAGTACCAGGTGTAACTGACGAGAATTTGGCCCCAAATATGTATTGGACTATATATAATACTTATCTTTGTATTGTCTGAGTTTATTACCCAAACAGTATGGTCCTCCCTCACATTGGGGTCAATGAGAAGAATCTGGACGTGATGCTGCACTGGGTAACACAGTATGGGGAGGAGGTGAGCAGCTCTCAGTGGTGAAAGAACAGGTTAAGGACTATTTACAAAACCTGGACATGCACAAGTCCATGGGTCCAGATCTAATGTATACAAGGGTGCTGAGGGAGCTGGCTGATGTGATTGCAGAGCCATTGGCCATTATCTTTGAAAATTTGTGGCGATCGGAAGAGGTCCTGGACAACTGGAAAAAGGCAAATATAGTGCCCATATTTTAAAAAGGAAAGAAAGAGAACCCGGGGAACTACAAACTGGTCAACGTCACTTCAGTCCCCAGCAAAATCATGGAGCAGGTCCTCAACGAATCCATTTTGAAGCACTTGGAGAAGGAAAGTGATAGGGAACAGTCAACATGGATTCACCAAGGACAAGTTATGCCTGACCAAGCTAATTGCCTTCTATGATGAGATAACTGGTTCTGTGGATATGGGTAAAGTGTGGACGTGATATATCTTGACTTTAGCAAAGCTTTTGATATGGTCTCCCACAGTATTCTTGCCAGCAAGTTAAAGAAGTATGGATTGGATGAATGGACTGTAAAGTGGATAGAAAGCTGGCTAGATTGTTGGGCTCAACGGGTAGTGATCAACGGATTGATGTCTAGTTGGCAGCCGGTATCAAGCGGAGTGCCCCAGGGGTCAGTCCTGGGGCTGGTATTCTTCAATATCTTTATTAATGATCTGGATGATGGAATTAATTGCACCCTCAGCAAGTTCGCAGATGGCACTAAACTGGGGGGAGGGTGGTATATACGCTGGAGGGTAGGGATAGGGTCCAGAATGACCTAGAAAAATTGGAGGATTGGCCCAAAAGAAATCTGATGAGGTTCAACAAGGACAAGTGCAGAGTCCTGCACTTAGGATGGAAGAATCTCATGCACCGCTACAGGCTGGGGACCGACTGGCTAAGCAGCAGTTCTGCAGAAAGGACCTGGGGATTACAGTGGACTAGAAGCTGGATATGAGTCAGCAGTGTGCCCTTGTTGCAAAGAAGGCCAACGGCATATTGGGCTGTATTGGTAGGAGCATTGCCAGCAGATCGAGGGAAGTGATTATTCCCCTCTATTCAGCACTGGTGAGGCCACACCTGGGGTATTGCATCCAGTTTTGGTCCCCCCCACTACAGAAGGGATGTGGACAAATTGGAGAGAGTCCAGCGGAGGGCAACAAAAATGATTAAGGGGCTGGGGCTCATGATTTATGAGGAGAGGCTGAGGGAACTGGGGTTATTTAGTGTGCAGAAGAAAAGAGTGAGGTGGGATTTCATAGCAGCCTTTAACTACCTGAAGGGGGGGTTCCAAAGAGGATGGAGCTCGGCTGTTCTCCGTGGTGGCAGATGACAGAACAAGAAGCAGTGGTCTCAAGTTGCAGTGCAGGAGGTCTAGGTTGGATATTAGGAAACACTAATTCACTAGGAGGGTGATGAAGCACTGGAATGGGTTACCTAGGGAGGTGGTGGAATCTCCATCCTTAGAGGTTTTTAAGGCCCAGCTTGACAAAGCCTTGGCTGGGATGATTTAGCTGGGGTTGAACTAGATGAGCTCCTGAAGTCTCTTCCAACCCTAATCTTCTATGATTCTATGGACCTCGTTGCCAATTTTTTCAAAGCATAACATATGCTGCAAGAGTGGCAGAAGGTGATGACTTGCTTATTTTTTCACGAGATTAAAAGCATAATCAAAGCAACAACTAGGCTAGAGTAAAAAAAACAAAGCACATAAAAAAAGAAAACAGGAAAAGGTTAAACGATAACTTAAAACAGTTTTGTTGCACCCCCCCATCCTCTGGAGCCTGTGTGTGTTCCCGCCCCACCGCCTGCAAGCCCGAGCCAGTGTGCTTGTTACAGCAGGCAGCGTGGGCTGAGCAGGCCCCCCCGGCTCTGAGGAGAAGCACGTGCATAGCGGCCAGGCCTTAGCGTGTAAGGCCGGGGCCGGGCCCCTGCCTTGGCCCAGAAGAGAGAACCCGGAGAGCCAGGGCTGGAAACGGCTGTGCAGTGTTCAGGGGCTTCGCCTCACGGCGCTGTGGGGTCCCGGGGGGGACCCACGTGCTAGCGATGCGGTCGCGAACCCCCGCTCCCTGAGCTGCGGGGGGGCCCCGGCAGTCCGGGGCGCGCACAACCCTCCTCCCGCGGCGGCAGCCAGGCGTCCGCCCACGCCCCGGCCCGCCATTGGGGCCTGTGCCGGGAGCCCCTCCCCAAGCGCGGGCGGCAGCCAGGCCCGGGCCGCGCTAGGGGCAGCATGGCAGGGGAGCCGCGCAGCCCCCCGGTGAAGGTGCTGGCCGCCCAGCTGAAGCGGTGCCGGCGGGCCGCGGGCGGGCCGTGGCTGCTGGGACGGGAGGAGGCCGGGCAGGGCCCGCTGGCGGTGCCGGTGGTGTGGATGCAGGGCACGGTGCTGGCGGTGGAGGCCGGGGGCGCCCGGGGCGGCTCGGCCCGGCTGCAGGACGAGAGCGGCTCCTTCACGGTGCTGGGGGTGGAGCGGGTCCCCAAGGGGCGGCCGTGCCTCAGCGCAGGTACTTCCCGGGGGAGCCGCAAACCGGGGGTGGGGCGGAGTGTGGAGGACCCGCTTAGAGAGTGTGTACTCTCGCCCTGTGGGGGCCAAACAGTCTGGCGGGGGGACCCCCACGTCCACCGCCATGGGGGGGAACCTGCCCCGTGGGGTCCCCCACACCAACTGCCACCAGGGGGAGGAGCCCTGCTGTTCCTCTCCTGTGGGGACCCCCCCACACACAGGGGGCCGTACTGTTCCTGAGCTATAGGGTCCCCCCATACACAACCATGGGCGGGGGCTTACGGCTCCCATTCCTTGGCCGGTACTCCCCCCACATGCTGGGGTGCTAATGTTTTTGCCTTGTGGGGTCCCCTGAACACACACATACCTGGGAGGGTCTATTTCTCCTGTGCATGAGTCCCACATATTCTGGAGGCAGAGCGACATAGTGGTTTCAGCCCTACGATTCATATGCACACACAGGGACCCACCACATGCATGCAAGGGGGTTATACTGCAGAGGATGGGCAACCTGCAAAGATACTTGTGCCAGATGCTTCAGGCCCACATCCTCAGTGCACGTAATCCTACCTCCAGCATTTTGAGAGGGTAAAGTATGCCTCAGGACTAGGAGACAATCAATGGGATACAATCATTCCGGGGTACAAAATATATCGGAAGGACAGAACAGGTCGTGCGGGAGGAAAGTGGCATTATATGTGAAAGAAAATGTAGACTCAAATAAAATAGAAATCTTAAATGAATCCACATGTTCCATGGACTCTCTATGGATAGTAATGCCGTGCTCCAATAAGAATATAACCGTAGGGATCTATTATCAGCCACCTGACCAGGACAGTAATAGTGGTGATGAAATCCTAAGGGAGATTAGAGAGGCTATCAAAATAAAAAACTCCATAATAGTGGGGGATTTCAGTTATCCCCATATTGACTGGGTATATGTCACCTCAGGAAGAAATGCAGAGACAAAATTTCTTGATACTTTAAATGACTGCTTCTTGGAGCAGCTGGTACAGGAACCCACAAGGGGAGCTGCAGCTCTCCATCTACTCCTGAGTGGAGCGCAGGATCTGGTCCGAGAAGTAACTATAATAGAACTGCTTGGAAATAGTGACCATAATATAATAACATTTAACATGCCTGTCGTGGGAAGAACACCTCAAGAGCCCAACACTGTGGCATTTTATTTCAGAAAGGGGAACTATGCAAAAATGGGGAGGTTAGTTCAACAGAAATTAAAAGGTACAGTGACTAGAATGAAGTCCCTGCAAGCTGCATGGACAATTTTCAAAGACACCGTAATAGAGGCTCAACTTAAATGTATATCCCAAATTTAAAAAACACATTAAAAGAACTAAAAAAGAGCCACCGTGGCTTAAAAACCATGTAAAAGAAGCAGTGAGAGATAAAAAGGCATCTTTTAAAAGGTGGAAGTCAAATCCTAGTGAGGTAAATAGAAAGGAGTATAAGCACTGCCAAATTAAATGTAAAAATGTAATAAGAAAAGCCAAAAAGGAGTTTGAAGAACAGCTAGCCAAAACTCAAAAGGTAATAACAAAATGGTTTTTAAGTACCTCAGAAGCAGGAAGCCTGCTAAACAACCAGTGGGGCCCCTGGTTGATCAAGATACAAAAGGAGCACTTAACGACGATAAAGTCATCCCAGAGAAACTAAATGAATTCTTTGCTTCAGTCTTCACAGCTGAGGATGTTAGAGAGATTCCCAAACCTGAGCCGTCTTTTGTACGTGACAAATCTGAGGAATTGTCACAGATTGAAGTGGTCACTAGAGGAGGTTTTGGAATTAATTGAGAAACTTAACATTAACAAGTCACCGGGACTAGATGGCATTCAGCCAAGAGTTCTGAAAGAACTCAAATGTGAAATTGCGGAACTATTTATGGTTTGTAACCTGTCCTTTAAATCAGCTACTGTACCCAATGACTGGAAGATAGCTAACGTAAGGCCAATATTTAAGAAGGGCTCTAGAGGTGATCCGGGCAATTACAGACCGGTAAGTCTAACGTCAGTACCGGGAAAATTAGTTGAAACAATAGTAAAGAATAAAATTGTCAGACACATAGAAGAACATAAATTGTTGCGCAAAAGTCAACATGGTTTCTGTAAAGGGAGATCATGTCTTACTAATCTGTTGGAGTTCTTTGAGGGGGTCAACAAACATGTGGACAAGGGGGATCCAGTGGACGTAGCGTACTTAGATTTCCAGAAAGCCTTTGACAAGGTCCCTCACCAAAGGCTCTTACGTAAATTAAGTTGTCATAGGATAAGAGGGAAGATCCTTTCATGGATTGAGAACTGGTTAAAAGACAGGGAACAAAGGGTAGGAATAAATGGTAAATTTTCAGAATGGGGAGAGGTAACTAGTGGTGTTCCCCAAGGGTCAGTCCTAAGACCAATCCTATTCAACTTATTCATAAATGATCTGGAGAAAGAAGTAAACCGTGAGGTCACAAAGTTTGCAGATGATACTAAACTGCTCAAGATAGTTAAGACCAAAGCAGACTGTGAAGAACTTCAAAAAAATCTCACTAAACTAAGTGATTGGGCAACAAATGGCAAATGAAATTTAATGTGGATAAATGTAAAGTAATGCACATTGGAAAAAATAACCCCAGTTATACATACAATATGATGGGGGCTAATTTAACTACAACTAATCAGGAGAAAGATCTTGGAGTCATCGTGGATAGTTCTCTGAAGACGTTCACGCAGTATGCAGCGGCAGTCAAAAATGCAAACGGGATGTTAGGAATCATTTAAAAAGGGATAGAGAATAAGACGGAGAATATCTTATTGTCCTTATATAAATCCATGGTATGCCCACATCTTGAATACTGCGTACAGATGTGGTCCCATCATCTCAAAAAAGATATACTGGCATTAGAAAAGGTTCAGAAAAGGGCAACTAAAATGATTAGGGGTTTGGAACGGGTCCTATATGAGGAGAGATTAGAGGCTAGGACTTTTCAGCTTGGAAAAAAGGAGACTAAGGAGGGATATGATAGAGGTATATAAAATCATGAGTGGTGTGAAGAAGAAAACGTTATTTACTTGTTCCCATAATATAAGAACGAGGGTCCACCAAATGAAATTAATGGGTAGCAGGTTTAAAACAAATAAAAGGAAGTTCTTCACTCAGCACACAGTCAACCTGTGGAACTCCTTGCCTGAGGAGGTTGTGAAGGCTAGGACTATAACAGGGTTTAAAAGAGAACTGGATAAATTCATGGAGGTTAAGTCCATTAATGACTATTAGCCAGGATGGGTAAGGAATGGTGTCCCTAGCCTCTGTTTGTCAGAGGGTGGAGATGGATGGCAGGAGAGAGATCACTAGATCATGACCTGTTAGGTTCACTCCCTCTGGGCCACCTGGCATGAGCCACTGTCAGTAGACAGGATACTGGGCTGGATGGACCTTTGGTCTGACCCAGTATGGCTGTTCTTATGGGTGCTGCCCCACAATGGTGGGGGTTGGATGCTGCCCCAGTGTGGGAAGGCCCTGGTTGGGGCATTGCAAAGTGAGCCTGCCCCACACTCAGCACACAACAGCAGGTCCTGATGAGGCTCAGTTACCTGCTCCAGGCACTACAACCTGGACACTGGTGCTGTCCGTTGTGTTGCACAGCACAGCTCAGGATTGTCCTGGCTGCCCCCAAACTTGTATGAATGGCTGTTACCTGTCACACACGGTCACAGTGCCATTCTAATTTTGCACCGTTAGAGGGCCAGCCACATCTGAGCGGCACTGCAACCGTGTGTGTCAGGGGCCAGGTCATAACAGCTGGAGCATGAAGCCAAGCCCAACCAGCCCCATGAGACAGAAGCTTCGTCAACGAGGACAGGAGGTTTTGGGGTCAAAACCTGGGACTGTTGGGAGGTATGAATAATTGTTGCATGGGGGCAGGAATTTCTTCCTAATTCCCACCTGGTGATCAGTCTATGCTTTGAAGCAGGAGGATTTAATAATCCATCATATATGAGCCAGTGGGACTGCAGATGCTGTTCTTATTCATACAAATACCGAATCCTTTTTCTTAAATATATGGCCTAATTTTGTGATATGGTCAGCATTCTCAGCTATTCACACTGTCAAGCCTTTGATGACTTAACATTTTTCTTAGGGGTCCTGCCCTGCCTCACTTTTTGGCTGCTTTGAAACAAAATAATCGAATAGTTTAAAGTGAAATAATGTTTCCTGAGCAAGAATAATGAAAATGTTGAATGTTAATTGCGTTTTGTTTTTTCTAGGAAAGTATGTAATGGTGATGGGCTTGGTACACTCCTGCATTCCAGAGCCTATTCTTCAAGCTGTGAAGATGACAGATCTTTCTGATAATCCTATTCACAGAAGCATGTGGAGCTTTGAAGTGGAGGATTTGCACAGAAACATTTCTTAGATGCTGTGTGTTTTTGTCAGCAGCCTAAAGGACCAGGAAACAAATATTTGCTTTTACACCATTTGGACCTCAGCTCAAAACATTAGACTGTCAGGAATAGTTATAGCCTCATCTGGAGAATACTTTGATAGACAAAATTACTTAGTCCACTAACTAACAGTTTTAAGAGTTATGGACAGGGGACCAAATTTACCATTGGAGAAAATGGGTACAACTCCATTGGCTTCAGTGAATTTGACTGAGATTCAATATTTAGAGATCTTTATGCTCATGATAACTCATAGGAAGCTGGTTCATGCCCTGTTCCAATAATGTTTTATGCCAACAGACTAAACTGCATTAATTTTCCAAAAGTTTATCTGATGCTTTCCAAATAATAGTAGGTATTTCAATACTCGCTCCATTATTATAGCTGTCATCTGTTAGACTGTAGGGTTAGGCAGTCATAGTTCAGACCATATTCTGTCCTCCATTTTGCATAACACTCTTGCTGCCAGTGTGAATTCTATATCTGGAATGAGGGCAGAATGTGGTCCATACCGTTTAGATTGTGTTTATGGTAAGGAAATGGTACCTTGGCTCCATGCTTTCTCTATCAAGAACATCCATATCCAGTTTGCTTTGTTTACAAGACATATGTCTTTTCTAACTGTAACCATAGTTTGGTGCCTAAAACTCTGCAGGTGCAGCATTCATCTCTACAATATTAAGAGTAGCATGATAACAAAACCTATAGTTCCAGTAAACTAAACAGAGATTTGACACAGACTCACAGGGAGTAGATTTATCCAGGTCCAAGAAGTAAGTACTCTCGCCACATCACACAGTAAGATTACCTCAGCCTAATTATGCATTATTATATTAAGTTTTCTTTCCCTGGATACACTGTCTCTTTAAAGTTACTGTTAAATGTATATTATTTTTACCTTTGTTACATCCTCTTCCTGTAAAGGACAAGTGTATGATACTGCTCTTTTGTTCCCAAAATATTATATTTGCTCAAGTTTCAATGATAATTCATGCATCCTAAATAAATACTACGTTATGTATATACTGTAGCTCTGTAGGTTGGGGGAAAGAGACAAGTTCAACAGTATCAAATAACAATGTTAACTAACTTTGAGCATATGAAAACAAGCTTTTTGCCTTACTATAAACCACAAACTGAATTTAAGATCAGGTATTGCACTTTGAACAATGCTTTGAAAATACTAATTCTCACAGTGCTATCTTGAAGTAAATATTGTCCCCATTTTTACAGAGGCCCCTTGGAGGGTGTTGATGAAAGCGCCGGGATCAGAACTTTGGGAGTGCGTACTTCCATCCCTGAGTTTAGTATTTGAGACCATGTCACTTCAGAGGCCTGGGTATAACTGAGGGGTTGTGTTAAATGAGACCTTGTTGATTATATGTGGGATAAGCCAAGACAGGTGTACAGAATTTTGACAGTATGGGTTAATTTTTTTAAAAAATGTTGGGAAAAAGTCCACTTGTAAAATGTAGCCTGCCAGCAAATTCTTCTTGGTGTCAACATTGTTAGACAACCATTTTTATGTTTTTGGTAGCAGGTCTCTTGACATCTTAATGGTTCTTATTCTAAGAATTTGAATTTCATCTCAGAAGGAAGAAAAACAAAGTTCACCTTGACATGCATGGGAACTAGATTGTGTGTAAAAAGTTTTGATGAAAAGGGCCAAATTCAAACCTTGTGTAAGGGAGTGCAACTCTGCTGGCTTCAGTAGACTTGTACCACTTACATCACAGCTAAATATGGCTCAAATACTCATAGTTGGCAAGTACATAATGCAACAGATGTGATATATAGATATATATAGTATAATGCATGTTCATTAAATGTATATCTCAGAAGCAGTCTTTACTCAGTGTTGACTTAAATACTGCTGACCTGAATTTAATTAGCAATATCTCTATATCCTCCCCACCTCCTGGTTCATGAATAAGGGAAGCCCCAGGGATCCCGCTGCCGCTCCAGCCGCTGCCAGGGGGCAAACCCCTGGGGTCCTGCTGCCACTCTGGCTGCCGCCAGGGGGCCAGCTGCTGCTCCAGCTCCCCTGGGACCACTGCCGGGAGACACCGAGCTGTGGCGGTGCCAGCCGCCCACAGGACCACTGCTCAGGTAGTCTCCGGGGCCAGCTGCTTGCGCGGCCCTGGGATCAGCCACACTCTCCGCTGCAGAAATCACGGACCCCTACATATGAGCAAGCTATGCCGCTCTAGTTTTTGGATACTAACTATTCTTTAAAGTTGAGATTGGCCCAAACTAAATCACTAGATCTGACCACCCCAAGCTTTGGGATGTTTCAGAATCTACATGTGGATCTAAACTTTGTAGTGGGAGTTCTCTACTTCTATAAAAATAACTCAAAACTGGAGACAAACTCTTGGAAAATTGGTTATCTTTGTTTGGTCTAAAGCTATTACTATATTTGACAACTGTTGGCTTGTAGAAGTGGCCTAACTGTAGTGCAGCTTCAGAGTTTCTTTGTAACCAAAAGCAACTTACAAAGTATACTGCAAAGATTTTATGTGGATTTTATATAATAGCATTGGATTGTTACACCAGCCTGAGTCTTTGAAACCAGGTTCTTTTCTAGGAACTCAAAACTGAAACAGGTTCCTAAGAAAGTTGAACTTGGAGCTTCTTAGCAAATGAACAGTTCTCTCTTTTCAGAATTTTTGACCTTGCTTCATTTTTATAAAACAACAACAACCTTGTGTTTTTCTCAGTGAATTGATGTTGACTAGGCATGGGGACAATATGTCCCAAGTTTTATGGTATTGTCTGTGGTTGTATACCTTATTGTGCAACAATGTGAGTGATTAAATAAGTTTCCTTTAAGTCTTTCAATTTCCTAGTCCACACAATGACTTTCTTTTTCTCTAGAGCCTAGGTCTCGGAAGCTGAATGAGTGGTGTACATGTTCGTGTCCATGTGAATTTGAGTCCTTTGGGGTAAATAAAGGAAATAAGAAATGGTTACTATATGAGTTGTAGGCACTAGAAATACTGAGTACTTAGTATTTTTCAAAGGGCTCGATACTCTACATCTCCCTGCAGGGAAGGCCGGTGGTGTTATGTATGGTTGTTGAGGTACAATTAAGTGAACTGATGTAACTTACCCAAACTTTGTGATAGAGGTCAGTTAAGAACTCAGGAGTTCCTGGCTCCTGCATTGTGTTCAGAGCGCACACCTGATCTGTCTAAACCACACACTTACTTGAGAGAGTATTGATATGTTCCTTATGCAGCCTTTCTGCTGTTTGCCATTTGACAGTCTCATTCGCATACTAAAATACTGTCTTTATGTGAAGCATAAATATTTCCACAATGCCTCTGGCAAAAGCACTTCACAAATCAAGCTGTCCTAAAATTTTCAGTAACAACTTACGTCACTAGTCCCACTCTAGTTAGCATCTTCGTGGCCAAGCATCAGTTTTTAAATACCCAAAATCCTGAAACTACAGGTTTGAATAGAAGTAGGGTCAAATCCCAGTGACTCTTAAGGGACATATTCTAGGAGGGCTTGTAACTTCTGAGAATCATAAAAAGATTTTAGGTGCTCTGAGTGATGGTTTTTGCTCTGCCTCAGTCTGTGGCCACTTTATGTTTTTCTCTTCTTGTCATGTTCTATAGATAAAATGCCAGCAGTGCATTGCTATTTCAGCTGCAGAGCTCCCTAAGCCAGTCAACAAGAAGTGCAACAGTGTGTATTTTGCACCCTCCTCCCCAAAGGCTCTGACATAATCCTCTGCCAGTTTGAGATATGCAAGACCTGATCTGACCCAGTTCAGGGTCAATGGGAGCTGCTTTTCCATCACGATGGCATCCTGCCACCCTTTCTAGGAGAGGCTATAAATTGTCCATTTAAAAATCAAGAAGAAAACTTACCATGCAAAACAATGACACAAGAATGCTTAAAAAATAAGTGGCCTGTTTTGTTAACAGGGAATGGATAAGAAAGATATTACAGGTTTCAGAGGTTGCTGCTTTTTTAACTCAACCGTAGTTTTGTACAGATGTCCACTTTACAAGAAGCACTGCTCAATGGCTACTTATTGGCATCTCTGTTGGCAGTCTCTGCAGAAAATGGGCATGGAGAATGGAGTAGTCCCTCCAAGACACAGCTAGTACACATTTATGGGGCAGTGTGGGGAAACTTGTACTTATTCTGTGGATAAAGCAAGAATGTTCAGTCTCCACGTCTGCCAGTCACAGACCTTTCACCAACCCTAAATTCACCAGCAAATAATTTATTTAAAAAGTAGCTTTGTTTTTTAAATTGGCATCTTGTATTCAGCAAGTGCATTAGTGCACTGTACAGACACTTTTAGAACAACCTGTTTTCTTTCTTGGTTTGAGTTCTATATTAATATCACTCACAGTTTACTTTGTTGTTAGGGTTGTTTGGAGAAATGATTTTCTGTTTGAACAGCAGAGATAGGAGGCAAAAATCTAAAGTTTTCTGTTGAACTTGGTGTTAGCACCACCTCCTGGTCATTCAGTGGCATGAGTGTACTGGTGATACATGCCAGCATAGATCAGTATGCATGTATGACTCTAGGTATATTACTGAATGCCTGTTAGCTTTCTCACATCTTTTACTGATAGGTATATGGATGCTCACCCTTTCATTCCTATAAGGTGAATAGATCTCAGAAAGGCTCATGACGGGTTTAGTATTGCCCATCACACACCAATTGTATATCATATTTGACATTGTTTGTAATGTAAAATGTGGAATATTTAAACACTGATTAAATAGTAATGTTTCTTTGATGGTTACAGTTATTTTAATGTTTAAAGTCAGTATTAAGGCATGATGCAGTGTGTTAAACAAACAGATGTTGCGTTTTGTGCCAGAAGTATTTGCACCTTGTACATCACCTAGTATCTTACCTATCTTGCAGGGGCATGATGGAGACTTAATTGTTTAACCTGTGGAAAGCATTTTGAGCTTGCCAGATGCTACAGCAGAACAAAATACTCCACCACTAGGATTTTGCTTGGCAAACACCGTTTGTCAGTGTCTTGCTTAATCTCCTCTGAGCCTTCTTCCATGCACCACCCTCCTCTGTGGGTACAGCTACTCAGTATGCCTCCAGAAGACCCCTCTTTTAAAGTCCCTTCTGCCTTGTCATCTACAATTGACATGTATAAAGACTCCTCTGGCTACTTGTCTGTATGTCCTTAGATAGTGAGCTCTTCAAAGCTGGGACCATCCTCTTCTTGAATGTCTGGCAGGGGCCTAGTACAGCGTGGATGCTAAACATAATAATTGGCCTCAGTCTTCATTGTGGGCTTTAGCTGCTAATTTAGTATAAATACTAAAAAGTATTAATAAGAGCTCTCATTGCTGCTTTAAATTAATTTCTGTCTGATTGTTCTCATAGTCTCTTGCAATATTTGCTGACATTTCACTTTGTCCTTGCAGTTCAAATGTCATTTCCGTGAGTCTGATCTCAGCAGGCATATTAGTGCTTGGAATTACCAACACAAATTGGCTGATTTAAAAAAAAAATGAAATTTGTATAACAAAGTCAATAGTCACCATTTACAAAGCTCTTATAAATCATCAAACCAACTTCCAAATAATTTCATGGCAACCTAATCTTCACACGTTGAACTGTGTTTAAACCTCACTCTTGCTAGCACCACTTTTTTGATCAGCGTGGGTGGGATTTTTTTGTCTTCCTAAAACTATGGTATAAAACCACACTATAGGCACTCTCTCAAGGAATTTAGACCTTGGTTTTTCTGAGGGGGGTGGGGAGAGTCCCTGTCCACATTGGTCAGAGAAACCAGGCTAGCAATGGTCATATTTAAATGCCCTAAAAACAGCCCTTGCCATAGTTTCAAATATGTGCCCTGATCAAACATGCAAGTATCTACTCACAGGAAGTCTCCTGTGCTTGCAAGAAAGCCCACTGACCTGAGTGGGGCTTCCAATCTGCCCATGTGGTGCAGCTTTGCAGGATTGGGTCTGTACAGTGGAAGAAGCCTCTCTATCAACAGCAAAACTGCATTAGAACCATGATACAGAATTGTACATTAGCTCTATGAATGCTGCTTAAATATGATAAAATACATAGTGTACACAGAACCTAATAACGGCAAAAATGGTGGAGCCACAGATCACATCCTGGCTTAGAACCTTTTTCTAGTCAAGCTACGTTAGCCATGAAACTGGAGATATCCCCATCTGTTCTTGGATAAACATCAGGGACAAAAGCAAATCATTCTTGTTCGTACATCCCAGAAAGACAGCACCTACTGTTGTCATCCATTGATATGGGTAACATGGAATTTGACTATTTTCCTAAAGTATTATTTGTAAAGCACCTATAATCTTACTACCTAGGTATGAAAGAAATAGTGTACAAGGTAAAAATCTCAAAGAAGGAAGTTTTCCTGTTTCCATACCTCCACCATGGCCTTCTGTCCAGCAGACAGGGTCATGGATTTGCCTAAGTTAAAGCCATTTTTAAAATGTAGCTATTTGTTTGGAGTACTCCACCCCCTGTCTTTCCCCTATGCCTCTTTGAAACCAGATGTTATTTATAGACACAAATTATAAGATAACTCTGGCCACCAATATGCTTTTACTTCTAAATGATTGGAACCTTCAGAGACCATAAATGGAGAACAAACTGCAGAATACTAATACAAAATGGCTGTGTGATGATATAGATAGATAGATTAGACAGATCTTGAGTTTAGTAAGGCTTTTGACACAGTCCCACATGGCATTCTCATACGCAAACTAATAAATGTGATCTAGATGAAATTACTGTAAGGTGGGTGCACAACTGGTTGAAAGACCATACTCAAACAGTAGTTATCAATAGTTTGCTGGCAAAGTGGGAGGATGTTTCTAGTGGGATCCCACAAGGGTCAGTCCTGGGTTTTGGAATATTCAATATTTTCATTAATTATTTGTGTAACAGAGTGGTGAGTATGCTCATAAAATTTGCAGATGATTCCAAACAGGGAGGGGTTGCAAGAACTTTGGAGGACAGAATTACAATTCAAAACAACCTTGAAAAATGGGAGAATTGGTCTGAAATCAACAAGATAAATTCAATAAAGACAAGTGCAAAGCACTTCACTTAGGAAGGAAAAATAAAATGTACAATTACAAAATTGTGTGTCCGTGGCTAGGTGGTAGCACTGCTGAAAAGAAGCTGTGGTGTTATTGTGGAGCACAAATTGAATATGAATCAACAATCTATTACAATTGTGGAAAAGGAAAATATTCTGGGGAGTATTAACAGGAATGTGGTATGCAAGGCACTGGAGACAATTGTTTCACTCTACTTGGCACTGGTGAGGTCCTAGGTGGCGTACTGTGTGTCACACTTTAGGAAAGATGTGGACAAATTGGAGAGAGTCCAGAGAACAGCAACAAAAGTGATAAAAGTTTAGAAAACCTGACCTCTGAAGAACAGTTGAAAAACCTGAGGATGTTTAATCTAGAGCAAAGATGCCTGACAGGGGAACCCTCAAATATGTTAAGGTCTGTTATAAAGGCCTATGCTTGCTGAAGGTAGGCCAAGTAGTAATGGGCTTAATCTGCAGCAAGGGAGCTTCAGGGTAGATATTAGGAAAAGCTTTTTGACAGTAAGGGTAGTTAAGTGCTCAAACAGACTTCCAAGGGCAGTAAATTCCCCCTCATTGGAGGTTTCTTAAGAACAGGTTGGACAAACACCCATCAGGGTTAGTCTAGGTTTACTTCATCCTGCCTCAGTGCAAGGGCTAGAGTTGATGACTTCTTTTGAGCTCCCTTCCAGCCCTATAGTTCTATGATTCTGTGATACAGCTGTCCTTTTCCCAGCAATACCTTACTTCATATCTGCCTTGTTTCTGTTATCTTTCCCCAATGCAGTTAACTAGCTGACCTTTTTCCCAGCGGGCTGGCCCTTTATGTTTGGCAGAAACAAACAGCTGGAGCCTTACCATGGCCATTTTGGAACTGATTACTGCTTCCTCCTCCTAACTGGTGAGCACTTTTAATTCTTGTTATAGTTTTCTTGTTTGGTTCCCGAAGAGCTGGAATGTTCTCAGAGACTGCAAAATGATCTGGGGGCTCTGTGACTGCAGGAGTGTTGCAAGGTGACAACTCACTCGGTTGTGTGAGGCTGTCTTTTCTAGAAGAAATGGCTAATTAAGATTCTCGGTAATGGAGTTTATGTGAAAATGAACAGTTTCTCTTACACAATTTCTTAGTGAAATAAATTATACGGATTGCCTGAACCAATCCAGTTTCTCATTTACATAGTGAGTAGCTGGTGGGTAAACAGTGCATTACTCTCAAACTACTGGAAGTCTCTTGGCACTGATGTAAATGAGCTGAAAAATCAATATGTCGTACTTTAGAGGCAGTCTGAGCTAGTGGAACAGGGCAAGTTGGTTTCTAGTCCCAGCTTTGCCACTGACATGCTGTGTGATTTTTCGGCAAGTCCCTTAACCTCCGTGTAACTTTATCTTCCCCTGGTTATGACATGAAGGCTGAGACCCAGCTTTAAATCTGTGGCTGAAAGTGCTGAAAGTTCCAAGGATGACTGACTTTCCCTACTCTTTGGTAACCAATGCGTTTGATCACCTAGGCATTATTAAATATCAGAAATTCTCCTCATGAATCCTGGACTATCACACATTTTGTTACACCGACTCTTCTATTCAGGCATTACTAATGTGCTATTTATCTTACCAGCAAGTAACGTTGAATCGAACAGATGTCTGATGCATAGTCACCTTTCCTTAGCTATACAGTTGCCTATAGTATTATGAAGAGCATGTGGGCTAATAGTATTGAAGAATGTCACGGCCAATCATAGTAGACATAAGAAAGGTTATCCGATATTGTGGCGATGTTTAGGGTACTCAGCATTGCCTCACCTAAGTCCCTTTGGCCCTCTGTTCAGAATTAAATTCTTTTAATGAAGATTTCCCTTCAGGAACTGGCCAGATAGCTGCGCGCATTTTAAACTCTGTTAACTAGATAAACACATTTTGCTCCATAGATCAGGACAACTTTATTTTTAAGAACAATTAATGAAAGTGCATCACAGCAAAAATAAGGAAAGGAAGTAAAAACTTTCATCAACATAATATATATTTCAGAACCCTGTTATTCCAATTTATGACAATAATTCTGAGCAATGGCTATTGAATATTTGCTTTGTGTTTCCCTCACTAAAAAATAACCACTTTGAGGTATTCCTAGTATTGACTGAAAAAATGTGTATTTCAAAAAGAAAATGGGCTTTTCTTATATAAAAATCAAAATATTTAAATCCATTTGATTTAAAATATCAAAAGTGGTTTAGCAGTAAGATTTCAGACAGTGATGTCTAAAGATGCCAGCTGCATCCTGTTTATAACTACCAAAAGGTATGGGTTAGATCTGTCACCCTGTCGAGGGCACATGGAAAGATGTCAGAAAGTGGGTCTGTAGGAAGGAAGGGGGATGTGCAATTGGTAGTGGGACACTACAGAGAAGATTGTTTCTCTTTTACACTGGTGTGCTAATTGTGTTTCATAATGGGAATCAGGTGGGAGAGCACAAGGAATGGCTATTTTTCACCATCTCAAAAGTCCTACTTTTTGGGGGTGTTCTCTTTAGTAAGATGGGTTAGACATGAATCTGTCCAAACTAGAACAAATGGCTGAATTAGATTCCTAGAGAACAACAAAGATGGTACTTCCATACAACCTTAAGGCTTAGTGTGCTGACAGAGCAGCCAGATTTTACTGATCTGGGGTGGGGGAGAGACAATGTGATTGTTTTAATTATATTCAAATTATGAAAATGAGATTCTGTATCTGAAGAGGAGGGCAAAACAA
This sequence comes from Natator depressus, assembly GCF_965152275.1. NCBI lineage: Eukaryota > Metazoa > Chordata > Testudines > Cheloniidae > Natator > Natator depressus. The sequence continues at coordinate 22,968,152 of NC_134243.1, read as the reverse complement.
GAGGTTTATTTTTTTAAAATAAAAGTTGCTCTAACGTTCTCTCTCTCTCTTGTCAGAGTTATCCTGATGTGATATTAATATAATGACAAGTAACTGTAATAATTAAACTTTCTTCAGGCTCTGTAGCCTGAAAAGCTTTTCTTCTTACAATCTGTGTTGTAAGTCCTGGCTTTCGTGGACACTGTTGCTGGTTTGCCATACTGTTGCTTCTAGGTTGTCAAACCAGGTTTTTTTCAGAGCTTGAAACAGCTTTTTCATCTTCAGGGTTGATAGTTGCAATTAAGAGCAAATTCAAACTGCAAGTAAAAAGAGATACATTACTAGACAGTGTTCTCTGGACTCTCAGAGGATAAAAAGGTAATTAGCAAACCAAACTATACAAAATAAATACAATCAGATGTCCCACCAATAAAAGGGATCAATGGAAATAAAAGTTTCATTGGGTTGTTCCAAAGCAGGCCAGGAAGTTTTACTTACACTATGAATATGTGACTTTGGACATTTAAAATAAAATCAGGCCCAGATATGCTCCACCCTAAGCTATATTTAGAAGAAGGAAGTATTTTTTTCTTTTTAACTAAAGTTTGGCAACACAGACAAGCTCCTGTCCTGAAATCTCTACTCAGGAAAAACTAGCATTCAAGTCAGTGCAAGTCTTGTTTGAATGAGAACTGTTGGCATTGGCCCAAATGTTGATAGGTCTCCAACAGTACTGAACTCTTAAGGAATTATATAGGTTAATACTACTAGCTGATTTCACAAACATGGTGATCGGCCTATTGTAAACATGGTTTGCATACTTCAACTGAATATTCAGTGTCAGACACTTTTTTTAAATTTAAACAAATATCTGTCTCTGTATTTAAAAGAAGTGAATTCCTCTATGTATGTCTTAAATATGCTATTAGAGGTGGCAGATATCAAATAAAACTCAATACTCCTGAGATTTAGTGGGCTTAGAATAAAATCCAGATTCAGATTTTGCAGCTGGGTACTGTCTATACACTGGGCAGCCCAAACCCCGCATTCACCTACTGATTTATCACTGTCTCCTCTGAGAAGTATGTAATACTCATGCACACACCTAGAAGTGTGCATGCACATACATGTATACTGAGCATTCTTTTGATAAGGCTTTATTTATGTGGCCTCATCCACAAATATCTGATGGTCTTCCCCTGTGGTCATGTGTAAAAAAATATTATACACTTGTAGTTCTTCTAGCTTGTTAAAAATGTAATTGTACGTTTGTAGTCACCAAATCAATCGATCTTTTGTGGTGGCAATGAATTTACAAATGCCAGGGAATAACTTGTCATTTCATTTCATGTACCAAGAGAGCTTCCATTTTCTCCTTTCCAAGCCTCAGCAGTGCATACAGCAGACAAATTAGCAGCGTAAATCTAAGTGCTTCAATCCTAGCAACTGCATAATTCCCTCATCTGCATAGTCCTATCAGTTACTTACAGTAAATGCTTTTCTTTGCAGTAAATAAGTCGTAAATCTATCATTACACCTTAAATTATTATTTGGACAAGTGTGGTAGTAATTAGCATGGCAGTGATTTGTATGTCTGTTTCCTTTAATGTTCTCAACAAGTGAAAGTGATGTAAGGACTTCTTTTCTTCCAAGTAAAGGACTGTACGCTACATGTAAATAAAATGTTAATTATTGGGGTCAGTTTCAAAGATTCATTTTTCTCAGAAGATGATTATAGCCTCAAATGTTTCCATATTAGAAGCCATTCTTTATTGCACTTAGGCGGCGTATAATGCAGAACAAGGAACCGTGTCAGCAGTTGTAGTGGGTTTTTAATTATTTATCTATCTACTGTAGTCAATAAACAGCACATATAGTTCAAGAAGGGTGCTGTTATCTATAATATCTGGAAACAAAAAGCCAAAAAAAATTATATGTGCAGGAGTCAGTTGAGGTGTGTTGTAATAATTCAGAAATGCATGGGATTAGGTGTTTTCTACATAAAGTTCAATGTGCAGCTATTTATAATCCCTAAACTACAAGATGCAAGATGTATCAAAATCTTGCCATTCTGCCTACACAAATTGCTTTTTATTTAGCTACTAGTATTGCACACTTGTGTTTACAATGGCTGAGGATCAGCACTAGAGCTACAATATATTGAGGCAGAGGACAGATGATTCCATACAATGTAAATGGGAATAACAGCAGTTGTCTCTTGCCATTGGGAAATGATTGCTATAATTTAGCTGCTTAGAAGAAACAGAACAAGCAGGTAGCCAGAATATAGATGGAGTAGTGGAATGCGCTACTCCATATGCTGTTGGGCACCATCACTTAGATCAGGTGATGGGCCTGATTCTAATTTTCACACCAGTGTAAATCAGGAGTAAGCCTGTGGAGATATATCCACAGCAGCGGCTCAGTCTTTCTCTAAATTACTCAAGAGGTAACAAACATTCTTTCATTTTGGCAGGGACTCTGGTGTAAACAGTTACAAACCTCCAGAATCACGCCTTTGAAAGTTTTCTACCTCTGCGTTCTAAATAGAGAGCAGCAGAGAGATGGATTTGAGATAACTGATGGTCAGATTAAAATAGTGGTTTTGATAATCTTGGAATTCTAAGGAATGCAGATCTCATTAAAAAGAGTGGAAGGAAGGGAAACTTTTTTGTTTTTTGAATCACAAAATACATATTTTTGATGACATGAACCCAGATAAATTATTCAGAAGGAAAACAAAGGAACAAAGCAAAAAGATCATCAAAGAATTAGAAAACATGGGGAAAATAAGTTTATAATATTGTAAAAATGTTTTCACTAAGCAAATTCAGAGGAAATAAATAGCCAGCAGGGAATAAGAAACAGAGGTGGTGTCTGCTCTCGTGGTTAAAAACAAAGGCTGAAATATAAACTGGAGGGACAAAACTGACTGGAGATAAGCAGAAAACTGTGGAATGGTGTTTTTATGATTACTTATAGCCACGTTACTAGATAACATTTGTATGTTAAGCCTGGCATCCCAGGCAGAGTGTTTGGGAGGAACAGAAATTAAACTTACCACATTGAGAAGGAATTTCCAAGGGGACAAAATTTCTGCCGCACAAGTGGACAAAGGCAGCTGCCAAATTGCAGGCAGCTTTCAACTCACTGGAGTCACAAGCATCATGCACGCACATGCTGTAGAATGGTTCAGGGTCCACCTTCAAACATGAACAGAGTTATACGTAATGTTTCGGTTACATGAAGCAAAGTGCACAACTCTTCTAACAGATTGATAATAATTTGGAAATGTGAATAAACCTTCTTTTAGCTTGTCTTGGGTTGCCAACCTCAGTTGCAAATGAGAATTAACATAGGTGAAATTAAGGTATTTAGACCATATCAAGAGTCTATAAAATAACTCTGCAACAAATCAGGCAAATTAACTGTGAAAGAATGAAATCAAGAACTTCAGAGGAATTGACTTTTTTCATTCCACATGTCCGTTTTCTGAAATCAGTATTAACATATCTTTTATTATGACTGATTCTAGGGCTTTACTGTATTCCATATTCTAGACCAGTATGATAAACTACAATGTCAAGACAAGATAACATTCCATAGATCAGAGAAACATATTTATGTGGTGGAGAGACTGTGACATTTGGTTAGTCCTTCTGTGATGCTGTTCTGATCACTACAGAGGTTGAGTTTTCAACTAAATGCCTGATAGTTAAAAGTAATGACGCTGGAATGTTCACCTTCCTGCAATCTTTCATAATTCATTTATGCAGCTTTGAAGAGTGGTGATAGGAGGTTCAAACCTTCCTTCACTGATTCTTACTAATACTTACAACTTTGAAGCAGTCCCTAAGAAGAGAGTGAGGTTCTCGAAAAAACGCTTTACAAACTTTTTGCTTAGCTGTGATGGAACACGGTTTCACCTTCTTCTGTACGTAGCTGCAGTGACTGTTCACCTGAGAAAACAAGACTAGTCAATGAATAAACACTGTTTTTTAAAGTACTAATGCACTGTAAACCCCTTCATTTACATTGGGTGATATCACTGCAAGCAATATAGATGAAGACTTGTTAGACTTTTTTTTTTAAACTGCTCTGAATAATTGTTGATTGTTTCATTAATATTAGGATGTGCCATGCACTCTTTATAAATGAAACAACGACTGTATCATCTTATAAATATTACAGGTTACAAACATTGTTTCCTTTTCCTATCGATTTTTGTGATTCATTAAAGATTTTTTTGTATAACTTCTGAAACAAGTTGTTGGCTAGCTGTCTTTTTTAATCTGTCATTTATAATGTTATTAAAAGTAGTGTTTTTACTAGGTCCTTTTATAGCGAGAAAACAGTTACTCAGATTCTTTCTAACTATTGCACTTATTAACAAGAATATTTATGAAGTTTTAAGAGAAAATAATCACAAGTGGAAGGTAGTAGCAATGACAAACATTTCTGCACAATGAGATGTGGGTGGATTTTCGTGATGCAGGTCCAATCACAAAAGTGGTGATATGCAACATCAACAAAATCAGAAATGAGCAGGATTCACTGCAGCTTATGCCATGATTTGTTTGGCATGAACATTGCAAATGCACATTTGTGCATCAGATCAGTATGCCATGAGGTCAACTCTACATTCAGGCAGAACACAAATGTAAGCTCAGGTTCTACTATCTCCTTAAGGAGAGAATTTTAACGTGACAATTTAGCCTCCCAAACAATTCTTTTTCTATGCAGGCATTCAATTGCATGGCTCCTAGCTTGCACAGTCTCCTGTCGCCCCACATTCTGCTCCTTTGCCCCCTGCGGTTCAGGGCTCTCCTGGGAACCACAGCGGGGATAGGAGTTAGAATGCCGGCAGCTCCTCCGGCTCAGCTCTACAGCTCCCAGCCCTGCACCCACCCACCCCAGCCCTGTGCTCTGGCGGGGCTGCTGTACCGAGCACAGAGAGATGCAGCTGCGTGGAAGGGCTGGGGTAGGTCAGGGCTCTCCTGGGAACTGCAGCGGGGAAAGGAGCAGAACATGGGGCCACCGAGCAGCCCCACGCTGGCAGCTCCTCCAGCACAGCTGTACTGCCCCCAGCCCTGTCCTCTGGCAGGGCTGCTTTACAGACGGAGGAGACCCTGAGTGAAAGGGCTGGGGGCGGTACAGCTGTGCCAGAGGAGCTGCTGGCATGGGGCCGCCCGGTGGCCCCACGTTCTGCTCCTCCTGTGTCTTTCCGGTACGCTGTACCAGCTATAAATATCTTGCTGGTATGGCAGACTGTACCGTACCGCCCTACTTGCACTGCTGAAGAGATGTAAGCTCCATTTTATCAGTATCACTAAATACATTGTCCGGCAGGTTATTCCCACTGTATTGTCTCATCCTACCCCTTTAAAAAAGTTTGTAGTCATTAGAATGAATTCCTGACTTGGCATATTTGTATTCCTGGCCCTTGCTTTAATGATGTATGACAATGGTACATTATCAGCAAGTCAATCTTTTTATTACTTTTTCTGAATGGGATAGGAGTCAAACTGACTGCAAGCAGCTCACAGAGTTCAGCTAAAGTCATCTATAGATTCTTCCTGGCGGTATTCAGCACTCCAAAGATGCTGTGTGGCATACAAATAAAATGTAGCAATCAATAGTATAAGCAGAGTCATTATGACATCAACCACTTAAAAAGGTCATGCATGCCTCCCTAGCTTGTTTACGGTATTACAAGTTTCTTATATATTGTGTTAAATTGATTATTTTTACTAACTCAAGTTGCCCAGGTGCTTTTGCATTTGGTGCTAATATGTATTCTTAAATACAGACGCTCCCCAGGTTACACAAGACCCGACTTACGCAAATCCGCACTTACGGAAAAAGTTATGTAAGCTAGAAATAGGCGGGGTTTTTTGGTTTTTTGCGTAATGGTTGGGTATACGTTTCCGACTTATGCAAAATTTGAGTTACACAAGGCATTCTGGAACGGAACAATTGCATAAGTCAGGGAGTGCCTCTAAATGGAAGGAAATTAATAATAAATAAGTAGTTTACATTAACAATGCACCTCTGTCCGTCCCACCATGATACTGGCCATATCACCCATATAATCATCCATCTGATTCTCCAATAGCAGAGCAGAAGTAAGATATCTTGAACCCTTCTGCTATTTGAGGCAGAGTTCAGAAGCCCTGAATTGGAGGTAGATGGTTGCAGTGGTTCTGGCTGTGGAAGTAGATCATAGTCTTGCAAAGGAAGAGCCACAAAGTCTCAGTGGCATCATCTGCTTTGGGTATTTTTTTGAGTAAGCTCTTTAGTAACTGATGTGGAAAGGCCACAGAGGAGTTAATACCAATCAGAGTTGGTGTTCTCAAAGGCAAACATCTTGGCCAGGCATTGTAAGCTTCATTTTCCTTTTTCTGCATTAGTCCTGTAGTACAGCTTATGAGCTCTGCTCATTTTCCCTGGAGCGCCTGCTATCAAATATATATTAGCTAGTCACACCCTTGCCTAGCTATATGCCTCGTTTAACTGCACACCTGGGTCCTTATTAGAATTGTGCACATGTGGTTGTAGTGGCTGAAAACGCATTCAGTGAAATTGTGCGTGCAAACAACCAATGTGATGTTTACCTGGCCAGAACATGCATTTATTTGCTTCAACTTTCCAAGAAAATTCACCTTCAGGCAGAAACCAAGCATGGAAACTTTCAGCCCAGGGGAAAGATTCCAAAATTTCCGTGCATGGTTTCTGCCTGAAGGTGAATTTTCTTACAAAGTTTAAGCACATAAATGCAGTTTTCCCCCAAATATATGTAGGGTGAGTATTTTGGTCCACATTTCCAGTATTCTGTGGCTAACTCATGTGTTCCTGTACCTTCTCACTGTATGATTTTAACCCTTTCAGTAAAACAGAAGTTCTCTGTCACATGTGTATGTTACGTGGCCCTTTGTGTTCCAAGTGCCACATGTGACCTCAAAAGACAGCTATCTTGCAACAGTGCTTTCTGATAACAGTGAGATAGCCAGCATACCTGCCAGCTCTGTGTAAATTCCTGCACGTTACCAGCGTAGGAGTGATTGGGAAGCATCCACTCATTTCCAGCTTCATTATCATTGGTACCAAAAAGACCAGCTGATACACCTGGAACCAAATGAAAACAGAGGAAGATAAAAACAGAGCCACAGGAGAATTCTGGTTTTAAAAGCCACCTCTGGCCTTTTGCTGTCCTGCCTAATGGAGCTCAGGTGTAAGGCAGAGGTGATATGTTTGGGTGCCAGAAGGATGGTATCCCTTGGCAGAGTAACAGGTTGAGGGAGCTATATTGTCCTCCCATGTGTTAGCTTTTCACTCTGCCCTCCTGCCGGAGAAAGGAGCTGCCATGACAGAAGACGTATGTCTATAAAGATACAGGGTGGTGCGCTGTAAAGTTTGGGATGGTGCATTACATATGAGTGGTGAAGCCGTGAGTGGGGTATGTTAATCATACCAAAAGAATGAAGCTTTTGTACCATACATTCATATGCTCCATTATATCTGACATATTAGACAGAAGCTCTCAGACTGGCTTGTGGAGGTGGGCTGGCTGGTCACATGGTACTGGCACCTCAAGCTGCTATACTCTATTAAACGACTGGAAAATTATAATAATTCTATGTAAACCAGAGGTGGGGAAACTACGGCCCGCGGGCCACATCCGGCCCGTGGTACCATCCTACCCAGCCCTTGAGCTCCAGGGAGGCTAGCTCCTCCCCTGCTGTCCTCAGCTCACTGTGCCGCCAGTGCTCTGGGTGACGTGGCTGGCGGGGGGGGAGAGCAGTTGGATAGGGGCAGGGGCTCCCAGGGGGCAGTCAGGGGATAGGGAGCAGGGGGCGGTTGGATGGGAGGGAGGTTCGAGGGGGGCGGTCAGGGGACAGGGAGCGGTTGGATAGGCCTGGGAGTCCCGGGGGGTCTGCTGGAGGGTGGGGTGTGGATAAGGGTCAGGGCAGTCAGGGGAGAGGAAGCAGGAGAGGTTGGATAGGGAGTGAGGTCCCGGGGGATGGGGGGTGGTCAGGGGATTGGATGGGTCGGGGGTTCTGAGGGGGGCAGTCAGGGGGCAAGAAGTGGGAGGGGGCAGATAGGGGATGGGGCCAGGCTGTTTGGGGAGGCACAGCTTTCCCTACCCAGCCCTCCAAACAGTTTCACACCCCGATGTGGCCCTTGGGCCAGAAAGTTTGCCCACCCCTGTAAACACTTGCTGCTGTTACTATAGGGACATATATGTCTCATCATATTCACTGGCAGTGTCTTGTGCCATCTCCAGGGCTTGAGGGAAAGGCTGATGCAGGGCAGCCCGTATTCTGAAACCTGAGGTTTCTAGAATTCAGAGAGAGAAAAACAAATTAGAAGCAGAAGGGAATGGCTATGCTGAATGTTTAATACTTACCATGATGCCATCCATCCAGTGTAACAGTACAAAGATCATAGTGAAAGTTGCAGGAGACAGAGACTCCATTCTCGTTCAATACTTCAATTCTGTTAGCTTCTTTTCTTATGGTGATGCCGTTCTTTTCAAGGGACTGATCCAGACTGAGGCAGTTCTCTTCCATTTGGGAAAAATTGTACATCTTGTATGTCTATTTTAAGATAATGATAAAAATGTTCAGGGTAACTAACTTAGGATGGACCTTGCACGGTATTGATTCCCCTGAACTCCCCAATGAAGTTCTACTTTCAAATATCTGAAACATAACTTATGTTAGAAATGGCAACTCCTGGTTACTGGGTCAGCTCACAGTTTGCACATTTGCAAATGGATGGTGCCATTTATGCACAGCCCCGTGTGGAGGATAGTGTGAAGCTCCTAAGGGAGCAGTGAAGCACAAAGCCTCCCAGGTGGACACAAGCAGTGAGGTATAGCTTGTTCCTCCAAGCGCAGGTGCTGTAGTTCTTCCTGGCTTACATGGGCCATGCTGGGGAAAGGTTCCTTGAGCCTTCTCCATCCCATGTATCCACATATGGGCCAGGCAGAATATAGTCCAGGATTGATGGTATTAGTTTCTCTTATTGAGGGCTATTCCCTTTTGCTGATATATTAGTGGGCTTTTCCTATCTTTGCATTAACTTATGTGAGCCACTGTATGCTAAGTCTGAACTACAGATAAATTCAGGGTTTGGCTTCTTTGTCAAAGTGCAGTGATTTCAGTGTTCATATTCTCTTCTGGAAAGGAATGAAGTTTGAATCTCCCCTCCTACCTTGAGTCCTGGGTAGATATCAATGGTAGTCTGGTTCATCTCCATGTGCAATGATCTCAAGCCACTACTCTCCTGGTTCAGCACTACAGTAAAGGTATTGTGAATAAAGTCCTTGGCAAGTAGCACACTGCACTTCGATGTCAGATCATACATTCTTCCATCAAAAGTCCTAAAGTGCTTGTTGCCCATCAGCACAGCATGATCTGGAGGATGATATTGCAAAAGCAATGTCACTGTGTTGTTCACAGAGCTCAGTGGGTGGCACTTATTAACTGCTTGCCAGAATCAGAACACCTTCTTTGCCTATTTGTTCTCAGGAAACTTTCTAAGATATTCATCAGCATAAATTCTAAAGCAGTTACAAATTGTCCCCTATCAGCAAATGCATCAGTTTCCTTATAATTATATACCATGCTGGATCCCAATGTCCTGGAACTTTGGGAAGTATGAAAACAGGATCCAAAGTTTACACTTGAGCCCATCTCTTTTTTACAATCTTACTGCTAAATATACATATACAGAAAGCAGGAATAAATATTAGCGTGTGCCTCAAACAGAGGAAAGCCAGCAAAATCAGAGATAAGACTGGGACTTTCACAGGTGCTGAGGATTCAACTCCAACTGCAGTCAATGGAAACAGGGGGTGCACAGCATCTCTGAAAATCTTACTTCGGAAGCCCCCTTTTAAAGCCCTCCATTCTGCCCAGCTGTTGGAGCTAATGAAGCATGAGATATACTGTCCAAAAACTACTGTTTCTGGAAAATATGTTGTATACTAATTGTTGGTCAGACGTTCAATGAGGAATGCTCCTATTAGCAATGCTCCCTATCTAATGCGGTCTCTGAAGTGTCTGCATCTTGTGCACTCTGAAGTTAACAGGAGTTATGTCATTGACTTCAATGAAATTAGGATCAGGCCCTCAGTTGGAGACCCAGATATTACCTCAGCCATAATGCATGCTCTGAGACCTCATCACAATGGGATGTAGGTGAGATACAGATATATTCTACCTGCTCATTCCCCGTTTCTCAACATAGTGATGTTATAAAACAGCTTTTCTGCACGGTATGTAATTTAAAAAATAAGAAAAATTCTCATGGAAATTTGCTGGATCTGAAAGATCGCAAAAATAGCTTATTTACTGGTAGGTGACTGTTATTCTACCAAAATATCATTCTACATAAAATACCATCCATAGAAATATGGTGTTAATTAACAGTCCTCTCTAGTTATGCAAAATTCTGTCTGGAGCTCAGAGGGGACTGGGACCAGCTGAGAAATATATTAGAGCTGTCAAGGAACTTACATTCAAAGGGACTCTCCATCATCCTCTGTTTGATTCTATAATATTCAGCTACTGGGTTGATGTTGTAGAGATCCCTGAGGGGCCTCATTAGCTTTTCTTCAATGAGGTAGTTAGTGATGTTTGCCAGGTCCACAGAGTGGTCTCCTTTAGGCAGCATTGGCAGTTTCACTGCCATTGAACAGTTCCTTTGGGACACAAATGATTCATTCATGTTACTACTGGTGTTAAATTGATTCAATGCAGTTAATGTATCAAATGTTATAAAATGGGAAAGAAAAATGCTACTTAAGGCTGAGTATACCAGAGTTATTCTATTTGCTGGTGGATATTTATTCTCCGAGGTGGAAAAAGCAGGCTATGATAGTAGATGATAATTTATATTGTCAATGTTAACTGGTATAAAGGGTGTCCAAGGACAGTTGCTTGGTTCTCTTCCCTAATACTGTAACTTGATGTGAAAAACAAATATGTAAATATCTGTTTAGAAGACTATACTGCAGTGTAGAGCTTATCCAGGAATATCCACTGTTACCTGGCTGAAAAACTGTACAGGTTTGATAAAGGCTTTCGGAACTTGCTCACAGCTCTGGAAAACTTGGCTTCTGCCCACCTCAGCATCTGGTGTGTTGCCTAGTAGGGAACCAGAACAGCATATTATAAAATCAACTGTGACATTAACGTGGTTTTCGGACCAGCCAGAACGTTGCTTTGATATCAAAGAACTAGCCACAAACACTCAATCCTCCCTCACATTTGTCACTTGCCTGACAGCATACCGTCCTGTTATTTAGAGGTAGCTGGTGAATGAGAAGTTAACCATGTTAATATCAGAGAGAAATACAGCCTTCCTATGATGATGTCATTTAACATGAACCAACACTTCAATGAGCTGACGTGCTACAGTTGCTACTGCAGAGGATTGAGATCTCCATTATATGCATTGGTTCTGCAGCACAGACAACCTCCTTTAAACAGTTTTAGGTATATCGTACCTCTGAAGGGCCCCAAAGCTATTTACAAACTATAGACTGACAGGAATTACACAGGTAGCTCTGGGGTGGGAAGACAGTAACCATGTGGATGACAAGCACACTGCTCGTGGTGTCATTTTGGCCAAAGACACCAGAGTGACACACCCTCTAATATGAAACATGTCACTGAGATGCCAGGCCACTTTTTCAAAAGTAGCAAACAGCCATACCCATATATTAGCAGTATGTGCACAAAGCAGGAAGGTGAAAATCTACCTGTGCAATTTGCATACACAAAAATGTTGCTTAAAATTTTAGGTGCAATTTTAGTAGCTAGTTTGAGAGGAGGTTGAGGAATATGACCCTTGATGTCCACACAGAGCAGACAAAAAGCTTGAATTTTATTAAGAACTCATGTGAACAGCCCCAAAACAGAAAGGGATCCAATGATGGCATCTACCTTGAAAAGATGCAGGGTGAATCTGCCTGAGTGGGACCTGAACCAGACGTGTATGTAGAGAGACTCTCGGCATTTCAAAGCTGATGCTTAGACCTGTAAGCCATCCCCTCTGATATAAAAATGAAGCATTGTTTTATACTAACCATATCCAAGCCTGTTTTCATGACTCTTAATGTCACCTGGATTGGTTCCATTAACCATACATCTTTTACAATACTGGGCACAAAAGCCTGGATTTTCTTCATATATGCCTCTGTTTTCTCTTGCCAAACATCGTCCAGTGGCTTCAAAGTCACATCATAGTAGGCATCCTTCAGAGTCGCTAATGGCTCTGAAACAAGTGTGAAACTGACCTTAGCAAATAGATTTCAAAGTGGTCCCCAGCTGTACTTCAGGACAAAATCTTCACTGCCCCAACACAGGTGGAGGGTGAGAGTACAAGAGGAAAAAAAGGGGATCTTTCCATGCACAGGAGATTGGAGCTTTAGTCCTTGATCTTCTGTGCGGGACAAGCTATTGAAAACAGGTATGTCCCTGGTCCACCTACATGCCTGCCAGCATCCAGCAGCAGACACTGAGATGGTGGGGAGTGCATGCTGCTTTTTCAAATCCACTGTAAGGAATGTTACATAACATGCTTTCCCTGGGCTCCCTCAGTCTGTCCCCTTCTGCCCTGCATGGGCAGAATGCCTCAGCGCCTGGCTGCTCTACTGTTGCAGCTCTACCTCCCACCTTGTCATCCTCCAAGGAGGAGCAAGGGGACAATTTGGTTATTATAACCAAAAGCACAAATACACATTGAACTTGAGTCCAAGGACAAAGCCCGGCTATTGGCAATAGGGGGACAGATGACATTCCGTGACTTTGGTAGAAGTTTTCTCTTGTGCCATGATGAAGGCAGTTGTTAATCACAGATTAATACAGTTCACTTGATTTTCCTCCATTAGTTTGACTGCAAATGTCATCCGCCTGAAACATCATGTGAACGGCTAGCAATGGAATGGGCCGGCAGCATGCTACCGACAGAACAGGTACGGTGCCCAGAATCTGGCTAACACAAGTTCCAGCACTCTAGTCCTCAGTTTAATGGTCCTTTGGTTCAAATGCCAGGCGGGAGAGGGAGGTGGCATTTTTCATCATGTATTCCTTGACTGAGGAATCTGCTGCCAGTCTTAAGCCTTGTCTACAGTGCGGGGTGGGGGGGGGAATCAATCTAAGTTACGCAACTTCTGCTACGTGAATAACATAGCTGAAGTTGACGTACTTAGATCTACTTACCGCGGGGTCCACACTATGCTATGTCGACAGGAGACGCTGTCCCGTCAACTCCCCTTGCACTTCTCGTTCAGGTGGAGTACAGGAGTCGACGGGAGAGCGATCTGCGGCTGATTTAGCGGGTCTAGACCTGCTAAATCGACTGCCGATGCATCGATCGCCATGCATTGTTCCCCCGGTAAGTGTAGACAAGCCCTAAGTGTGACAGAGCCTAGATTTACTGACCTTCAGGGCATGAGTCAAAGACTATACTTGTCATCCAGGATTTCATTAGAGGGTTTGTTAAACCAGGGTTATTTGGCAGCTCTTTTATTGTGGCAACTGGAGAAATGATCTATGTGAATATGGATCCAGTGGAGTTTGTATAGATATTTATAAATAATCTATCAGAGCCCTATTGTCTAGCTCATCACTTTTTCATAGATCAAAATAAAACCTATTCAGCATCTTATTTACTCAGTTTGCTAGCCCCTGCTTACTTCCTGCACTGACCTCACCCTGTGCAGCATACCCCCTGGCTTTAGATGGCTCTGCTTACTTTTCAGTTCATTTTGCATTTGCTGGACAGTGTCTTGAATTTTTTCCAAGTAAAGTGGGAGGTTGTTCCTCAGGGTTTGCCTTATTCCACTCTGCTTCCACATCTGGGCGACAGCTTTCCCCCCATTTTGGAGGATTCCGGCAACCTCTTGGGAGGCTTTCAAAGGCCAGCCAGCTGCTTCATACAGGAAATCAATTTGCTGCACCTGCAGTGGGCCCCAAACAGCAAGAAATGTAGAAATATGCAGTGATCTTTAGCAAACTTTTGGAGCCTGTTTCCTGCGACAATAATCAGCGCTCTGGAGCTTCAGGACTACCATGTCTTTAGCAGCAAACCTCACAGATTTCCCATAATGCTTTTGTGATGAATGTGGGAATTTTCTGTACTATTTGTATACCCTATCTGTATGACTCTGTACCCATCATCTTGGCATCACTACCGATGCGGGGGGGAGAATTGTTTTTTTCCCTAGGCATGGGAGATCAGGTTAGGTATGTGAGACATACAGGCACTAGAACTATCTGGGCTGGAATCAACACATTTGAATGGAAGATCCTACAGAAACAATAGGAACCCCAATGACCAAAAATTACCACTTAGCTGCAGAGGCAGCTGTGGATGTGAATGCAGCATGGCTGTGACTGGCGAACAAAGACAAGAGGTGTCAGGTGTCTGCATTAAGAGGAGCAGGGTACACAGGCAAAGAGCGCTCCTTGAACTGGGAGACAAAGGAGACAACGCGGGCGAGGATGCGATCAGGGGAAGTAGAGAATGGCGACACCCTCTCTTCCACCAACAGGAACCATATCCTAAGCCTGACCCTCTCATGCTAACCCAAAGACTTTGAGATTCTGCATGCCAGGTGACTAATACAGTGTTAGCTCATATTGAAGAGCCTATCGGGTGTAGATGCAGATACATAGAGTAGTGCACCCTGAAGGTGTAAAAAAAGCCTCCCACAGGAACATGGCCTGTCTGGGCTCACTGTAGGGAGTCAGAGAGAGACACAGGGATTGCTGGTGCCCAAGCCCAGTTTCAGACCTGTGGAGGCTGTGGACCTGCCCCTGTGGGACTGTGGGGACCCTTGGAGTCTGGCATGCTAAAGGGATCACTCCCAAAGAACTGGCTACAGGCTGGCACATAGACCAGAGCCTGTGAATCTGTGACAGTTTTGTATCTTTCTTGCAAGATTCCTATAGAAAAGGGCTATCTGATTTATTGAAAACCCAAGGCAGGTTTATAGGACCAGACTCTGAAAGGTACTGAGTGCCCAGAATTCCACTAAAGTCTTTTGGAGATGAGGTGGATCAACATCCCTTAGGGTTTGTTACGTAGACAAGGAACCTTTATAAGGCTGGAGTGTGCCTTTCCTTTATATGAACAGCAGTGTCCAGAAAGGATGGACCATTTAATAGTTCAAATTAAACAAAACAACCAGAGTTAATACAATGGTGTTTAATTTGTATTAATGACTGTGACCAAAAGCAACCCTGGATTCACGCCCTACACATTATTGCCATAATCTTTCTACAAAATATGCCTTGTGAGGTATCATTTGAAAACTAATAATTCACTGATCAATAATATCATGCTGAAATGTAGGTTGCAATATTATATGTAAAGTTATAATCCCCCCCATATGATGTTGTTAGCGTATATTCAAACCCACATAGCCCTGACTAGGCAGAAGTTGGTTAAACAGTCTGTCCTAAACAAAGGCATGTGTGTTTACCTCAGTTTACATACAAGTAGTAATCAGAGCCCTTGAGACAGCAAGAGAGGGTACATCAGTTTTGCAAAGATAAAGGACAAGCTAATGCCTCTAGCCAGGTGTCATCAAAGTTGACTGTAAATCACCGGTCAACTGGCCAGGAACAGATCGATCTGCATTTTCACAAACAAGATGGAAGCTCTTTCACCATGAGCCTCCATGTCTCCATCTTCACAGCAGAAAGGAACTTTATCTAGGGGTAACCCTCAGGAAAATGCATTTAAAAGGGGGACTGGACTACAAAAGTGAGGGGCAAAAACTCCCCAGGTAGTCAGTCGTGTTCCCCCTCTTCCCCCCCCCCCCCCCAAAGAAGACAAAGGGACCAGCCTGTTGACTTTGGAAGGGATCCTGACATGAAAATTTGCTGGGAACATGTGGCAAGGATTTTATCTTGAACCAAGAGTAATTTAAGGTTTAGGTACTAGAAAATGTTCTATCTTTCTTTCTCCTGTAACCATTTTTACTTTAATACTTTGTACTTGTACTCACTTAGAATCTCTCTCTTTGTAGTTAAATGAATTTGTTTTGTTTTTATTCAAAACTAATCCAGTGTTGTGTTCAAACTGAACTGTTTGGATAACTCCAGTTAAAGGAGCAAACTGCTGGATATTGTCCGCTTACAGGGGCAATGGACATCCAGTATCTGAACTGTCCAGGAGAGGACTGGACTGTGAAGAACACACATTTTTAGGACAATTTGGGACTGGGAGTGTGTTGGGATCACCCTGCAAGTAGTAACCCAGGCTGGTGGAAACCAGAGTGTGATGGAGTGTTGCTGACAGGCTGCTGGGGTCAGAACTGTTGATCCAGAACTGCAGCTATACACAGACCCTTAGGCTGTTACCTGCATGCTGTTAGGCTGTTGGTGAGTGGACCAGCTTGGGAGCTACACCAGCAAAGTGTTGTGAGACACCCAAGATTACAGGGCAGGTGGTGAGACAACGCTTCACTGGTCTGTATTGCACCCCACAATGACCCCTTCCCAGAGAATAGCAAGGATGTTTCTTGCACAGGATTTCATGGTGCTCTCAGGTATACTGCATGACAGAATGGGACCATCCTGCATTAGGTGATTTGGCCATTTTTAAGATGTTTACAATCTTTAAGCCAATTGGCCATGCTCATTACTTACTGATCTCCTGAATTTCCAAACAGATTCATCAAACTTCTTGATCTTCTCCAGGAGTTTGGCTTTAAGGTGGGACCCAATTTCATTAAGTTTATACTGTGAAAATATGAAATATCAGGATTTTATGATTTAGGAACCACTTGTCCTGGGCCAAGACCATTAAGAGTCTAGTCAAACTCCAGCAGAGTTCCCTTGTGGTTGAACTTCCATTGGGGAAACAAGCTGCACATTGCTCCAAAAGGGCGCAGCCTGGGCTAGAAAGGGGAATAGGAGAAATTTGCTGACGCCCCAGCTCTCTGAAGACTCTCCTCCTTGCAGCACTCCTATGGAGCTGTGGTGGGAGTTCAGAGGCTTGGGCACTGAACTAGGATTCAGGAAACCTGGGTTCTATTCCTGCTGGATGAAATTGGGAAATTTTGTCTGTCTCTTCTATTTATACTATCAGGTCTTTGGGAGCAGGGTCTGTCTCTTAGTATGTTTTTACCTAGAACAAAGCGGACCCAGCTGAGATCAGGGCCCCTAAGTGCTATTGTGATACATATAATCTCCACCCTTTCCCCCAACAGATACCACACAGGAGGCAGCAGCAGAAACCCTACCTGCCCTCCACAGAGGTGAATCTTGTAATGCCATCAGCGTTGCCGGTGCAGGAAGGCATGTTTTACATGTCCCTGCAGAATTTGGCGCACTATCTTCTCCCAGTAACACTGTCACATATATTCTATATTCTCCCTGTGGTCTGAGCACAGAGCTCCCATTGATTTCAGTAGGATTTTTGTGCTGGGACAGCATCCTTACTGTCTAGCTCTAGGTGGGTTGATCTTTTCAACTCCACTTTTGGCAAGACTCCCCCCCCCGCAAATGTTGACTCATCCCAGATATAAAAATGGTAACATAATATACATGGTTATGAGGGAAGAATCCCAAACACCTCTAATGTGCTACATTATTGGATACAATCCACTAATGAAACCCATCTGGAGGATGTTCCACTAATTTGATGAGGTTAAGAAAATATTCTATAGCTCAAACTGCAGCACTACTATCAACCGCTGCTAAAGGCATCTCACCTCAACTTTAACTACTGGATCTCCACAACCATGAGCCACCAAGCTCAAGCTCTGGTTAACAGCAGTTAGCGTCAATTGTCCTATTCTTTCTTGCCTTACGCCATTAACGCTGAGATAAGTGTTAATGGTAGCCATCTGTTGTCCATCAGTACATGCAGTGAGCTCTACTCCTTCCTCCAAGTCCCCTAGGAGAATAAAAGGAGATATTCATTTGCACAGACAACATTGACAGGCATTGGTGTTTTAAAGCCCAGCTTTATAATTAATTGAATAGAGTGGTATTTATGCAATAGCGATAGAGGTTATGTCCTTGCAGAGAGAAACAAGGACTAATGAGGAGAAACGTCAAATCAGCTTAATTATTTGCGTTTCTCCTTTTGTGTAACTTGTATATACTTTACACTAAAAGCGTGGAGGCTTTTTGAAGCATTGGGTTAACATAATAAGGTGACATTCTCCTCTCAGATCTCCATAATGACTCTTGTGCTCTCCCTTTGACTTCCGCAATCTTTCACTCACTCAAATCCTGTGTAGGTCACAAATGAAAATGTGTTGGGCAGTCTAATCACTCATTCATCCCCCCAAAATGATTGTATGCAGTAGTGTCACGCACTGATCCATTTCCGTGCAAGAGCATACCAAGAAGGGAGGACTGAGGTGTTGCATGGCTTTTGCAGGCATTTCTCACAGCCTCTACATGCACAGGTTCTGAGTCAAGCCATTTCTATCAACCCTTGATTTGCACATTAAACCCCATGTAGGCAAGGGGAGGATCAGTCACTCGAGACAGTGTTTCAACTACATCACCACCTATTCAAATCCAGACTTGGTTGGGAGTTATTCACAAGTCACTACCACCCAGCCTATATTAAATGAGTTGTTGGGCTCAGTGTACAGGGTCCATATAGTGAAAAACTATCATCATAATTGGCACCCTTGTTGATAGGCTCAACTCCTCGGATTGAATGGCAATGAAAACTGAACTGAGCTGGCACTCTTTCCTCTCCTGTGTGTGCACAATGCAACTGGCTGTCAATCACAGCTTATTTTTATAAATTGCAGCCCTTATATACTTACCCTTTACATATCCCATGTAATATTGATGACACTCCTTTCCTTTAGAAGCAGTTACTTTTACTTTCTCTTTTTGATCAATATTTCCCTCCATCAGGACTTGGCTTTGAACAGCTGAGGAAGTAGCAGTTCCTGTCAGACCTAGCCAAATATCCTCAGATGCTTTTAGCTGCATTCATAAGAAGAAAAAAATAGATATTGATGCAGAGCCAAGGCAAAGAATAAATGAAGCAACATTCAGTGATGATGTCGGAATGCAAATGGATTCTACATAAGACTAGATGGTAACGGAGATATTTTTCAATGCCTGTGCTTTACGCACAAGAGATCCTGTGCTGAAAAGCTCAAGCAATAGGATAATTGACTTGAGACAGAACAATTTGATAGCAAAGTGGAGTCAATCAATTACAGCATTGCAGATTGTGCCAGGCATGTGGATAATCTTTTAATGGTGTCAATGAAAGAAACACTGATGATCAGTTACTTGCTATACTGCCAGCTTGTGCCACTCATTCCCAGTGCATGTGCAGGAGTATAAAGCCCATATGCATGAGCTGAGTTTCCCACCTTTAATATCTCTTCTTTTGATATAGTTCCTTTAGAAGAATGTCCAAATCATTAAAATATTTCAAGTGGTAGCTAATGTTGCATAAAATAATTATGGTTAGCTATCAGTGTTCCTCCCAAAACATGCTCAGCAAATGTCATGTGTTGACCTCAATGCTTTTCTCTTCCCCATGAGCGCCTCTATCTTACTTGCTATCTACAAGTTAAAAGCGAGAAAGGAAGGTGTTTGCCTGACTGATGATCATAGTATCAGGCAGTTCTCCATCTCTCTTGCAGAGACCAATGTTGTTTTCTGGCAATGGACCCTTTGTTTGAGTCTAACATTTTGTTTTCCCATGAATAAAATATGCTTGTTTTTGCGAAGATCCCGTTTTATGCTTCACCAACTAGGCCAGTCACTTAACCTGCAGATACTGAATAAAGTAGCAGGCTGTGGAGACCATTTAAAAAGCATAACACACACTCCAGTAGAGGTATACTTACTGCATTTGTCACCAAAGTCTGCAGTTGACTGGTCTTGGTACTTTCTTTTCTCTTGTAGTCACACTGCATCTGCAGTGCACACCAACATGGTAAAGGGGTTTGCTACCAAAATCAGGAAGCAAACTCCTTTTTGATTTTTAGCCTGAATTTTCCCCATTTTACTGTCTTGTTAGTCATTTACTGCACTCACACAGATTAGAAGCTAGATGGCAGTATGACTTCAACAGAGAAAAAAATGACACTGGGAGTGCTATAAAGCCCTTATTTTAAAAGGCTTCACAGATGTCCGAGCCCAGCATTAAACTCACTTCAAATTCCATCAAATATTTCTTCACTTCAGCTGTGCTGTTATTCTTTAAGGCTATTGTGAGCACCCCATCCTCTCTGACATCACCAGTATGGTGGAATCTGCCTTCTGACTGCAGGATGATATCTCCTCTGTTGAGCTGATGCTTTCCAGAGAGAACAATTACCTAAATATGGAAAATGTCAATATTTAGGCTTAGTTTTACTATGGAAATTAAGAAGAGTAAGAGAATCTGCAAGAGTTGCCACAGATCTTGGCATTCTCTCAGTCACTCAGCAAAATGATGAACCACACTTGTCATTTCAGAAACCAATGCCTCTTGAAACGTATAGCTCCCTCTTACTCTATTGTGCCTCTAAATCTTTGTGATTTAACTACTGTACATTCCGCAATCACTTATGTCTACAAGACTAGATGAATGGCTGAACTAAAATTGCACTTCTAATAAAACAAGTGAATTTCTTTTTGCTCTTGTTCTGAACCACGGTAGCTGTCATTCTTGTAGATACTTTTTTATATATAAGCAGAAGATTTTTAAAGCAGGAGGATACATCCGATTTTAAAGTGGCATGTTAAAGATAGGCCCAAACTTCAGAAATAAACAATCCCAAATTTTGAGAAAGTTTTACTGGGACCAAGATAAGAACCCTATTTTTAACTGGGCCCAAACCTGCTGTGCTTGCCAACAAGGGAAGCAGCTGGAAAGAGACAAAATTTATTTTACAAATACAGACCTTAAGTATGCTGGTGAATATTTTGATGCTTTTATTATCTACAGGAAGCTCTGGATTCTAAGCATGAAAACAGGACAGAACACAGAAAGTTGACCAGTTTGTGTGTGTAAACTAAAAACAAACATCAAACATGAGACCAAAGCTTGACCTCCAAATTCTACCACTAGCACCAGAGCCAGCACAGGCTGGGAATGCTCTCAAAGCAATACTGTGTAGCTAGGGATGAAGGTTTCAGAGTAGCAGCCGTGTTAGTCTGTATCTGCAAAAGAAAAGGAGGACTTGTGGCACCTTAGAGACTAACAAATTTATTTGAGCATAAGCATGTAGCTCACGAAAGCTTATGCTCAAAAAAATGTGTTAGTCTCTAAGGTGCCACAAGTCCTTCTTTTCTTTTTTCTAGGGATGAAGGAGAGCCTGGTATATTGCTCTCTGGTGACCTCTCTGACCAACAACTGGAACTGCATAGACGAGCTCTGGGAAAGGCAAGGGCCTCTGAGTAAGGGCATGGGAATGGAATGACTGTCATTCTTAAGGGGGACTAGAGAATCTCTCCAAATGGGGCATATATAAAAAAGTAATGAGAGTTTGGTGGTAACAACTATTTTTCCCCATCCCAAAATGCCATTCAATTTTTATTTATATTTTACTAAATTCTAGAAACAAATATCTGGTGGTAACTTTTGTGGAAAGCTGAGACTCAATGAAAATCAGTCATTTCACTGGCAAATACTTGTGAATTGCAGTAGCAGCAATATACTAATATCCGACTTACATTTGGAAGGTCACACAGTGCAAGACTCATGTAATAATCCAGCCAAGTTGAGAAGTCTGTTTCTATTTTACCCAGCATATGTTGCTTGCTGCATGAGGTCAGAAAAACATTCTCCAAAGTGGCTTCTAACTGAATTTCATCTGGATACAATGGTCTGTTTCTCTGTATTAAACCGAGAAAATACTCTGTTAATGTAGCAATTGAATGAAACATTATAGTTATCCAAAATAACAATTTTCCCCCACACATCAGGTTGCCAACTTCACTCCCCATCCCATGCTCATGGTTTGTTTCTGAACCAAAAGAAGGTCCAGTATACATACACAGCCAGCTAGCTGGCTGTGTCAGTTCTATGTCTCACCCAACTCCTGTTACCTAAAGAGCTAAAGCTTCAACATAATCCAAAAATACAGTTCTTTCACTAGGAAGCATGTTGGTTTACCAGCATAACTACTGGACCCAAATGTATAGCATCATTATACACGCAAGGCAAAAGTGATGCCTGTATTTTATTTCATTTGATTTATTCTTAGCTATTCTACAAATATTTTTCTTTTTCCACATGAAAATAAAGGAAATCCATAAATAGTGAAGATTTACAAAATAATAAGAAAAGTAACCTCCTTCAGCTCAATGGAAAATGCATATAGACTGTTTCAAAATCCATTCTAGATTTTTCATGGAGTTCTAAGGTGATTCATGTGAAATTCGAACACTAAGGATAAACCCTGTAGACACGGAAATTGCTCCTGCAAAGTATACGATGAGTAAACAGATATAGTAGCTTTTTGATACCTCATATGTCAGATTCTGTGTGATTTTTTTTCCATCCCAGTTCAGATCTAGATATTCAGTAAATAAGATTGTGGCTTGTTTTATAGACCCACATGCCTGAAGATTTCCTACAGTTAGTACTTTCTGAAGCTGGAAGAGAGAAAAATGGAATATACATGTTAGTGCCTTTGCCTGTCTTATATTTTCTTTCTGGAAAATTAGTTTACAGTTATACAAAATGCATTTTATAAACTCTTAGAGAATTGGTATCGTGGCACGTGCACCAAAGTAGAATCCATCCCGGTGCAGAGAGCTATCGCTAGTGGAGCCTATGCACCATTTACGTTCTGCTTTGTTCCTATTGCGAAACTTAAGTGGTGTGTAGCCCTTGCCATGGTCATCAGCACAAGAGTGCATTTCATCCTGAATGCACAAATTATTTTTAGACTTCAAACGGAATTTGTCTGCGCAATTGTGAGAACACTTTAGATGGGAAAGGAATACAGTAAAGATTCCCCAGAGGTTTTATTCTACCCTCTCTAAAGGTTTGCTAAGAAAAAGTCTGCTTCAAATACAATAAAAACTCAGGTTTTCATGACAACAGAAGGGAAGCACTTTCAATTCTCATAGCGGTTAAGGCTCAGAAAGTAAAATGTGCCTACTCATATTGAACTCCAGATTCATACCTGACCTGAAGAAACTGCCACACAAGCATCCCAGAGGGTGATGTTGAACTTAGATTTATCTTCCAAAGTAATTTTGAAGTCAGCAGGCTGCCCCCCATTCCAAGTGAGCTGTATCTAAAACCAGAAGAGAGAGATTTATACATTGATCCTGGGCTGCAGGACTAGAACTAATGGAACTGTCTGATAGAATCCTCCCAAAGAAGATGTCCAGTGGAAACAACCATATTTGTTGCAATAACTACTATGGAAGGCCAGTATTTTCTATTCACAAAATGTTGAGGCATTTCTAAGTCTGTCCATGTTCCATGTCCTAGAGAGTGTGAATGTTCTACTGAATTGAATGCTGTCAGGCCTCAAAAACCACCTTCTGCTCCTCTTGGCAAATCCATAGATAAACTGAACTTTTAGAATGAAGTCAATGAAAGTCTTTCCGTTGACTTCATTGGGAATTGGATTGGGCCCACAGTCCTTCCTCAGCAAAACTACCCTTGAAATTAATAATTCCAGTGGGAGTTTTGCCTGTATAAGAACTGGAAAAACAAAACTTATCCCTAGGCAAATACTGATCACTACAGATACAATCACTTTTGTATGAAAACAAGTTGAGAGCTCTCTGTTATCTGTGCAAGGATCGGAAAGAAATCCCAAGCTCCAGAGAGAGCACTGCACAATTCATGCGGCTTATTATTGGGCATTATTATCCGCTTCAGGTGATAATTTACTGTGCAAATGCCATGTCATGCAGTGCAGTGCAGTGCAAATGCTATGTCATGCATACATCTTTCAGATAGGTCATGTAATATTTTCCATTTTTCTTATTTTGCGGGATGATTTGCAAACTATTTTTTCTATTCCTAGCATAAGCACTTTGCAGACAAACCTGGCCAAAATGTATTTTAAATCCTTTTTCTTTTCATGCAACAGATTTCCTCATTGCTCCCTACCTTCTTTTTTGTGTGGGACTTTCATTTGGAGCCTAAAAACTGAAGTTCTGTCTGCGCTGTATATACATTAAAGAACTCAGAGCAGTTTTTATAGGAATAGGGATTTATGTGGCCATTCTAGGCCAAAATTCATTTGACCCCTTCCCCCCCACTGCTGTGCCCACCAAAGTGCAACATGTACATTGGACATCAGTAAAATGTTATCAGTTCCCAAGAGTATCTGATAAAGCACGGTTGTGTGTATATACTTAGAAAAGGAAATAATTGACACTAGGACACAACAATGTTTGGTAAGTTACAGCTGTCCAATGGTGATCACTGTATACAGCTCTGGAAATGAAGGATACAGTATAAATATATTATTATAGATATTATTTAATTTGCAGCACCTCTCATTATCGTACCTGCTGGTTGTACTTTCCACTTTTTCTTTCAGACAGGGAACTGACCTCCAGTTGCCTCAAGGAGAAATTAAACGGGTGAGCAACAGTGGCTTGGTACTTTACATGCTCTTTTCCAAATTTCAGGGAAGATGAAACGAATACCTGGGAAACATCAACAGACACAGAAAAGTCTTGAGTAACAAAACTCCTTACACTAACTGAGCTGGGAAACCCAGCACAAAGCTGTTTTTGTAGTTTTTACTCACATGAATGACATGCTTAGCACTAGAAGTCAATTTTAGAGTTAGGGCATTCTTACTATCTAAATCTCCTCTGTGGTTTCAGGAGGATGCAGCATTTCTCTTTACCAGTGCACTAAGGCCATCATCCTGCAAAGACTTACGTATGTGTAACACCAACAGACCCCAGTCGTCGGCGGGCAGGATCGAACCTGGAACCTCTGGAGCTAAATACATGACCCTCTACTGCATGAGCTAAAAGCCATGTGGCTCTTAGCTAAGAGTCTAGAGCAGACTCATTAAATCTCTCTCTCTAAGTGGTCTTGGTGCCACTAGATGGGATAGAACGCCACACACAGGTGGTGTGTGGGTTACACATGCACTTAACTTTAAGCACTGCAAGCAGTTCCATTGGCTTCAAGAAGACTTCTCATGGCATGTGAAGTTTAAGTATATGCATAAGTTTTCCAGAATTGGGGTCTAACTTGTGTAGTGTTATGCAAGAACTGTTTAACATCACACACCACACATGGAAATGGCACCATACATTTCAGCAGCGGTTCAACTGTTCCCTGTATATCCCTCTTCTAAATTTCATTTGGGATATTGATGCTTGTACATTATTACTCTAAGGGAAGCTTGATCCTTTATGGAGGCAAACTCATTTTCCGCTATGGTAATGAGTTTTATACTTTGCTTTTCCCCTTCCCATCATTAAGAAAATAATACTCTTTGAAATATACCTGTCTTGAGTAACATTATGCCAGTTTAACAACCTGTTTATTGCCTCAGTATGTTGGTAATTATACCTTAGATACAAATTCAGAGTACACATAATTTGCTTTAAGTCAGAGCTTGAGATGAACTCAACTATTCAGCCATGTTTCTATGTTATAACTGAGATTATTAAATTATGGTCCTTTACTTTACCAATTATTTTTAAAGGCAGATTTGCTCCTTTATTTTAAAAACTGAAACTGGTTTACCTGTTACAGTGTAAAATGTATTAAAACAACGAGGAGTCCAGTGGTGCCTTAAAGACTAACAGATTTATTTGGACATAAGCTTCTGGGCTTAAAAAACGACTTCTTCAGTCTGCATCTCCTTCAGTCTTCAGAATAAGTGGTTTTTAACCCACAAAAGCTTATGCCCAAATAAATCTGTTAGTCTTTAAGGTGCCACCGGACTCCTTGTTGTTTTTTTGGATACAGACTAAAACAGCTACCCCTCTGATAAAATGTATTAGAATTTTATGCCAAATGTATCATTCTTATTGCTAATTAGGAGAAATCAAAGAAGAAAAGGCTGTGATTAAATCACTGATGTTAAAAATGCCTGCCACTTGGGGTATTTATTGTCTAATTCCTGTTAGTATGAATCTGACCCACTTCATTGAAAGAAACAATCTCTTAATCCCTTACAACCACCTCCCCACCTTCAGTGGCTTCTCACCTAATTCAAAATTCTTTTTTTGGCTTTGAAATTCCCCAAAGACTTGCTCCATTCTACCTCTTTGACCCTATATCCATCCTCTGCCCCATCCTGGTCATTTGCACCTTCAATCTTGGCCTGCATGTTATTCTGAATAGCTGTTTTTTGCCCTTTCATTTGGGTTGAAATTCCTTCCGTCTTCCACTCTGGACCATTTCCATTTAGCCTTTGGTTGCCTCTCTTTGTAAAGCAGTTTGTAGGGTTGCTGTATGAAGGATGTTGCACACAATAAAAGGCATTGCATTTAAGTAGTTCCACTAAGAATAAGGACTGCTCCACATTCATAGTTTTACAAAGTTATCTTAAGTCTACAGTTTTTCTCCTGCTCAAATTCCTTGACTATCTTTCTGTCTCATTTAGTCTTTTCAAACACACTTGATATTCCACAAATCTCTTCTGTGCTGTGTGCTGTTTACCTGGTCTTTGTTGTTCCAACCAATGGTGACATCATCCTGATGATTGTGTGTTGAATGCTCCACATACATGTTGACCTTCGAATGCCAGGGGAAAGGAATGGAGAGAGGATGGAAAAACTCCACTAAAAGAAAGAGTTCAAACAAATTAACTTCAGATTACCATGCTGGTTTTCTGTTACTTTTAATTAGTGACAGCGCACAAGACATAGCACCTCAAGAAGACAAGGACAACATTTGGCACTTAGCAAGAATGTCTTTTTCTCATAAAATCATTTTTTGTGCCACGTGTTGATTTCTACTGACTACAAAGAACCACAGAAGGGGGAAAAATTCTCTATTTACTAATAAATCAACCATGCAGTAATTAAAATGGAGACATCTGCTCAAAAGAAATTCCTGTAGGGAACACCAGGAAAGTTGTTATTTTCAGATGAAGAAATCTCAGCATCGGGGGCTAGATGATCTTTCTAGACAGATGCCTTAGAAAGGTGGGAGTGGTAAAGGGCCACTGCTCTAGGGAGAACACCACAAGGCAATGTGCACAATGCCCCTGGGGCTCCTGGGCTGCCTTGGTGGAATGTAATTTACTACAAGCAGTTTCTGAAGAAGAAGGCCATATGAAATAACCTAGCTCGCTTTACAGTCTCATCCCAAAGGATAGAAACAAAGGCCCAATATTGAAGTCCTTACTCCTTGAATTCATTGGCAACTTTGCCTGAGCAAGATCTATAGGATTGGTCCCAAAATGTTTGAACTTATCTGTCATTAAAATATTTAGATAACCAGATTTTGTGTCCTTCACTTTTAAGTTTCCTTTATTTTCTGCTATCAAGGCTTCCTAGAAAGTTGAGAAACCTACCCTTAATGTCATGACCTCCAGATAACTTTGGGAAGAGTCCAGTGTAAGCGCCTGTTACTTTTACCTCCTTGCCGTCCCACAGCACAATGTGTCTCAACAAATGAGTTCTGTTACTTTTCTGGTAAACCGTCATGAACACAAGCTGCCTTGGAAGAAATTTTAACTGAAAATAGAATCGGGGGAGGAATCCATTAAAAACCAGGACTTTGGAGACAGAAAAATCTAAAATGTGTAATTTGGGATTGAATTCACTGGGGCCAGTGGTTATCTATTAAATAAATGTTTGTATGGCGTCAATTCAACGGAACCCTGATCCTTCACTGAGGCTTTTAGTTACTACCATTATGTAAATGACAGTGCATGTCTGCTGTCAAATACCCTACTCTGTCTACTGTAACCAAACATACACAGTACTGTAACCTCTTTACAATATCTGTTTTTGTACACTTATTGCTTACTCTGCCATCTCTATCTGACCACACCTATTACAGTATTCTCTCTATTGCACCACAGTGTCACCATTTAAAAAAAAAATCCAGTGTTTGCACAAGCAGTTACTACAAACAGTGGTAGAAGACGTTTTTACAGTTTTCTTCTCTACTTAGACTAGGAAGTATGTGTGGTAACTGTGTAGCAAGAGTTGGCCAATATTCAGTTTTAAATATATTACAACATTTTCTCTACAGCATGTATTTGTATATACTGTGCACTGTCTATGTGCATGCTCAGACAAACCCCAAACCAAACAGTGGTTACATTGTTGGACACTAAACTAAACTAATCATGATCCGTAGAATACTACAGGCCTACTCCTGCTGCTAATGTAGTCGATAGCAAAACTCCTAATGGCTCCAACAGGAGCAGGATTAGTCCTAAGCATGGACACAAAATGACAGTGGCTATTTAGCTGATGGTACCAACCTGGGGCATTGTGTGCATCATTTCAATGACTTTTCTGTAGCTGCTTTCAGTGAAAGTTAATTTAGTTGTAAGATGGAAATCCTTTTTTTCCATCCTGATAGACAGCCTGCCTTCTGCTTCCTTCATGGAGTAATTTACCTATGGGAATTCCAGTTAAAGTGAAAGAGAAAACTGTCTTAATTAGACTCAGACTCTTGTTTCTGTGGCAGAGTATATTACACGGAAAGGTGGATGTGATTTGTCATTTTCTTTCTTACATTCATATTGTAGCATGAAAGGTTACAAAAACAGACTGTTCTCAATGTGTGTGTCTGTCACGGAAGTCACGGAGGTCATGGAAAGTCACAGAATCCGTGACTTCTGCAGTGGCTAGTGCTGGCTCAGGGGCTGCCCGAGCCGGGAAGCCCCTGGGCTGCCAGCAGCAGCAGTTTGGGTGTGTGGGAGGGGGCTCAGGGCTATGGGAAGAAGTGCTTACCTTGGCGTAGAGGGTCGCCCCAGCTCCCACCAGCACGTTCCTGCAGCTCCTAGGAGGAGGGGCCAGAGGGCTCCACGCACTGCCCATGGCTTTAGGTGCCACCCCCACAGCTCCTGTTGGCTGCAGTTCCTGGCCAATGGGAGCTGCAGATCCGGCGCTTGTGGTGGGAGCAGTGTGCAGCGTCCCCTTGGCTGCCCCTCCCCCTAGGAGCTGCAGGGACATGCGGAGCTGGGTAGGGAGGCTGCCAGCCCCGCCAACCCTCCCCCACCCCAGCACCAGCGGGGGTCCCAGGCCGCGCACCGCCATCTGGCCCCCCTTCCCCAGCACGAGCGGGGTTCCCGGGCCACCCCCCAGCACCTGCAGCGCCCCTGGACCGCCCCACCAGAGCACCCCCAGCCCAAGTCATGGACAGGTCACAGGCTGTGAATTTTTGTTTATTGCCTATGACCTGTCCGTGACTTTTAATAAAAGTACCCATGACTAAAACGTAGCCTTCCTCATAAGGAATTAGGCTTTGTTACTCTGGCAATAACTGCTCACACACAAATAGTCTACTGTCTCCTGTGGACAATGTTATTCTTTCCCTTCCCTACTTTGCTTTTGTATTCCACACCCACTGCTAGTAGCTAGTTTCCAGAACAATTTCCTCAGTGACCACTGTTTTTTTAAATAACCAACGTAATTATAAATACAGCTTTGGGACAGCAAAAGAAATTCTTTATGGATACAAAATTCTGGCATTGTTTTATCCAGTGTTTAGGAAGTGGAATCTACTGATATAAATGAATCCCCCCTATTGTGCTAGGAATGCTGACAATTATTGCTTTGGAACATATCCAGCATCTTGGAAATGTGCTGTGCCAAAAAACCCCACCAATAATAAAAAATTAATAGTTGTTAGTGCTAGAAATCCTGCTGTTAGAATCTTGAAAAATTAGATGGGTGTAGCAAAAGACATGGAGAGTGGATAACCTGTAGATAGTTACCTTTGAAGAAAGTTCAGCTGTGCTGGGGAAGTATTGAAGAAGGAAGGGGACATTCTGTAGGGCTTTTATATTCAGTTCTTCACTAGAGGAAAGAAATACATTGTTTGGACAAAAATATTTCTAAAACTACTAATGAGTCACTGGAACACGACACTCAAAAGGGTCCAAACCACTGCTGGAATACGTGGGTGCAACTGCATAGGCCTCTGAATCTACCAGAGTCTCGTGAATTATGAATTGCACTTAATAGACTTGTTAAAGGCAAAAGAAATGAAATGACAAATTCTGACCTCTATGGAAGATGTGCATTCCAAGGAAGTCCAATATATAGGAATATGATTTTTTTGGAATGTATCACATGCGCATCACTGATTTAAACATGGGACTTGTACTAGGAATATGGGGCTATTAATGCAGTCAGTCATTGTTTCCTGATGAAAATTTGCTATGGTCAGAATTCTAGCTAAATGTGAACGAGTTCTTAGTGCAAAGGTCCCTGGCTGGAATATACTGAAATACATGTGTAATATTCCAGAATTTCAAGAGCCAAAATAATACATCTCTTAGACCCCTTAAAAAGCTCAGAAGTTTGTGCATTAGTCTTTCCAAGTCCTTTCTATTATGATATTTTCTATCTAATCCTTCTGAAGTGAATCACTTTTCTATTAATCTTTCATAGAACATCCTTGAAAAGTTTTAGAAGAATTCTGGAAATAAACACCGTAAATACCACAAGTGCTATACATCAGAGTGCCCCCAAATTAGAAGAATCAGGAAGTCTTCACAATTTGTACTGAGGTTTAACTGTGCTGAAGTGACTTTAAT